>NC_091472.1:183423084-183779036 GCF_036971445.1 Narcine bancroftii
GAAACACAAATCCCATCAGAGATCTGGATGCTCTCCCTCCCACTGGTGATTCATTGCTAGTAGAGGAATACTGATGGTAGTCTGTGCCTGATAAAAAGGTCGGGAATGACTGTTCTGATCAGTTCACACTGATTCTCTATCTTCCCAGAGCAATTCATACTGTCAAAGATGCAACATCAAATCCAAAAAAAAGTGTTATAATTGCAATGTCTACATGGACCAACAAGTCCATCTGCCTCCAATGCAAATGACAAATGGAGCAGCCTCGTCCAAAAATATGGATTTACACTTTGTGAAGGAGTGTGCTTTTAAAAAATCTTCAGCTTTGTACTTAATCTAAATCTGACAAGCAGAAATCTTATCAGCATGGGTAGAAAACACTTCTTTCATGAAGCTTTCGCATTACTATAAAGCACCAACAGATCATCATTTAATTCTGCCAATAGGCTCGTTTTCAGGAAGTGAATCTGGAGCACATCCAGCTCTGCTCAATTTACTGCGCAGCTAACAAGACCAGAATGTGGCCGGGCATGAGCGCACACCAATGGAAACAGTCTGGATGCATGAAGCAGATCCTGGGACATTGGAACATGGCGTAATTTAGATGGCTTCGCTGTGTTGCGCACCTCTTTTACGTCTTCAAGGTATTCATTGTAAGATGAATTTGGATGGATAACATTAGCATTTTAATCAAGAGAAAAGGGATACATGTAGACTTGTGGGACAAATCATACCACATTGTGGAGGAGATTAGTCAAAGTAGTCCATACTGTCATCCACAGCTATCAATGCGGGAGGATGAGTCTGCTTAACAAAGCAGTGACCTTGCATCTAACTGCAGTCTGAGCTTTCTCTGAACTACTCAGATGGCACTGATGGCTTCTGATTGGTTGGAGCCACAAATGTGCTTTGGTAGTTAGGCATCAATTGGAAAAGAGTGGTCCAAAGTCTTTACAAAATCTTTTTGGCTGGACTTCATGCTGCTTGATATTGAACTCCATGCTTATGGCAGGATTCCCATGCATTAAGCAAAATGCCTATCAGCGTTATTTGTTAAATGTTTATCCAAGTTTTTTCTTGCAATTGTTATTTTTCTACATTCTCAACCTGCAATGACTAAACCGATGAGCTATGCTAACCCCCTGACCTGGCAGCGGGCAATTTGTGTCTGGTAGCTCACCACCTCCACATATGAATTCAGTGCTAACCTTAAATAGTTCAAAGTTCAAATTTATTGTCAGAGTACAAACATGACACCATATGCAACCCTGAGATTCTTTTTTTTCCCATGGGCCAGGCAAAATTTTCACTTTTTGGAAACTGTACTCAAGAGGAAATATCTAAACAAAGAGTGAAATATAAACAAGGAAATAAATGTCAACAAAAACTGACAGTGCAAATGCAGGAAAAAATATTCAGAAAGAAATAGTCCTTAAATGAGTTTCTGGCTGAGTTAGTTTTGAGGAGTCCGATAGTGGAGGGGTAGCAACTACTCCTGAACATGGTGGTATGAATGTTGTGGCACCTATACCCAGACCTGGATTAACCATCAAGCCAAATCGGAATGTGTTCACAGAGTTTTTTCCAGTGCCATATTTATCATGAGAAAAGCTGGACTTGGGGCCCAACCCTAAATATTAAAAAACATACATATATACAGGTTATATTTAATATAGATGTCGGGCCTGGCCTGGAAATAATCAATTTTTAATCTAATATTTCATATTCAGCACTTATAGAGTCTTAATGTCTTGTCAGTTAGACAATGGAAGGGCTGAGGGGGAACCATTATTGGGCTGTGCTTAGGGCAAGAGTTGGTCTTAACAGGCTCTGTCCACTACCTTTTGCAAGGCTTTCCGCTCAGAGGTATTGGTGCCCCCACATCAGGCTATGATGCAGCCAGTCAGCACACTTCCAACTGCACATCTGTAGAAATTTGCTGAGGTTCCTGATGACGTACTAAACCTCCGTAGGAAATAAAGGAGCTAACGTGGTTTCTTCACGATAATATTGGTAGAATGTGGGCCCAAGAAAGGTCCTCTGAGCTAGTGACTCCCAGAACTTTAAATTTGATCACCCTTTCCACCTTTCATCCTCCTTTCGCAAAGTCTACAACCAGCTCCTAGGATTTGGTGACAGAGAATTAGCACACCATTCAGCCATGCTTTCAATCTCCCTCCTGTATCATCTCCCCCTTTTATAACAAATTTGTAAATGTTGTTGTTGTCAAACCGAGTCACACAGCCATCAGTGTAAGGCAAGTAGGGGGGGACATTAAGGGAAAGATCTTCACTCAGAGAGTGGTGAGAGCGTAGAATGAGCTACTATTTGATGTGGTGAAAGTGGACTCGATCTTCACTTTTAAGAATAAATTGGATAGATACATGGATGGGAGAGGTCTGGAAGGTTATGGAATAGTAGCAGGTCAATGGGACTTTCAAAATAAGAACTGGCACAGACTAGTAGGGACGAATGCCTTGTTTTCTGTGCTGTACCATTCTATGGTTCCATGTTTTATTGTATCAGTTATACACTGAAATGTAGTGATAGGCTATAATCTTGTTAATGTCACATTTCTGTGGAGCACTGGAATTCATATAATTTTTTCATCTTGGTTTAGTGCTTGACATTATAAGAAGCCGTAAATGTTACACCTGTAATGAATTCTATCATATTTTATATTGTATGTAGATAAGTTTTTGGAAGAGATAGATTGTGGGGGTTTAGTATAGGTTAGAGCTCTGCTCTAACCAGACACTCTGGGCCCAGTGCCTTTGTAAAGACAATAAAACTGCTTTGCTGGAGGTTTTCACAAGGAGGTGCAAATAGAAGAATCCAAGCTCAAGAGACTTCACAAGTAGATGTTAATTGGACGGATGCTGTGTAAATCGATTATTGTTTTGAGGTTTGGGTCCGGTGCCACAATCTGTCTGGTTGCAGTTTGCTGTTTAAAGAAGGTCATGTGGTTTTGCCAGGCTTTCTCTAAGAGGGAGAGAGAGAGAGAGAGAGAAATGGTTTCTGCAGTCATGGCAAGCTGGCAGCTTGTTGAAACCCCATTTTGAAGATGGATACGAGTTCTGAGTTCAGCCTGTTAAAAATCCCTGTGGTCCATACTTGAGGAAATGGCTGGTTAGAGTATTTCACCTGAAATAAGGGAAGGAAAAGGAACTCTGTGGTGACCTGGAAGAAAAAGTTATCATCTGGAAAATCCTGATGGGGCAAGTTTCTTTGTCAAGACACTGAAGAGACTGATGGAATTAAATCAGTTTGTGTGTGTCCAACGAGACACAAATCTCTTTGAAACCAACAAGGACCTTCCTGAGCAGTACCCAATTACCTTTAAGAACCAGAGCTTGGTGAAAATAGATAAATGTTAAATTCTGTGCACAGTATAAGAATTGCCTAGAGAGAGAGAGAGAGAGAGAGAGAGAGAGAGAGAGAGAGAGAGGGTCTCCTCCCCTTTTCCCCTGGCCATAAAGGTCAAGCTACCTCCCCCTTTCCTGCATTCCTGAACCTGGATCTGGGCCAGCCCAAGTCTTGTGTGTATTAAAGTCTATCATTCCTTCAGTCCATGACTTTGTGGTTATTGACAGAGCCTATCATACATGCAATGGCATTCTTCACTGCTTCATTTCCCACATAGCTGCTGGCATCTACCTCCAGCCTGTCAGAATCTCTGCTTTAAGAGCTTCAGGTTCACCATAAGTGGTTCTGGATAACTTCAGCTAGAGCTAGCCACTCATGAAATTGGCCACTTGCTGAGGCCACTGAGCAATTGAAGAGCATGGTTAGTGTTGTCTGGATGAAGATTTCCTTCAAATCAGCAGGAAGCCTGAAGTTCTTTTGATGTCTGCATTATAATCAACCGGCGTCTGTGAATCAAGCATTGCCATCCTTTTGAGGGTGTCATTCTATTAAATCACATTTTTTTTCTGCTGATAAGGTTTCCTACCAATTGCATTTTAACTAGAGAGTCACTCCATTAGCAGCTTCAATAAAAATCAGAGCGTCAAAAAGGTTGAGATTAAAGTTGGTATAATTTTATCCTTATCCATTTCTTTAGACTTACAACTATTTTTGATGTGTCCTCAGTGACGATTATATCAGGAAAAATGTAATGAGTTACGAGGAAAGCCACTTGAAGAAACTGGACAGATTAAATCCATGAAAGTAACAAGTAATTATATTTAGAGTGAAACACAAAAGTTCTATTTAGTTATGTTAATTAATTTGTCTCACAGAATTAATCTCACAAGAACTTCCGAAACAATTCTCAAAATGATGCGAAAACAAATGAAATGGTGAACTTTTGACTTTCAAACTTCATTAAAGTCATAGAGGGATGGAAGCAGGCCATTTAGCCCACCAAACCCATGCTGAACATTAAGCACACGTTGATGTTAATCCCATGTTATGCTTCCAACGTTTCCATCAGCTACCCCAGATTCTACCACTCTCGTGTGCACGAGGGGCATTTCTTGTTACAATATACCTGGTGCAGTGAGAAAGATTCTTCTGCGAGCAGCGTAGCGAGTCATTTCTAACACTTATACAGCTACTCAAAGTAGCAGGGCGAGAGCACAGTTACAAAGCATAGGGTTACAATGAGAAATATCAATTAGTACATAGCAAGGGCAAAATGAGAACACTGCGAAGAGGTTTGAACAGCAGCCTAATTGCTGAAGGGAAGAAACTGTCTTTAGCTCACTGGTGTGCAATTTCGCATTCATGAACCTTCTCCCGGGTGGAGTGAGGGAGACGAGGGTATGCCTGGGGTGAGAGAGGTCTTTTGCTCTGATGGCTGCATGACTTAGGCTGCAGGATGTGTAGGTGGAATCAATAGAGGGGACGGAGGTTTGTGTGATGCTCTGAGCTGCATTCGCAACCTTCCGATCTTGGGTAGAGCAGTTCTGTACCGTGCTCTGATGGATCCAGCCCGTATGCATTCCGTGGTGCATCGGTTGAAGTTGTTGGACATTATGGGACAAGCCAAACTTGTTTTGTCACCTTCTTGACCATCGGGTCAACATGGATTGTCCAGGTCACTGGAAATTTTTACTCCCAGCACCATTGATGTGAACAGGCATGTGGGCTTCAATCCCTCTCCTGAAGTCTCTGATCAGATCCTTTGTCTTACAGATGTTGAGAGCAGGCTTGTTATTTTGGTGCAATGCCACTACACTTTCAATCCCCTTCCTATAATCCATCTTGTCATTATTTGTTATTCAGCCTATGACACAGTTTTCAGTAAGGCCAATTGAGAAGAAATTTCAATTTTCGATCTACCGTAATCCTTGGGGATTTTTTTTAAAAGTTCCATTGAACAATTGAGCTTCATATCAACATGCTGTGAGAATGTTTAAATAAACTTTCAATAACAATACGATACATGCCTTTATTGTCATTTAAGAACAGACTGTAAAACAGTGCACAATAATAAACGAAACAACCTTCCTCCAAACCATAATGCTGCCTACACATCACAGGATTACACAAAAATGGCATAGACAGCACAGGACTACGTCATTCCTACACCAGATAAAACAAAAAAAATGACACAACACTGAAGCACACCTACATAGAGCTACATAGTGAATAAAAAAACAGTGCAAACAATACAATAAAGATGAAAAATACTAGACAGTAGCCACAACAGAGAAGAGTTACATTTTCATAGACTAAAATGTGGTGATACAACCACTACACTGGCCGCACTCCTATCAGCCTACTGCAGGGGACAACCACTGTACCTGCAGGTACGCAACCTGGTAGGCTGGCTCCACCTGCCAGCTGTCAATACAAAGACTCGAGCAGGCCCCTTTGGGAGCAATCGGGCTCGTGGAGCCAAGAGTGCACTGATACCCGGTGTGCAGAAGTTTAAGCTGATTAAAGCCTGTTGTGCAGTCTATGGACTTTGTGCCTGAATTCTTCGCTCAGCAGTGCTCACACTTCGATTTTTAAAAGTCTAGCAGCTTAAAGTGAAGAACCGCCACACAGTCCACATGTCCATATGAGTCTGCAAGCTTTGGCACAATAGCAATAGAGAGACCCAACGACCTCCTTGCCAACTCCAACATCCGCTGCAGGGCCCCACTCTCCAAGAGACACAGCCTCCAGAATGTCTGGGCCTGGCACTCAACGCAGCCGATCTGGGCTCCCAACACTTCCGCCGCAGAGCACACAGATCTCCAGATCCTCCCAGCCAGGCACACGAGGCAGCCCGCTCCGGCACACCTCCGCAAAGCACACCACAGCGTCTCTTCCTCGGCCAGGATGTTGGAGGCCTCGTCCCCACCACAGAGGCCTGATCACCACAGCAGACCCGGGCAGCTTTCTTCCGTAGGTCTGTACCTTCCTTGAGGGTTCTCACATTTCCACAGCGTTCTACCGTCCAATGTTCGTCAACTAAGAATGGTTGAACGGAACCTTACTTAATCGCTGCGGTAGCAGTCAGGTCTGGAGAAGCTGCTGCAGCCACCATCATCGGAACATATTTCATGCTACGAAATGAATGCAAAAGGTCTTATTCACACTAAGATTCATGTCCATAGACCTTATTTTAATGAGGGAGAAGGGTACAATGAATGGGCATGACAAATGCATCCGCTTCCCAAAGAGAAACCGAGGAAACTCTTGTGATTAAGCTAAGTTGGAAATATATTAACTTAATTAACATATAGATATAGAACACATCATAAACACTAAAAGAATTGCAGGAGAATAGTGAGATGAATGAAAAGGTTGTCAAAGATTAGACTGGGCAGAGGTGAAGAAATGCAGATTGTTGGCTTGCATGGATGATTGCGGGAAGAAGTGATTCAAGAAAAGGACCAGGAGTGCAGTGATCCAAATAAGGTGTTTTAGCTTCAGTAAGGACCACAGTCATGAGTGGCTCTGGCAGAAGCCTCAGAGGTAGCAAAGTACTATCTGTGCCAATCTAGGGGCTAAGAAGGGAAGGCACATAATTGGAGGAAGAGACAAGAAGAAACTGGAGGGGTGGCCAAGGAGTAAAATGCCTGATAATGCATATGTAAATAATATCAATAACTGGGGGCAGGGGGAAGTCATCCATCAACATGATGAGGCTTAATAATTAAGGAAACCAGCAAAAGATTTGGGATCCCTAAGACAGAGATGATGGAAGGACACACAGGATTTTGGTTAACTTAAGAAAAGAAGCATGCATCTTCTGGATGGGATGATTCTGATGGATGATTATGGATTTTTTAATTAAAAAAAAATTTAGACATACAGCGTGGTAACAGGCTATTTTGGCCTATGAGGCCATGCTGCCCAATTACACCCGATTAACCTACAACCCCAGTATGTTTCGAACGGTGGGAGGAAACCAGACCCCCCCGGGAAAACCCATGCAGACACGAGGAGAACATATCAACTCCTTACAGACAGTGCAGGATTCAAACCCTGGACCTGATCGCCGGCGCTGTAATGGCGTTGTGCTAACTGCTATTCCAACCGTGCTGCCCTGAGATGGGATGATTGTGTCTGGGCGATACCAAGCAGCAAGAATGCAGAGACTGCAGTAACTGAGGACAAGTGTTACGAGCCCAGAGGACCCCAAAACCCAGCAGCAATAGATATTTTCCAAGATAAATGGTTACTTAAACAAAAATTGCTTTTAATTATCTTTAAACATGAAAACAGAATCACATTTTAACTTGTTACTATTGACTTAACTAACCTAACTTAACCCCCTTCTAATTCTAAGTGCACCTGTATGTAATGTGTGTGTAAGTTCAGAAAAGTTATTTGGTTCACAGTCCAATCTCACTTCTCATTTCTCCAGTTAACTGGTGGCTGGCAATTCTTATACTGTGCACAGAATTTAACATTTATAAAGTTCACCAGGCTTTGGTGCTTGAAAGGGAAATGGTTACCACTCAGGAAGGTTCTTGTCAGTTTTCAGAGAGAGATTGGAGAGGAGACTTGATAGAGGTCTACAAGATTATGAGAGACATAGATAGGGTGGATAGCCAGTACCTGTTTCCCAGGGCAGGAAGAGCAAACACCAGAGGACATGTGTACAAAGTGAAGGGAGGTACATTTAAGGGAGACATCAGGTGAGTTGTGGGTGTCTGAAATGCCTTGCTAGGGATGGTGGTGGAGGCTGAAACATTGGGGGCATTTAAGAGACTCTTAGATAGACACATGGATGAAAGAAAAATAAAGGGTTATGGTATAGGGAAGGTTTAGTAAAAGGAATCTCAGAGTTGTATGTGATGTCAAGTATGCACTCTGTCAATAAAATCTGAAATCTAAAACTCTTTTGTAGAAAGGAATATATGGGTCAGCACAACATTGAGGGCTGAAGGGCCTGTATTGTGCTGTATTGTTCTATGTCAATAAGCCCAGGAGCATTGATAGGATGGAAGAGGGAATCCAGTGATGGTAATGGCAATGAATGTCTAGGGAAGATATTCAAGCCTTTCTAATGCTTTTGTAGCAGTCCATGTTGTTGACTGCTTATTGACCCAAGCCTGACCTCTGTCCAGGTACACGGTGCTTCATTCTCTGAGGAGGTGTTGGTGATATTATCCAAAAGAATTACCCTCAAGTCTGAAAGAAGAGGTTGTGTGCTCAAGTCCCATTCTAGAGACCCGGGTGCAAACATCTTGACTGACATTCCAGGGTAGCACCGAATGGAGGCAGCCCCAGTAGAGTTGTGCAATAGTGTTGTGCCGACCGCTACACTAACCATGCAGCCCCACGTGATGTAGACTTTCAGATCCGACTTTGAACTAAGGCTCAGGTTGACAAAGGAGATCTGCTACCCGCTATAAATTAAGAGTGCAAGGGCAGAGTTAATGGGCATGAATAAGCAAATAAGTTATTAAGAACCAAGTGGGGAATGGAATGGATGGAACTTTTCAGAGAGATGGAATAAGAAAATATAAATATAACTCTTCCCAGTGACTCCTCTAACTCAACTAGCCTTGCAACCGCATCCAATCATTTTTGTGTATGAAATCCCATGAATGTGGTCGTGCCTTTCACATTTCTCAGTTCCACCCATATAGCCTCAGTGTGAAAGCCCTCCAATCTGTCCTGTCTGAGCACTGCCATGACATTTTCCTGACTTGCAATGTGAAGTTGTTGCAGTAATTCTAAAATAACCTTTTGGGTTTATTAGAATGCAACCAATGACATTTTACTTCATTTGGTTTTAACCTCAGTGCTAATTTCAGTTGAATTATTTTATTGATCTGTTTGCTTGTGTGAAGCAGTGTGAGTTGAATAGGGTTGCTAAAGCAATTGCTGTTGGTTGAAAGTAAGCATATGCAGAGTGCTGCAAAGTGGTTTCAAGCGATAACTTAAACCAGTCATTCCCAAAATAGGCAGTGCCATCCCCCTAGGGACAGTTTAAAGATCCAAGGGGGTGATGAGGAAAAAGGGGGTGGTCCAAATGTTTGTTTGTATCTTGGTGATGTGATCTGGATAGGACATGTGCCAGACGCCAGCCAGATCAGACAACAGACGCTGTGGGGACTGGTGATCATCGTATTTTCAAGTCTGCAAGGGCCAAGGCTCTAGGTTTGCAAGTATTACAAGTTATCTTCAGCCAGGGATGGTGACTGGCTGGGACGGGGCAGCTTGGGGCGGTGACTGCCTGGGATGGTGACCGCCCAGGATGGTGACTGCCTGGGACGGTGACCGGCCTGGACAGGACCAATCGGGATAGCGACCATTCAGGTCAGTGACTCTTCAGGATGGTGACCGACTGCCCTGGATGTGAGTGCTTGGGTAAGTGACTGCCCAGGATGGTGACTGCTCGGGACAGTGACTACCCAGGACAGTGATTGCCCAGGATGGGACCGCTGGGATGGTGACCGACTGCTTAGGATGGGGACCAACTGTTCGGGACAGGTGATAACAAAACCTGTGCTGTTCAAAACTGTGTTATACAAGGTATACATATATTTACATCTAACTGTAACTTCTAAGTAAGCATTTCTTAAGTATTTGATTTTTTAGTTTCACATTCGTACTTGTATTGATGTGTCATGTACTTTTTTCTGGTAATTCGGTGCAATTACTAGGAAAACATATTTCCTTACGTTTTTCCTGCTGCATTTTGTTGTGATTGGGCACAATTATTTTTCTAAGAACTTATGTTTTTTTTTGTGGCAGAATAAAACATGGCCGGAGCACAGCAAACAAAGAAGCATAGGCAATAGTGAAAACTGTGTCGACAATGTAGTTACAGGTGAGATGTAAATTTACCCTTTCACATTGCTAAATAATTTGGTTTACTACAAGTTTTATTTTTGAAACACATACACCTGTTTATAGTGTTAGATTAGTTGTTCTTTTAAATTTGCATTGGAACTAATACCAGAAAGAGGTGTGTGTGTGTGCATGCGTTTTGGGTGGGGGGGGGGGGGAGGAGGGAAGGGAGGGGAGCGCGGTAGAGATGTGACCTGGAAACCAAGGGGTGGCAGCCTGAGAAAGTTTGAGAGTCACTGGCTTAAACTAACGACAGAGAGATCAGCATGCCTTATGATTCAAGAAGGCTACTAAGCATTCATCCCTGACCTAGCAGTCCAATTTATTCTGGCAAAATGAAAATGTTCATTGCAGACATTTTTAAAACAAAATAAGGTTCATTATAATGGCAATTTTGATAACTTAGCCCAGTGGTTCTCAACCTTTTTCTTTCCACTCACATTCCACCTTAAGTATTCCCTATGCCATCGGTGCTCTGAGACTCTTAAGTAAGGTGGTAGGTGGGTGGAAAGAAAAAGTTTGAAAACCACCATTTTAATCATCCCTAATTGACTCGTTATGTGCACAATTTCAAACTCCAAAAGAAATGGGCCAACGGCAATTTTTCTCAAGCAAAATATTTCAGTAACAATTGGGTCTAGAGCAGTGATTCTCAACTTTCCCTTCCCACTCTCATACCACCTTAAGAAACAGAGCCCCGATGGCCTAGGGATTACTTAAAGAGGGATGTGAGTGGAAAAAAAAAGGTTGAGAACCACTGACTTAGACCATGTATTGTACAATTCTAATGCACAATAAATGTAACGGCTTTCAAGTGTGCTGGGACAAAAGACGATAATCAGTCTAGTTCTGATGAAAGGGCATTCACCTGTTCTCTGTTTGCATACATGCTGCCTGAGTATTTCTAATATTTATTTTTTTTTAAATAATTTAGTGATTCTCCCCTCTCTCATCAATCACAAGATTGCTGCAAAAGCCACCAATTTTCTAAAATGGCAGTACAACAGTTAAATGTTTAATTTAAAAAAAAACACTTCAAAAAATCAAATGTTTATTTGCAACATACAGTAATTCATGTTTAAATCCAGCTAGTTCTATATTCTCATTATTTTTTTCCAATGTTTTCAATTATGAAACCTTTATGTGATTCGCTCCATTCCAAATTCTACTGAATGGATGTGAGAAACACAGGAATCTCACTTTAATAAAACTTGAACCCCCCTTGCAACTTAAAAACTTTGCCTTCCAATCTGATTGGGTTCAATGACCTCTGTATGGAAAGACTATTTCGACCTGGTTTTGTTCACATTTAATCTCGCCTGAATGCAGCAGAAAGAAAGTCAAATTTCCTGAAGGCTAAACACGGGGTGAAGAGGGGACATTTGGAAGAGAATAAAGGAACTGATGATTCAAAGGCGAGTTGCGTAGAAGCACACCATTTCTTGATGGGCTGTGAGTTATTAAATGCCTCGTCCCTTCTAGAAAAATATTAGCAATTCAAGCACTCTCATTTTGGAAAGATTGAGTGAAAATGTTTGAGAACGAAGAGACAGAGTAAATCTGAGGTGTGCTGACATTTGCAGGAAAGTAAATTGTAAAAATAAGGTGATTGATTTGATGAAGTCATGTGTGCATGGTTCCAGAAATCATTCTAGACAGATGCTTGTCGAAAGATAAAGCTAAAATGGGTGATCTCCAAACACCCAGTGTTGAAAACCTTGAACCATCAGAGGTTGGAAATTGAGACACAATCTTGTTTACAAGAGCTGTGCCGTGAAAAAGCAGATAGAGACAAACTTCTGCTGAAATGCCAAGAAATGCTCACATGAAGATTTGCCCTAAACTTTTAGTGAATTCATTCTTGATGGAAGCTGCTGGAGAGGAAGTTAGATAACCCTGAAAATGGACATTGTAAAGAGCAATTACTGCTCACTGGAAGTCTTGGGGAAAACTTATGGTCTAATGTTCAAGTAGAAGTTCAAGTTTATTTATCAGCCGATTGGACCAGTAGAAGCCGATGAAACAGCACTCTTTGGCCCATAGTGCAAAGCAGTGCAGATACACATACAGATATAACACCCAAACAAGCAAGTAGAGTACATACACATTTAAAGTAAATATTATTCATAAATAGTGGAGTCTCGGAGAGTTGTTTAGGCAGTTCATCACACTGGATTAACAAGCCCTTGTAGGGTTCCTTGTGGACCTTCACCTTGATTTCTGGAATGATGGAAATCTCTACATCATCATAATACACATGCATTCTGTTTCAAGAAAAGTAAATTTAACAGACAAGCCTAAAGGCAGGATTACCTTGATTCTGTTACCTCTAGAGCACTTCCAATTCAGCAGATTTCCTGGCAAACCAACCATTTTATAGCTCCTTGTCACTAATGAAGATATGTTCAAATCGCCAAAGACATTTTAGCTCAATTATGTTCATTCAGAAAGAGATTAATAACCGTGCATTTTACGTAAAATCAGAAGGGATAAGGATCTAAAGGGCTGTGCTCGCATGATCACTTGTGCATGAAAACATCATCACATTTGAATGAACATCAGCAAGTTGTGCTAACTTGAAAAGGTACTGCCACCATCTTGTCATGAACAACAGCATCTTCAGGGTGGTGAAATTTTTCAAAGGTGCCTGATGTTTGCTCCTGCCAATGATCAGGATGATAAATTTCAATAGAATTATATATTAGGTCTGTTGTGTCACTACAGGAAAGCTCATTTCTCTCTGTTTGCTCTGAATCCGGCTTGTCCAGATTCATGTAAGGCAAGCAAAAGAATCCATGAGCATTGCCCATAAGAGAAAGAGAAGCATAAGAGAGTCCCTTTAGAGTCAATGAGTGTCTGTGGAATCTCCTCCAGCACTCCCGCAGCCTCTGCAGCCACACGGACTCCCGTCCGATCCATTGGCAACCCGGGATCCAAACCTTTGATACAAATAGGAAATTTTCTGCATCCGAGGTCCTCCAGGAGCCCTTCTTGGCCTCAGCAAACTCTCAAATCTCATTTCCAATACCTGGTTCCCAAGAGCCAGTGTCCCGCAGCCAATAGTCTGCGTGGGTTCTTCACCAGGTGATCTGCTGCTGTGGTGACCATCATGTAGGGTCATCTCCTATACTTCTTCTCAATAAGGGTGGGGGGTGAGGATGTTCTCCCCGTTTATGGCACCCTGCACCAGTCCATTTCTGCAACAGGTCATTTAAAGCCTGCACAGAACTGTCAGCATTAGGACTGAGTGATAGGATCATGCAAACAGCACTGTGTCTCCACGTTCCTGGGTCCACACCAGCCCACCGAATTCAACGTTTGAATCTGAGTTGTTGCCTCAGACGATGTCTCCCTCAGATGAATTGACACTTCACATGTCCAATTTGGCAGCATGTGTGTAAAATGTTGATAAACCAATGCTGAACTTGGACTTGAGAAAAAAGCCTGAAGAAGGAGGTGATCCCAAGTGGCATTTCATTAAATTCAGTGTAGATTTCAGATTTTTTAAATATTTATTTATTTATTGACAGAGTACATACATGGCATAACATACAAACCTGAGATCTATTTTCCCCTGCAAGCAAGGCAGAATTTCCTGCTTTTGGCATTGAAAAATAAATGTACACAACATACATATGTAAGCAAACTGACTGCAATAGAGAGAGAAGTACTTTTAAAAATCAATAAAGTTCAAAAGTAAGAGTCTTTAAATTAATCCCTGATTGAGTTTGTTGTTGAGGAATCTGATGGTGGAGGGGGAGCAGCTGTTCCTGAACCTGGTGGGGCGAGTCTTGTGGCACCTATACCTCTTTCCTGATGGCAGCAGTGAGTACAGAGCAGGTGCTGGGTGGTGTGGATCCTTGATGATTTCTTCAGCTCTCTGACTGTAGCATTCTCTGTAGATGTTCTCTATGCTAGGGTTTTGCCTATGACGTCCTGAACCACGTCCACTATGTTTTGGAGAGCTTTACATTCAGGAATATTGGTGTCTCCAAACCAGACCATGATGCAGCTGGAGAGCACACTTTCTACCACACATCTGTAGAAATTTGCCAGGGTTTTCAATGTCAAACCAAACCTCCACAAGCTCCTGAGGAAGTAGAAGTGCTTGTTTCATCTTGTATTCTTATCTGTGAGTTCTTAGACAACACACGGATGAAGGAAAAATTTCTTTACTTTAAAGTTGTTGTAAACATCACACAATGAGGCATGCATGAGTTGCAAGCCTCCATTTACAGATCTCACATACTGTGACTTGCTCTCTGTGTGACAGCCTCCTGCAGGCACCCAAGTCTAATCAAATAGCAACTATAATCAAGGCCTTGGTAGTTGCCATGCAAACATGATCACGATCATTGCATCTCCCTTTCTTAAAACAAAAGTAGCTACTTTTAACTAACATGTTTTCTTTGTATAATTCTGCAATTTTAACTTTAACATCAGGAACTTACATTTTCATTATTATCAACATTGTTAACATTTTTTAAACTTGTGTTGTGCGTTCACATTTACATACACTAAAACTTGAAGAGTGAATACGATAGCACTACTTCATTTAAATAAAATTTAAATATTTAAATTTGATCACTGAGTCTCTTAGGAGGATTCTCATATCTTGACGACCTCCTGATTGATTGTCCTTGAATCTGAGTTGTTGCCTCAGATGATGTCTTCTCAGCTGTGTATTCAGATTGTCCAACAGTATTTGTCTTTCCATTTACTGTGGCTGGTCCCATTTGAAGATCTTGACGATTTCTTTGCAGAACAGCACCTTCATCTGTCTGAATGGTGTATGATCTTGGTTGGACTTCATGAAGGATGGTTCCCTTCTGAGTCCATAACTTTGTTTTGTCTTTTAACCTTACTTGGTCATCAGTGTAGAGTTCCGGTAGGTTTTTTGTTCCTCTGTCAAAGTAATACTTTTGCTTTTCTTTCTGTTGTTCTTTGAACTTCCTCACTTTCTCCCACTCTTTTGTTTTTAAGAGCTTCTCCTGAATGGGTAGATTTGATCTTAGCCTACGTCCCATAAGTTGTGCTGGTGACATACCACACTCATGCGGTATTGTGCGGTATACTAGCATGCTCTGGTAGAAGTCTGTTCCACTGTCTTTTGGCTTGTACATCAGTCTTTTCACTGTCTGTATTGATTTTTCCACTAGACCATTGGACTGAGAAAAATGATGACTTGACGTGGTGTGTACAAAGTCCCACTCTTTGGCAAACTGTCGGAACTTAAAATCGCAAAACTGAGGTCCATTGTCTTCACTGGCCACGCCTCTCTTTCCATTTTGGCACACTTTTTATTAAATGGTTTATGTTTGTTTTTGATCATTGCATCCACATTGTAGCTAGTTTCACTAAACAGTTCTTTTGCCTTCATTTTTACAGTTTTTGTAGCCCTTCAGAGTGCTATGGCTTTTTCCAGATCTAGATTTTGCTTTCTTAGCAGTCTTTCCTTTAGACTATTATTTGGAATACCACACACAAGTCTGTGTTTTCTCAGCGATTCGGTCAGTCCATCAAATTCACATCTTTTGCCTCTGTTTCTCAATTCAGTCACATACTGATCAATACTTTCTTCCATTTTCTGTACCTGTGAAAAATCTGTGCCTCTCAAACGTCACATTACATTTATGTATGCAGTATGCCTCAAACTGTTCCATTATTTTTTCCAGTTTCATTTTGTCTCCTTCAGCAGCAAATGTGAAATTATTATACACCTCCAGGGCTTCATCACCCACGACATGTAAGAAAACTGACGCTTTCACTTTATCATTTTTCTCATCAGCTCTGACTGCCACTAAATATAATCCAAAATGCTGTTTAAATCTGTTCCAATTTTTAGCCACATTACCTGTCAGCTGACATTTCACTGGTGGATGTAATCCTTCCATTTTTCTCTTTGTTAGCTTCTCTTCACTGATCAGTTGCTGACTTTAGATTTTACATTTTAAAGTATTTCCTTTTAATTTCCTTCAACCCAATTCTGACACCATGTTTCATCTTGCATTCGTATGTATGAATGAAGGTAAAGGTTATTTACTTTAAAGTTGTTGTAAACATCACACAATGAGGCATGCCATGAGGCTGCAAGCCTCCATTACAGATCTCACATACTCTCTGTGTGTCAGCCCCCTGCTGGCAGCCAAGTCTAATCAAACAGTAACTGTAATCAAGGTCTTGATAGTGGCCATGTAAACATGATCACTATCGTTACAGCACTGACATGTTTTCTTAAAGATGCCATTAGAGTGTTGAGTCCAGGAAAGATCTAACATCTTTCACACCACCAACTCTCCTAGGAAATGGGCAAATGGTTTCTGGTAGAACTGGTTGAGCATACACACCACCACAGAGTGATTAATGAGTTAAATCGGCCAGGTCCTGACACGACCCCCCCACCAAGGATCAGAGGCCAGTTGATTTTTACTCGCCTTGCCTGGTTGGGACCTTTCACACCGCCAGATTACCCACTACGGACCCGCTAAATTAGCCAGTTCAACCCATTTTATTTAGTGGTGTGAAAGGGGCTAAAGTGTGACTCTCAATCACTTAAATTTGCTCACCCTCTCCACCTCTGATCCCCCAATGATCAGTGGATCATACACCTCTGGTTTTCCCTTCCTGAAGTCAACAATCAGCTCCTTGTTTTTGGTGAGACTTAAGTGCAACATTCAGCCAAATTTTCAATCTCCCTCCTGCCTGCAGACTCAGCGCCTTTATTTAATGCAACCCACTGCAATTTGTCCGTCATCACTATCGCTCCACAGCAGATGCAATATCATTGCCTCTCCACTCAGCTCTGGCTCACCTCAAAAACACCAATTCATACATACAACTGCTCTTCTTTGACTGTAGCTTGGCCTTCAATACCATTATTCCCACAGTGCTGCTCAAGAGGCTACAAAATCTAGGCTTCTGTACCTCCTTCTGCAACTGGATCCTTGACTTACTCATCAGTCCACAGTCTGTATGAATTGGAAACGTCTTCTACTCACTGATTATCAACACGGCACACTCCAAGGATGCGTGCTTAACCCACTGCTCTACTCATTATACACCCATGACTGTGTGGCCAAGCACAATTCCAATGCTATCACAATTGTTGGCAGAATCGCAAACAGCAATGGGGAAGCACACAGGAGGGAGATAGATCAGAATAGTGTAACGACAACAATCTTGCGCTCAACAATAGCAAAACCAAGGAGATGATTGTGGAATCCAGGAGGAAGTCAGGGGGACACGACCCAATCCTCATCGAGGGCACGGTAGTGGAGAGGGTCAAGAACTTCAAATTCCTGGGGGGGGGGGTCAACATCTCTGAGAATCTGTCCTAGACCCTCCACGTTGATGAAACACAAAGAAGGCTCACCAGTGGCTATAATTTGTGAAGTCTCTGAGGAGGTACAGTATGTCGCTGAAGACTCTTGTAAGCTTCAACAGGTGTACCATGGAGAGCATTCTGGCTGGTTGCATCCCGGCCTGGTATGGAGGCACCAACTCTCAGGACAAGAATATACTCCAGAGGGTTGTTAACACGGCCTGCGATATCACCGACACCAGACTTAATTCCATCGAGGACATCTACACAGGCGGTGTCTTAAAAAAAAGCAGCCTCTAACCTCAAAGACCCCCACTACCCAGCCCATGCCCTCTTCACTCTGCTACTACTGGTAAAGGTAAAGGAGCCTAAAGACGAGCATTCAGCGGCACAAGGACAGCTTCTTCCCTGCTGCCATCAGATTCCTGAATAATCAATGAACCAAAGGCACTGCCTTACTTTTCATGCACTGTTATTTTGACTTTTTAACAGTAATGCTGTAAGACATTATGAGTGTCTGCATTATGATGCTGCCACAAAACAATGAATTTCATGACCTGTTCCTGACAATAAAGTTCTGATTCTGATACCACAGTGTTGTCGATAAATTAGTAGATGGTGTTATTGTCGAAATGAGCCACACAGTTGTAGGTGCAAAGTGAGTAGAGCAGGGGGCTAAGAACACAGCCCTGTGGTGCTCCAGTACTGATAAAGATTGTGAAGGAGACATTCTTACCAATCCTCACTGGTTGTGGTCGGGAGATGAGGAAATCCATGATCCAATTACACTGTGGAATCCACGATGTTTGGAACAAAGACATTTTTTATCCTTTGTTTGCCCCTGTACTCCACAGTTTTAAATTTGTAAACAAACAATTAATATCTGATTAAAGTGCACATTCCTGATTTTATTGACGAGTATTTGTGTACATTTTGGTTTGACCATGTAGAAATTACAGCATTTTTTTATACATAGTCCCCTCATTTCGGAGCACCATAATATTTGGGACATAACAACGGTATGCATTTTAAAATAGTCATGTTTAGTACTTTGTTGCATATCTCCTTTCATGCAATGACTACTTGAAGTCCGTGATTCACAGACATCACCAGGTGCTGAGTATCTTTTCTGGTGATGCTCTGCCAGGCCTCTACTGCAGCCATCTTCAGCTCCTGTTTGTTTTTGGGGACGTGTCCACTCAAGTTTTCTCTTCAGTCTATGGAAGGCATGTTAAATTGAATTTAGATCAGGTGACTGACTTGGCCATTCAATAATTTTCCAATTTTTAGCTTCGGAAAACTCCTTTGTTGCTTTAATAGTATGCTTTGGATCATTGTTTTGCTGTGGGATAAAGTGCCATCCAATTAGTTTGGAAGCATTTGCTTGAACTTGAGCATATTTCTTTATACCTCAGAATTAATTTTGCTACCGTTATCAGCAGTTACATCATCAATGAAGATAAGTGCGCAATTCAGGTACCTGTGGCAGCCGTACACGCCCAGGCCATAGCACCCCCACCACCATGTTTCACAGATGAGGTGGTATGCTTTGGATCTTGGGCAGTTCCTTTACATCTCTATAATTTGCTCTTGCTATCACCCTGGTACAGGTTAACCTCGGTCTCATTTGTCCACAGGACCTTTATCCAGAATTCTGCAGGCTCTTTTAAAATACTTCTTGGCAAACTGTAATCTGGCCATCCTGTCTCTGTGGTTAACTCGTGGTTTGCTTCTAGCAGTGTAGCCTCTGTTATTTCTGTTCATGAAGTCTTCTGTGGACAATATTCATTGACACATCCACACCTGCCTCCAGAAGAGTGCTTCTGATCTGTCAGACAGGCATTTGGGGATATTTCTTCATCATGATGAGAATTCTTCTGCCATCAGCAGTGGAGATCTTCCTTGGCCTACCAGTGCCTTTGTGATTACTGAGCTCACCAGTACACTCTTTCTTCTTAATGATGTACCAACCTGTGGATTTTGGTAATCCTCAGGTTTTGGCGATGTCTCTTACTGTTTTATTTTTGTTTTTCAGCTCATAATGGCATCTTTGACTTTTATTGGTACAACTCTGCTCCTCATGTTGAAAAATGGCAACTACAGACTCCAAAGGTAATCAAAAGCTTCAAAGCAAGCCTTGCCCTCTTATACGTGCACCAATGAAGCAATTAAATATACCTCAGTATTCACAAACACCTGAGAAGCCAAATCTCCCAAACATTATGGTGCCATGATATGGGGGAACTATGTAAACAAAGTGCTGTAATTTCTACATGGTCAAACAAGAACAAATACAAATGATCTTGAAAAAAATTCTGGAATAAGCACTTTAATCACATGAATTGTCTGATTACCAATTTAAAACTGTGGAGCACAGGAGCAAATAAAGGGGGAAAAAAGTGTCTTTGTTCCAAACATTATTGAGGGCACTGTAAATTAATGATGGAAATGATGGTAGATTTTCACAGAATTGTTTTCAGATGGAAAGAAGGTTGAGGAATTTATGCCATCATTAAACCACTTAATTGCAATGAAAGAGGCAATTGCCACCTTTTCCGTCAGCATTCTTCCATCCACTGCCATGGTTACTGCTTAGGAAGGTTCTTGTTGGTTTTCAGTGAGAGATTTGTTGTTCCAGGACATCCACATCTGATATATTACCATCAGTCACCTCAGTGTCTTGCTGATGAAACTTGCCCCATCGGGGTTCTCCAGATGATACCTCTTTCTTTCAGGTCCCCACAAAGTTCCTTTTTATTTCTATTTTTCCAAGTGAAACATTCGACAACCAGTCTTCTCCTCTTGCATGAACCACAAGGGCTTTGACCAGGCCATCTTCCAAAAGGGCTTGCCAGCTTGTCCTGTTCCAGTCCCAGCTGCTGTCTGCTGGCTGTAACACTGTACAAGTGATTTCTCTCTCTCTCTCTCTCTCTCTCTCCCCCCCCTCTCTCTCTCTCTCTCTATCTCTCTCTCTCTCTCTCTCTCTCTCTCTCTCTCTCTCTCTCTCTAAGAAAAAGCCTGTTGACTTTCTCTTGCAAAACTTCATGAGCCTCTTACAACGAGCTCTCCTCCAGACAATATGTGGGTCCAACAAGCTCTTTCATCTGTTGCCTTTTTGTAAACAACAATCCATTAGTGGTCTCTTGAACACTCTTCAAAGCTCTTGCAAAAGGTCTGAGGCCCCGATATGTTAGCATTAGCAGAGCTCCAGTATTTCAAGTAAGATCTGTTTTAAAGTGTATATACATGACCTACTCTAACAAATTTTTCCCAATTTATCTCCCAAAACACATCTATATATTCTGTCACACTCTCCTCACCCAAATTAAAATGTTTCATGAATTCCATTAATCTTTTAACCTTTTGGATCTGATGTCACTTCGTAACTAAAGCGTCTCATTCATTTTCAGCTTTCTACTGGCAGCCTGCTGACACCACCTCTCTCCTCTCTGCCTGTTTCCCCAGTCCTCCCGTTGTGATAAAAGCCGTCAGTGCGCATTCTACTTTTTTTCAGCATCTGTCACTGTTGGCCCACTCTGACATCTGACACTCTCCAATCCCCTACACCACATTTGTTGCTTCAAGCCTTTGCTAGAAAGGAGTAAACGCTCATGGAGAAAACTCACATCAGATGTTAAATATAGCCCTCAAAAGGTTTACTTTATTAAATGTTATCTGGAAAAGTATGACTTTTGGTGACTAGCAGATGAAGGAAACTGGAATTTGACAGGCTTTCATTTCTCCTGCTATGGTGGCGATACTGCCTAATCTTTCAGCCAAAAGACTGTGCAAAGTCTTCTCTCTTGAGTCCTGAATGCCTAATCTAGGCTGCCAGACAGGATTGCTGTTCATCAAAGCCATTATAGCAGATGTCATGGATATAAGAGATCTCAAGGCACTTGTTAATATTCAATATTCTGACCAAGATTTCTCCCTTGTCTAATATTTAAATAACTTATTTCTATTTGGCACCACTCACTAACACCACTGAGCTACTTTGGCAACAAAGTGCTTTGTGGCGCTGATCATTTGACAGTTTCTTATTTACTCAATATTTTTCCTATTGTTTTGTCTCTTTTGCTCAATCTACAATATCTTCTGGAAATCTAATGATTCCAATTTTTCCTCAGGGAAGAGCAGTGGTTCCCACGGACGGTATTTTTCTCTCTCCCTGGAGCTTTCCCCAAGCATTTAATCATAATCCTTTAATTCTATTCAATGAGGTGTGAAGGGAAGGTTGGTGAGAAGTAGTCTCCGTAGACCTTTAATTGGCCCGTACTTCGAACCATCAAATTCGTGAAACGTGATGTTTTCATCGAGGTGTTAATGGGTCTTGTCCCTGTTGTACTTTTATTACATTCCAAAATCTTTCATATCGTGTGGCCCAGAATAAAAAGGGGAAGAAATTTTGCTACATCTACACAAAATGACCAGTCCTAGGTGCTGCAAATTAGCAAGAAAACTAGCCACCAAAAGGAAAGCACCAGAAGATCATCAAAGTGTACCAATTGAGAGCTGACTCATCATTGAACCAAAGAGCACAGAAATAGGCCCTTCCTCCCACTATGTCTACATTCACCATTGGTGATCTAGTCATACTAATCCCATTTACCAGCACTTTGTGACCAATAACATCTTGGCAATTTGGGTGCTTCTTAAATGCTCTGAAAGTGCCTGTCTCTGCCATCTTCTCAACCAGTGTATACCCCCTCCTCTTAGAAACTAAAACCCTCCCTAACCCCAACCCCCAAAAAACAAATCAATAATTGCTTATACATGTTAATAACACATAATAGCATACTATAGAAAGAGAAATAGATAAAAATGTAAAGGGAGTAATAGAAATGATGGATTGTACTAGGGCAAGCAAGAGCACAGCGAACTTAACTAGCCAATATTGTCTGTACTATCTGGTGAGGTCTTGGGGAATGGCAAGAAATAAGACTAACCCACAGTACCTCTCTTATGTATGTATGTATGGACTCCATACTTGTAGGTATGTGTTATATTTATTTCTCAAATTATAAGTAATTTTTTCCAATGGAATGGATTTTGTATTTCCACATGCAGGCTATCTATGCCCAGGTAGGAATCTGGCTTTCAAGTTACTGCAATACAATTTCTTGTCACTATCAGTACTATTTTCGCAAACTTCTAGTTTAAGTATAGTCCTTCAACATTCCCTAACAAAAAATAAATCAGGATTTTGTGGATATGAAATATTAGCAATTTGTTCCAATAGTTCTCCTACCATTACCCAAAATGGTCTTACTTTCGGACACATCCATCTGGAGTGCAGAAAGGTAATTTCCTCTAAAATATTTATTTGATCAGCTCAATTTTATTTTATGCACGGTGATATTTGGTTGGTTTAAAAAATTATACTAATCAATTATGTTTTTGAACTTAGCTTTCAATTTGGTGCTTTCTGAGGGCATGAATACTGCCTCATTTGTTCTAAGGGTTTTCCTGAGTGATGGAAAAGTCCCAAATTAGAATACCAACATCCATCAGCATCAACATTTCACATAGATGCAGATTAACAGGAAGATGGCTTTTTGATTTGCCCAAGGCTCCAGGCCCAATAAAACACATCTGTGTGGCTCAAAAATTGAAAAGCCTGGATCCCTCTGTGCTGAAAGTTTCAAAACTGTTATCTTTGAGCTGGATTAATGTGGAAATAATATCATGCACTGTGTAAATTTATAATATGCATTTTGAGACATTCTTGTACAGAAGGTCTTTTGGTTTTCAATTTTAACATTTTTGGAAGAATTACTTGTTAAACCAAGATTAAAAGACTGACACTTGAGAGTTTAAACCCTTATCTCTTCTCCAAGTGTATTCCAGTGATAATTTTCAATGCATTTAGGACTGAAACCATACATGAAATCATCATTATATGTGTCAATTCCTGTCGTTGCTTTGACGGTTAATAGTTTGGTTATCAATGGTAATGGTTTTCAGTAACTTCATTATGAGCAAATTTTTTAACATTACAAGAGCTAAATTGGACAACATATAGAAATGTGTTAAAATTTGATATTAACCATTGACGATAATGCATCTGGGTTAACATTTCTGATCAAAGATCCTTCCTTTCCCTAATAGCAGAGCATCAACAGATCTCTGAGAAAGATAATGTCAGTGATTTCTTGAATAAAAGAATTTCTCCTCACTTTGGAGATAGCCTTTTGTCATAGTTATTGTTAGATATACTCTCCAACAGATGGCATTAACATCGACTTCCCCAGTTTCTACTAGCCCACTCCCCTTTCTCCCCAATCCCCATGTCTACTTTTCTCCAGCCCCTTCCCTCTCCAATCTCAGAGCCCCTCCCCTTCTGTGGTAATCTACCATAATGCTATGGTTGGCTGCTGCCAGCTGGACATGCCTCCCGAGACTGATCCTACCCATAGTCCCTTTGCATGCTTTCCATTCCACTCTGCCTTGATCAGTCAATGAGGTTGACTCCAGCAAACTTGTCTTCTCATCAACTTCCTGGTAATAGCTTCACACAAACTTTCTCACATTTTGTACAATATGCAAACCTACTAATTGTTCTCCACACATTCACATTAAAAGTAAGTGCTAACTGTGCCATTAACTCCCAGCTCATAAGAAATGAATAAACAACGTGAAAATCATGCATTATTTTGTAGACAGTCGTCTACTTTTTTGTAATACATGATAGAAATCACCCTGTTGACACCTGCGTATTCTTCATTGCCTCATTGTTAGAAAAGTTCCAACGTGCTTCTGTCGACCTTGAACAACTCCATCACCCAGGACTCTGCATTCTGTTTACGAGGGTGTAATGTGTGTCGAAAGAACCAAAGACTTGTTGATCCAAACCAAGGCTTTTATTAACTAAAAGACTGGAGCATATCACAAGTAGGTCGACCACTCCAGAATGACCTGGACTGGCTCGGAGCAATCCTTTATGACCTGCCTGTAGGTGTGGCTACACTCTCAGCCAATCACAGTCATCCTACACTACCATCTGTACCTATGTACATATACACATTGGTGATAGAATCTGTACTATCACATTCACCCCTTCTTTGAGAACCGACCCCAGGGTGGATGGGGTTTTTTTTTTAACTTTATTTAAAGATTTTATCACAAGAATAAAAAGAAAAATTACATTTAAAAAAAAGATAAAAAATAAAATAATAAGATTACAATACAACATTAGTAACCTAACTTAAATCCAACTAACCCCCCCCCCCCCCAATACGGCCACTAAGAAAAAAATAAAATCTATATAAATAAAAAACCCACCCTTCCCCCCCAAAATAAAGAGTGAAGAGTTAGTAAAATTAATAAAATTATATATATATATATATATAAAAATCATTCACCTACAAGAAAAATAATAATGAAAAAAAAGAATCATCAAATCTAAAATATCACACTTAAAAACATTTAAATCAAACTTAATTGCATGTACTTAACAAATGGAGTCCACTTCAGCTTATAAAAAGACATCTTATCTTGAATTGAGAAAGATATATTTTCCATAATTAAACAGGATTTCATCTCTAAGCACCACCTATCCAAAGTTAATATATTTCTATCTTTCCAAGTAAACGCTATACATTTCTTGGCCACCGCTAAGGGTAAATAGATAAAAGAAATCTGATAATCATTTAATCCTAAGTCAATTAATGATTGCATATCCCCTAATAGAAATATATCAGGATCTAATACAACATAGATATTATATAAACTATAAATATAGATTGAATACCTTTCCAAAACTGTTGCAATCAGTCACAAAACCAAACAGTATGTAAAAAAGTATTAGCCATCTGATCACAGCGAAAACAACAATCTAACTTACTAAGACCAAATTTTTTAAATTTCTCTGGTGTTAAATATAATTGATGTATAAAATTATAATTAATCATCGCTAATCTAGCATTAATCAATTTCCGAATACTATTTTGACAAATTTCCATCCAGACTTCTTCAGCTATTGTAGAACCTAAATCTTTTTCCCATTTCAACTTATCTTTATCCCAATCTCTCTTACTTTCATTTTCTTGTAAAATACAATATAAATCAGATATATACCCCTTTTTTGGTATTGAAAGCACATATTTCTCAAAACTAGTTTCAGGCAATAGAATCATATGCCAACCACATATCTGTTTTACAAATGATCTTAACTGATAATACACAAATACAGAGTTTCCACTAATACCAAATTTCCTTTGTAGTTCCTCAAAATAACAAAAACATCCTTCGAAAAAACAATCTGATAAATTTTTTATTCCTTTCCTTTCCCATTGTTTTAAAATGATATTGGAGACTGTAAAAGGAACAAGTTGATTATTATATAATGGCAATCACCCAGACCACTTATTTTTAAGCCCCAATTTATTAAGTTTACTCGTCCATAAATTCATTAAATGTTTCAATATTGGTACATCATAAGTTCGTAATAAATTTTTATTCCATCAAAACAAAAATTCATGTGGAAATTTTTCTAAAATGACTGCCATTTCTATCATTGCCCAACTAGGCGGATCCTCCATATTCATTAGACCACTAAGAAATTTAAATTGAGCATCTCAGTGTAAACTTCAAGGGGCCCACTATTTAGATAATATTGAAAATGTGGTAATCTTAAACCTCCAAATTGAAAATCCCACATCAACTTTCTCATTGCTACCCTCAGAAATTTTCCCTTCCATAAGAATTCTCTAACTGCTTTATATAAATCCTTAAAAAAACTTTTTTTTAAAAAATAAGGAATTGATTGAAATAAATATTGTATCCGAGGAAAAATATTCATTTTTATAGTATTAATCCTCCCTAATAAACTTAAAGGTAAATCCTTCCACCTAATCAAATCTAATTTAATATTTTTTATTAAAGGGAGATAATTAATTGAATATAAATCTTGATATTCTGTATTAACATTAATTCCTAAATATTTAATTTGTTTAGTCCACTTCAAATTTGTAATATTTTTATATCTTGAATAATCATCTTTACAAATTGACAAAATTTCACTTTTGGTCCAATTTACCTTATAACCCGATAATTGACCATAATTTGCTAAAGATTCTTGAATTGCTGGTAAAGAAATATCAGGGTCCACCAAATATAATAAGACATCATCAGCAAATAAATTAATCTTATATTCCTCATTCAAAACTCTCATACCCTTAACATTTTCATTTTGACGTATTAATTGTGCCAAAGGTTCAATAACTATGGCAAATAAATTGGGTGACAATGGACATCCTTGTCTAGTAGACCTTGTTAAATCAAAAGACTCTGAAATCTGCCCATTGGTAGCAACTCTAGCCTCTGGACTATTATATAAAGCCTTTATCAATCCAATAAATGAGGAACCAAAGCAAAACTTCTCAAGTACTTTAAATAAAAACTTCCATTCCACTCTATCAAAAGCCTTTTCTGCATCTAATGAAACCACTATTGGATAATTCATTTGAGATTTAGATTTATTTATCAAAGTAATTAAACGCAAAATATTATCAGACGCATATCTATTTTTTATAAATCCTGTTTGGAGTGGATGGAAGTTAGGGGCTGTACCGGTCAGGTGGCTTGACCTTCCGGCATGACTGCCGTGGTGCCGGGATTGGGGTTGCTGGAGTCATGTCGCCGGGTGCGGCTACCGCTTCACTCAATTCCCAAATGGCTTTGTCGACAGACTAGCATGAGCTGGTGGGGTGGTGCTGGTCCCTCTGTTGAAGCACATGACCTGGAGGAGAAGGAATAGGGGGAGGTTGGGTTAAAGGCATTGCTGCGCCTGATCCGGCTTGGGCTACGTCCCTTACCAAGACTGTTTCCTCCTGTCCGTCCGGGTACTCAACGTAGGGATAATGTGGGTTCGCATGGAGCAGAGTCACTCGGTCAACCAAGAGGTCGTTCTTAGAGTACCGGACGTGGCGTCGTAAAAGGACTGGACCGGGAACCGTGAGCCATGCCGGTATGGTCGTACCCGACTCGGATTTCCTCAGGAAAGAGAACATCCTTTAATGGGGGGTGGCATTGGTCACGGTGTATAGGAGGGAGCGGATGGAGTGTAGGGAACTAGTGAGCACATCCTGCCAGTGAGAGATGGGGAGACATTTGGACCAGAGGGCAAGCGTAACTGCTTTTCAGATGGTGGCATTCTCTCTTTTGACTTGCCCATTACCGCGTGGGTTATAGCTGGTGGTCCTGCTTGAAGCAATACCACACTCCAGAAAGTACTGCCACAGCTCTGCGCTCATAAATGAGGACCCCCTGTCACTGTGGATATAATTGGGGTACCCAAAGATGGCGAAGTTGCTGTGCAGGGCCTCTATAACTGAGGAGGCAGTCATGTCTGAGCAGGGCACAGCAAACAGGAAGCGGGAGTACTCGTCAATGGCTGTAAGGATATAGATGTTATGGTTGGTCGATGGTAGGGGCCCCTTGAAGTTTACACTGAGATGCTCAAAGGGGCGGGTGGCTTTGATGACGTGGGTGTTCTCTGGATGGAAGAAGTGGGGCTTGCACTCAGCACACACTGGGCAGGCTCGGGTCATGGAGCGAATCTCCTTGACCGTGTAGGGCAGGTTATGAGATTTGACAAAGTGCGTGAACCTAGTGACCCCTGGATGACAGAGCTCCTTGTGGAGTTTCTGCAGCCTGTCCAGTTGCATGTTGCCGCAAGTCCCCCTGGACGTTGAGTTTACCTGGCCGATTCAGTATATCATAATTAAAGGTGGAGAGCTCGATTCTCCACCTGGCGATTTTGTCATTCTTGATCTTACCTCGCTGGGTATTGCTAAACATGAAGGAGACCATGCGTTGGTCAGTCAGCAGCGTAAAGCGCCTGCCAGTGAGGTAGTGTCTCCAACGACATACTGCCTCGACTATGGCCTGGGCCTCCTTCTCGACAGAGGAGTGTCGGCTCTCATGACCCTGGAGGGTTCTGGAGAAGAAGGCTACCGGCCAGCCGACTGGTTCAAAGTGGCTGCTAGTGCAAAGTCAGACGCATCGCTTTCGATTTGGAAATGAATGGAGTCGTCGATGGCATACAGCGTTGCACCAGCGATGTCTGATTTGATGCGGTCGAAGGTCACTCTGGCTTCGTTTAACAGGGGGAAGGAGGTGGTCTTGATGAGTGGCCGTGCCTTGTTGGCATAGTGTGGAACCCATTGGGCATAGTAAGAGAAAAAACCCAGGCAGCTTTTGAGTGCTGTCTGGGTGTTGATGGGGGGGAAAGTCCATGAGGGGACGCATGCGGTCAGGGTCTGGCATCACCACTCCGTTCTCCACCACACAACCCAAAATTACGAGCCGAGTGGTCCATAAGACACACTTGTCGAAATTGTAGGTCAAGTGTAGCCGAGTTGCAGTCTGAAAAAATTTCTCAAGTTTGGCATCATGATCCTCCATGTCATGGCCGCAGATGGTGACATTGTCCAGATACGGGAAAGTAGCAGTCAGCCCGTTCTGGTCCACCATCCGGTCCATTTCCCGTTGGAAGACTGCAACGCCATTGGTGACACCAAAGGATACCCTGAGGAATTGATACAGCTGCCCATTTACTTCGAAGGCCGTGAAAGGTCAGTCTTCTTGGCAGATCGGGAGCTGTACAGATTCTATCACCACAGGGATTCATATTCTATTTTTTTAACCAAAAGTAGACTTTATTCATAATAAATTATTTACAAAAGTAAAACCATTCAAAGTCTGTTCCCACCCTTAGTTTCATATCCATACATTCCTGTCAGTGTACGTTGCTATATTTGATGTACTTACACCATTACTAGCACTGTGGACCCTCTCAGTGAGTCCCTCAACATGTTCACCTCCAACCTGGAATGTGCCAGTCAAAAAACCATCAACCGCAACTGGATGATGATAACCTAGTGAAGGATCTTTCACTGTGCCTCTTATCCAGCGCGTATAAAACTGCCAAAATGTTTGGCCTGGAAGTCAGCCTGAAGAAAACTGAGGTCCTCCATCAGCCAGCTCCCCACCATGACCACCAGCCCCCCCACATCTCCATCGGGCACACTGAACTCAAAACGGTCAACCAGTTTACCTACCTCGGCTGCACCATTTCATCTAATGCAAGGATCGACAAAGAGATAGGCAACAGACTCGCCAAGGCAAATAGTGCCTTTGGAAGACTACACAAAAGAGTCTGGAAAAACAACCACCTGAAGAAACACACAAAGATTAGCGTGTACAGAGCCGTTGTCATACCCACGCTTCTGTTTGGCTCCGAATCATGGGTCCTCTAGCGGCATCACCTACGGCTCCTAGAACACTTCCATCAGCGGTGTCTCCGCTCCATCCTCAACATTCATTGGAATGACTTCATCACCAACATCGAAGTACTTGAGCTGGCAGAGTCCGCAAGCATCGAATCTATGCTGCTGAAGACCCAACTGCGCTGGGTGGGTCACGTCTCCAGAATGGAAGACCATCGCCTTCCCAAGATCGTGTTCTATGGCGAGCTCTCCACTGGCCATCGAGACAGAGGTCCACCAAAGAAGAGGTACAAGGACTGCTTAAAGAAATCTCTTGATGCCTGCCACATTGACCACCGCCAGTGGGCTGATATCGCCTCCAACCGTACATCTTGGCACCTCACAGTTCGGTGGGCAGCAACCTCCTTTGAAGAAGACCGCAGAGCCCACCTCACTGACAAAAGACAAAGGAGGAAAAACGCAACACCCAATCCCAACCCACCAATTTTCCCTTGCAACCGCTGCAACCGTGCCTGCCTGTCCCGCATCGGACTTGTCTGTCACCAACGAGCCTGCAGCAGACGTGGACACACCCCTCCATAAATCTTCGTCCGCGAAGCCAAGCCAAAGAAGAAGAATGTGTACTGGTGAATAAGTCACAGAATGCAATCATGAAGAAGGCCCGCCAGCAGCTATACTTTGTGAGGTATTTGAGAAGATTCAGTATGTCACTGAAGGCTCTCATGAACTTCTACCAGTGTACCATGGAAAGCATTCTGGGTGGTTCCATCACTGCTTGGTACGGAGGCGCCAAATCTCAGGACAAGAATAAACTCCAGAGGAATGTAACTGGGCCTGCGACATCACAGGCACCAGACTCCACTCCATTGGTGACATCTACATGAGCCGGTGTCTTAAAAAAGCAGCCTCTATCCTCAAAGACCCCCACCACCCAGGTCATGGCCTCTACTCTTTCTTTGGCTTGGCTTCGTGGACGAAGATTTATGGAGGGGGTAAATGTCCACGTCAGCTGCAGGCTCGTTTGTGGCTGCCAAGTCCGATGCGGGACAGGCAGACACGGTTGCAGTGGTTGCAGGGGAAAATTAGTTGGTTGGGGTTGGGTGTTGGGTTTTTCCTCCTTTGTCTTTTGTCAGTGAGGTGGGCTCTGCGGTCTTCTTCAAAGGAGGTTGCTGCCCGCCGAACTGTGAGGCGCCAAGATGTACGGTTTGAGGCGATATCAGCCCACTGGCGGTGGTCAATGTGGCAGGCACCAAGAGATTTTTTTAGGCAGTCCTTGAACCTCTTCTTTGGTGCACCTCTGTCACAGTGGCCAGTGGAGAGCTCGCCATATAACATGATCTTGGGAAGGCGATGGTCCTCCATTCTGGAGACGTGACCCACCCAGCGCAGCTGGATCTTCAGCAGTGTGGACTCGATCCTGTCGACCTCTGCTATCTCGAGTACTTCGATGTTAGGGATGAAGTCGTTCCAATGAATGTTGAGGATGGAGCGGAGACAACGCTGGTGGAAGCATTCTAGGAGCCGTAGGTGATGCCGGTAGAGGACCCATGATTCGGAGCTGAACAGGAGTGTGGGTATGACAACGGCTCTGTATACGCTTATCTTTGTGAGGTTTTTCAGTTGGTTGTTTTTCCAGACTCTTTTGTATAGTCTTCCAAAGGCGCTATTTGCCTTGGCGAGTCTGTTGTCTATCTCGTTGTCGATCCTTGCATCTGATGAAATGGTGCAGCCGAGATAGGTAAACTGGTTGACCGTTTTTAGTTCTGTGTTCCCGATGGAGATGTGGGGGGGCTGGTAGTCATGGTGGGGAGCTGGCTGATGTACTACTACCAATGGGGGAAATGGTACAGGAGCCTAAAGATGAGCAATCAGCGGCACAAGGACAGCTTCTTCCCCACTGCCATCAGATTCCTGACTAATCAATGAACCAAAGACACTGCCTTACTTTTTGTGCACTAATATCTTGATTTTTATTTTGTATTGTAATGTTGTAAGATGGTTATAACATGAAAGCTTGCTCTATGACGCTGCCGCAAAACACCGATTTCATGACTTGTTCATGGCAATATGTTCTGATTCTGAACATCATTGCTTTGTCTCCTAACAATGATTCTCATTCATTGAGAGGCATGTGTAATTTTCTATTTGCAACGTCTTCCTAACTTTACACAATAATTCTCAGTTCACACAGAGTTGTAAATACTATGCTAATTAGATTTACTCAATGCAAATTTAATGGTTTATGTATATTTGATTACCTTCCTTTGTATTGACAAATGGTTTGGGAAGTCAGATGAAAAATAGTAAGCTAGATATAGAAAAAGAGCACTGTATTACACAATAATGAAATTTATTTCCAGGAAGCTAACATCTTGAAATAAAGGAGCATTTGCTGTCTATCACTGCCCTTCAAGTGAGTGTTGGAAGAATACCACACAGCTTGTGATGATAGGTTACCTTTTTTAATTCCATTATAATGGCCCAGAGCCATGGGGAAGCTTTGAAACAAGTGAATTTCAATTGGTCCTTTTTCTCATATGAAGATGGACATGTCAGTTCTGTTCCGCTCTTGTCAATTGTACAGTAATATCACCTCACCTGGTTACAGTCTTTTCCACCAAAATGTGTTATTTCAAAACCCTGGTCTTTTTTTGGAATATTTAACTTAAAATTTTCTCCATATGCCGCACAAGAGACTTATCAGTAAGTTACAGGAAAGTGGAGTCCAGAGAAGTATATTGGCATGGATCGAAAATTGGTTGTCTGACAGGAGGCAGAGAGTCGGGATAAGTGGGAGTTTTTCAGGTTGGCAGCGAGTGGTAAGTGGGGTGCCGCAGGGGTCGGTGCTAGGCCCACAACTGTTCATCATTTACATTGATGACTTGGAGGAGGGGACAAAATGTGGTGTAGCCAAGTTTGCGGATGACACCAAATTGAGTGGAAGAGCAAACTGTATTGAGGATGTGGAGAGTCTGCAGAGGGATAGAGTTAAGCTGGATGAGTGGGCAAAGGTCTGGCAGATGGAGTACAATGTTAGTAAGTGTGAGGTTATCCACTTTGGCAAGGAAAATAAAAGAGCTGATATTATTTAAATGGTGAAAAACTACAGCATGCTGTTGCACAGAGGGACTTGGGAGTGCTTGTGCATGAGTCGCAAAAAGTTAGGTTGCAGGTGCAGCAGGTTATTAAGAAGGCAAATGGAATGTTGGCCATCGCTAGAGGAATTGAATTCAAGAGTAGGGAGGTAATGTTGCAACTGTATAAGGTACTGGTGAGACCACACCTGGAGTACTGTGTCCAGTTCTGGTCTCCATATTTGAGGAAGGATATACTGGCTTTGGAGACGGTCCAGAGGAGGTTTACTAAGTTGATCCCTGGGATGAAGGGGTTGACTTATGATGAAAGATTAAATCATCTAGGATTGTATTCGCTCGAACGAGAGGAGATCTTATAGAAACATATAGGATTATGAAGGGTATGGATAGGATAGATGTAGGAAGGTTTTTTGAGTTGGCCGGGGAAACTAAAACGAGAGGACACAGTCTCAAGATTTGGGGGAGTAGATTTAGGACAGAGATGAGGAAAAATAGTTTTTCCCATAGAGTAGTGAATGTTTGGAATTCTCTATCCAGGGAAGTGGTTGAGGCTGCTTCATTAAACATGTTTAAAATTCGGTTAGATAAATTTTTACATGATAGAGGAATTAGGGGATATGAGGAGAAGGCAGGTAGTTGGAGTTAGGTCATAAATTAGATCAGCCATGATCTTATTGAATGGTGGAGCAGGCTCGATGGGCCATTTTTGGCCTACTCCTGTTCCTACTTCCTATGTTCCTATATAAACAGTAATCCAAATTAATACAGTTATACAAATTGCAAAAAAAAAACAAATCAAATGTTGCAAAGATGATGGAATCCCAAAACCCCTCCCAACCTACCCCCCCCCCCAACAAAGAAAATCATAGTCAACATAAAATATATAGTATAGCCATATAAAAATAGAAACAAAAAGAAGGAAAGAAAACTTCTCAGGGTTGCATAGAGAGATGTTGTCTAACACGCGTAAATAAATATCTTCATTACAAGGCAGAGGAGAATCTCTAGTGGGACAGAGAGGACATTATTACAAATTCAAGCCTAAAATTCAGGGATACGGCCATTTGGTTTCCTATTCAATTGTATTAAATTGCCACCCATAAGAATGCTGTTCAGCCTTCCTGCAGCCCGTGCACATGAAATCAGTGAAATAAAAATTACCCAGGAGGCACAAACATTAGCAAAGTCTGTTGAGAATGTTCATTCTATCTCACTTGGATGCATATAATGGACCAAAGCAATATAATGCCCCCACCGTTTTATCCAGGTACCTGTCTGCTTTTTGCTATCTCTTACCTGTTGGCCTGTGCACCTCCCGCTGCCCCATCCTATCTCCTCTCTTCCCCAACCTTTTTATTGAGGCACCTGCCTGCTTTTTGCTCATACCTTGATGAAGGCCCAGGCCCGAACATTGGTGTTTCCTTATCAATATTGTGTGACCTGCTGAGTTCCTCTAGCACTTTTATCTATTGCATTATAATGCCACCAGGCTTTGAAACTTCAATAAATATCACAGCAGCATTAAGGCTAAATTCTGTCTTCTTATCCTGCCTTGGATTGTTCCTGGTCATCATACTTAAAAAAATCATCCATACCATCCATGTGCCTTCCCTCATCAATCCACACTCTCCCTTTCCCTTCCCACCTCAGACTATATCTTCCCCACACCTCTCTTGATGCTCCACCTTCTCCTCAGCTCAGTCCACACTTTCCCTGTCCCTCCCCACAAGTCCACTTTCCCCATATCTCCAGTCCATGCTTCTCCCCCTTCTTTTTTCAGTGTTCCCTCTCCCTGCCCCTCCCCACATCATTTCACCCTCTGCCTCCTCATGCCCAAGTATCCACCCTCTCCCCACATATATCAGTGCATCCTTTCCCTCCTCTTCAGTGGCAAATGGAGTTCCGCAGGGATCTGGTTTGGGACCCTTGCTCTTTGTAACTTGTATAAATGTCCTAGATAAAGAGGTGTAAGGATGGGTCAATAAGTTTGTGGATGATATGAAGGTTAGAGGAGTTGTGGATCACTGAAAGTTGTCATAGTTACAAAATTATATAGACAGGATGCAGAGTTGGGCAGAAAAGTGGCAGATGGAGTTCAATCCTGACAAGTTTGAGGTGATGCATTTTGGAAGATCAACCCTGAAGGCTGAGTACAGGGTTAATGGTCAGATACTTAACCATGTGGATGAATGGACGGACCTTGTGGTCCAAATCCATCCATCTCTCAAGTTTGCCACACAAGTTGGTAGGATAGTTAAGAAGGCACATGGGATGCTGTTCAAGAGATGAGAAGTCATGTTCCAACTCTACAAATCACTGGTGTGACCACACTTGTGTTCAGTTCTTGTCATCTGATTAGAGGAGGGATATGGAAGCCATGAAGAGGGCACAGAGGAGATTTATAAGGATGTTTCCTGGATTGGAAAATAAGTCTTATGGTGCAAAGTTAGCAGAGATGGGCCTTTTCACTTTGGAGTGAAGAAAGAATGAGAGATTATTCAATACAGGTCTTGCAAGATTCTGATAGGCATTTGTCCCAGGGCAAGAGTAACAAACACCAAAGGGCTTCTGAACAAATTGAAGGGAGGAAGGTTTAGGGGAGACACCAGAGGTACGTTTTTCACACAGAGAGTTGTGGGTGTCTGGAATACCTTCCCAGGGGTGATCATAATATTAAGGGAATTTAAGAAATTCTTAGCACATGGATGAAAGAAAAATAGAAGGTTACAAGATAGGAAGGGTTTAGTTATTTTTGGTTGATGTATATAGGTTGGCACCACATTGAGGACCGAAGGGACTGTACTGTGGTGTAACGTCCTATTTTCTATGTTCCCTTCAAACAGTCCTCATGCTCACTGCTCTTCCACAAGTTAGTCAGCACTCTCCTTGTTCCTCTCCAGATCTGGTTACCTGTCCTCTAGTAGTCTGGAAAGTCTATTTTTTTTGGTTTTCCCTCATTGGGTTTTTAAATGTACTTTGGAGATGCAACACTGAGTGAAAAATAAAATGCACTGTGGTTCACAGCTAAATATTATCCCAATGGAGGTATTATTCTCTTCTGTACTTGTTCTATTCTGTCATTTAGTACTTACTTGACAATGTTTAATGCATGTGACAGTTCGAATGTGAAATAATAATTAATGATGTTTCAACCAAATGCAATTTAATATCAGCAATAAACACTTTGCACTCTGTAATAAAATATATAAACAGCACTACACGTAGAAAATGCCCAGTCCAGAATATTAAGAAATCAGCGATAGAATTAAAATATTACCATCTTAAAAAGAATAAAATGAAAACAAGAGCACTAATCGAAAATGTAACCGTTGGCCATTGATTTGCTTGGTGTTTTATTCCCATAGAATTTTATGTGAATGAATATGTAACAAAATATTTAAGCATGTTGCGATCTGATGCTTTAATGTTAATGTAATAGCAGAACACAGAATAATAAACAGCACGGAATGTAAATGGAGGTATGTACTTCCAAGGAATCTGAAGAGTTTACCATTATATATACTCATAATCTAATTGCTGTGAGAAACCTACTTATAACCTGTTTCGATTTTCCATCCCTTTCCCTTGTTAATATGCCTGTTCGTGGTCTCATGCACTGCCAGACTGAGACCACCTGTAAATTGGATGAACCACACCTCCAACTGGGCACCTGTCCACCTGTCCAACTGGGCACCCTCCAACCAGATGGCATTTCTGCCTTTTGTTAAACTCCCCTTCTTCACTCACTACCTTTACCTATCTGTGTTTCCATTCCATCTCCATTTCATACGAAGATGATAAATTCTTGCCTCTATCAGATCCTAACTATTACCCTGGTTTAATTCCAGTGAATTACTGGGGGGCTTTATAAAACAAAAAGGAGGAAAAAAACATTGAGATAATTCCAAAGGATATTTTATTGATCTTATCACAAAAGACAATGAGTGAGCCCAGGCAACCTCAGGCTAAAGGATGTTGAGCCCCTCAGCTCTCTCCGCCACAATGGCGTGGATCTCCCAGAGGCCACCCATTTCAATTTCCCATCCCATTCCCTTGCCGACATGTACTTCCAGACTGAGACCACCTGTAAATTGGAGGAACAACCCCTCCTCTTCCAACTGGGCACCCTCCAACTGGATGGCATTAATATCGGCTTTCCTGGCTTTCTGGAACCCTCCCCCACTTTCTCCCCCCCACCCACTCTCCCCACCGTTGTCTCTCCTTTCCCTGACTCCTTTCATACAGACATGATAAATACTACCAAGTCCCTTATCACATCCAATTAACACCTTTTGTTGGTCTGGATTCCTCCCCCATTGATTGAATTCTGAGTCTTTCTGATAGATCCTGTTTCTGCCTTTTCTGATTTTTCCTTGAAGGCCTCAGGGCCGAAACATCGGCAATACATCTTTGCTGAAAAGACCATCTGAGTTCCTCCAGCATTTTGGTGTTTACTTAAAGGATGTGACAGCTGAACTGAGTCAAAGTTCAAAGTAACTCTGAAGTCTCAGTACCTGTGGTAAGCAAAAGGGCAGAGGACAGGAGAAAGCATTTTAAAGCAATTGGTAAGGAAGAAAATCCAGGGGTTATCCTGGACTGGTGGAGAGGGGTTTTGTAGAGGAGAGCAGAACCCAGTATCCAAAGGGGAGTGGATGAAATGTTTTCTTTCAAGTTTTTGCTTATGGTCTTAAGGGAAGAGAGATGAGTGTTGTAAGCGAAATATAATTCAGGTGAGAGAGTTTAGAGGAGCCATTCTTAACCTTTTTATTTTGGCTTTGGACCTCTTAGGACTCTGTTCAAAGTTTAGGGGCGCCACTTTCCTATGAAGCAGTGAAGTTTTTAGTTGGTTTCTTCCGTACGTCTCTCCTACCCACTACGTAAAGAAAAACATTAAAAATATTGTGTTATTTTAGTCTTAAATGTTTGTGGTCCCCAGCTGAACTGTATGGCTGCTTTAAAGGATTCAAAGGTTCATGCAAATGGAACGAAAGCGAGGAACACCAAAACAAAATTTCAAAAATTTGGCTCTGAGCTGTTGTTTTTCAGGGGCTTGTAGCTTCTTCCTTTGTTTATTTTTCTCCATTAATTACATGATGCACGTCTTCGCACTATAGATAGTGTTGCCCCATACATCGACACGAAATGCTCCAAGCGCTATCATATATGAAATTACTGTGAATGACAGTAGCCAACCTTGAAAATGTAAACCAATTGCTGGTCTGAAAAGCAAAATTTCAAGATGGAAAGTAAATGATGCACATGTTGGGAACAACGTTCATAATGAGAAGTGGAGCAGGAAAGGATTGTTTTGTTAACTGGAGCACCAGGATTATCAGGAGTTATAATGCTAACAATCCTCTTCTTAACTTTAAATAAAAGTCATCATTATTAAAACAATAATTGTTTCAATCACTTTCCAGTTGCTATTCCAAACAGTATTTAAAATTATAGTCATATAAATAGTATCCATTAACACACCAATCTGATAGCTTCAGATTTTGTAATTGTCCTTCATTAACTCAATAGTTCTTACTGAAAATTCTGTTAGTTTTAGAGTTAAGTGAGGCACATCATATCATAAACTTGAAGTATCATATTGTAGTTATTGGAGTTATGTACAGTTTTTAATGAGTTTTTTTTGTTTAACTCCATATTGAATCTGTGTGATTGTCCTTGCTGCAGTAGAACAGATGTTTGCATCCATGCATTTCCCTGAACTCTTCTGACATTTAACCAAGATTTGAAGTTTACAAACTCATCTCCTGTTATTCATTCCCAAGGACAATCACTAACCAGTTAGTTTCGACCATAAAATACCAATAAAGACTTCCAATTTTTCAGTCTTATTAATCCTCCAGTGAGCCCACATAGGCATGAAGAAATCAGTGGCAGAATGGCTCAAGATTAACTGCAAGGATTGCATCTCAATCTATCAGTTTTCTGCGTGTGAAAATGTTACTATGATGTAGATTAATTTTACAGCAGCCTCCCACTTAAGGGTCTCATTTATGGATCAATTCGATTGTTTGGGTTTTTTAAAGGCTGTACACCGCCACACCCATACATCACAAAACTTGTACACCGCCGCAGTCATACACAACCGTACCTGTACCACTCCCGCACCTGTAACCACTGCTGCACCCCTACACCGCCGCAATGATGCAGCACTGCATTAAGGTCTTGTGTCATGAAAGTGCCATTCACTTGCATTTCAATTTTGCAGTGCAACCCTGGAATTATGAAGCACATAGCTAACTGATTCTGTGGCAGGTGGAGAGCAAACCAACATGAAAGGTTAAACCTACCTGACCTCATCTCGCCATTCTTTGGCAGACATCCATCTATTGTTCTATGCTTGTGGAAATCTAGTCCTACCTTCACACCAGGGAACCCGCCAAGGATTGTATGGCTCTAACCCCATGCTAAATGGAGTAAAACAAGACATCTGTAAGGTGTAGTGGACTATCAGCAAATACATACATTGTTATCATTTATGACCTCAAGGCTCATCAGGGACCCCTTTGATAATCATTATCATCAAACCAGAGGATGAACCCTCATTGAATGAGGAGTGCAGAAGGGCACGCAGGGGGCAGCATCATTATAATGAACTGCCAGACTAGAAAGGCTGCACTGGAGAGCCATATGCTACTACCTACAGCAAGCAGGAGGCAGTGCAAAGTGATTTCATTACCAGCACGTCAGACCAAATTGCTTCCTCATACCATACCTAGTCGTGAATGTTCATGTTCAATTAGATTGCCAGCGGGAGAAGGAGCCCCTAAGAATTGTGGCTGGCAGCTTAGACTCCCTAACAATATCAAGTCCTGCAAGCTTCCTGCTTATAGAGCATTTCCCATGAAAGAGGTCTACTCAAGGTTATCGCAGGTTGCATATTCTGACTCAGAGGCACATGAGCTATTTAGTGAGTCACAAACCATTAATTGCATAATTTTTAACAGTAATTCAACCATCTTTAGTGCAGAAAATATTGAATGCTTTAGTCATAGGAAATGGCAAAGACAGGGGTGACAGTATCCTTGAAAACCGTATGCTTGAGGGCAGAAGAATTAAAAGGAGGAAGTGTGGGATTTCTTATGGATTGCTCTGACAAAAAAGATTGATAATCACCTTCTGCCTGGTAACGTTCCAGTTCTCATTCCGTGCTCATACTTGAAGTGGTCTAAAGTCCATCTCAGGTGGTTGAACCTGAACTGCTCAGATCATGAACCTGTTGTAAGTCTGTCGTATGTCATGGATCAGCCCTGCTGCTCAACTTCGCCCTTGTAGTTTGTTGGAGCTGGTTCCTTTAAACCTTTGATTGACCTTGTACTGACAATAACCACAACAGCAGTGCAAGTATAAGACAGCGTCAATAAACTAATATGTACACTAAGAGGTCTTCCCTCTCTGCAAAACAAACCTGGAAGGCTAGTCTGTAGCTCTGGACTACTTTATATACAAGGTCACCGGGATGCCCCCTGGTGACCTAGTGGTGTAATTACATATCACCACATTCACCCCCCCCTTAAAAAATTGTTATACCCCCCGCTACCCCGTCCTCCTTCCCTTGTTTGTAAGTTCATGTCTAAAATTTTTCGTGGCTTCCATTGCATTCTGGACCTCCTCGGTAGTGGTATAGGGGTGGGGAGTGCGGTCTGCCTTTCGGCCTTTCTTGGTGGAGGTGTGGGAAGTACTGGTTGGTCATGTGGCCGTGTGGGCTGGGGATCCTCTTGTATGGGATTAGGTCCTGCCATCAAGTCTAGGGTGGTGATATTTTGTGGGGCGGGCGTAGCCAGGGTCCTGATTTCCGGGGAGGGTGGTATAGTCCTCTGGGATGACTCGATGGACGACTGTTCTAGTGACTGCTGCTGTGGCTCTCCTTGTTGATCAGTAGACATCTGTGTTTCCTCCGCGTTGTTCGCACATCCGGCCGGCGCGAGATCCCTGGTGGCCACCGAATCTTCTCTTCCATCTGGGAATGTGACGAAGGCATACTGAGGGTTCGCATGCCTCAACTCCACTTGATCCACCAGCGGGTCTGCTTTGTGGGGTCTGCAGTGCTTCTGGAGGAGAACAGGTCCCGGTGTCATCATCCATTTAGGCAGCACTGTGCCAGTCGTGGCTTTCCTTGTGAAAGAAAAGATACGGTCATGTGGGGTCATGTTAGTGGCAGTACACAACAAAGAACATATAGAGTGTAGGGCCTCTGGCAACACTTCTTGCCATCTAGTAACATGCAGGTCTTTTGCTTTTAAGGTCAAGAGGACCGTTTTCCAGATAGTGGCATTTTCCCTTTCAACTTGTCTATTTCCCCTGGATTTGTAACTTGTAGTGCGGCTGGTAGCAATCCCTCTCTCGAGCAGGTACTGTTGTACTTCTGTGCTTATGAATGCAGCACCCCCGTCTGTGTGTATGTAGTTCGGGTACCCAAATATGCTGAAGATGGGTTGGAGGCATTTTATAACAGTGGCTGCTGATACATCAGAACACGGGATTGCGAAGGGGAAACGGGAATATTCATCTATTACATTTAGGAAATAGATATTTCTATTATTGGACGGGAGCAGGCGTTTAAAATCGAGGCTGAGGCACTCAAAAGGTTTGGTAGCTTTTATCAGGGTGGCATTGTCTGGCCGGAAAAATTGCGGTTTGCATTCTGCACAGATGGGGCAGCTCTTGTTCACTGATCTCACTTCCTCTACCGAAAATGGGAGGTTTTGGGTTTTAATGAAATGAAACAGTTTAGCGACCCCCCCCCCCCCCACCCCGGGTGGCCCAGCTCATTGTGCAAGCGCTGCAACTGGGACGTGTGGTTAAGGATGGCACAAGTCCCTCTGGACAGCGCATCCAGGGGCTCGTTGAGTCTCCCGGGGCAGTATAAAATGTCATAGTTAAATGTAGACAATTCTATCCACCACCGCAGGATTTTGTTGTTCTTAATTCTCCCCCTGTTCTGGTTATCGAAAATAAAAGCCACAGACCGTTGGTCCGTGACGAGGGTGAAGCGTTTGCGCACCAGATAATGTCGCCAGTGCTTTACTGCTTCCACAATGGCTAGGGCCTCCTTCTCTACTGCTGAGTGTCTTATCTCTGACCACTGTAGGATTTGCGAGAAAAAGGCCACCGGTCGTCCGTCTTGGTTTATTGTGGCTGCACATCGGATGCATCCGTTTCTACTTGAAACGGGATCGACTCAACTATCGACTGCATGGTAGTCAAGGCTCATGGGATTGGGGGCAAAGTATTGATGTGGATTGAGAACTGGCTGGCAGGTAGAAGACAGAGAGTTGGGATAAATGGCTCGTTTTCTGAGTGGCAGGCGGTGACCAGTGGGGTGCCACAGGGATCTGTACTGGGACCCCAGCTGTTCACAATTTACATTAATGATCTGGATGAGGGGATTGGATGTCTTCTTTGGCTTGGCTTCACGGACGAAGATTTATGGAGGGGGTAAATGTCCACGTCAGCTGAAAGCTCGTTTGTGGCTGACAAGTCCGATGCGGGACAGGCAGACACGGTTGCAGCGGTTGCAGGGCAAAATTGGTTGGTTGGAGTTGGGTGTTGGGTTTTTCCTCCTTTGTCTTTTGTCAGTGAGGTGGGCTCTGCGGTCTTCTTCAAAGGAGGTTGCTGCCCGCCGAACTGTGAGGCGCCAAGATGTACGGTTTGAGGCGATATCAGCCCACTGGCGGTGGTCAATGTGGCAGGCACCAAGAAATTTCTTTAGGCAGTCCTTGTACCTCTTCTTTGGTGCACCACTGTCACGGTGGCCAGTGGAGAGCTCGCCATATTACACGATCTTGGGAAGGCGATGGTCCTCCATTCTGGAGACCGACCCTGCGCAGCTGGATCTTCAGCAGCGTGGATTCGATGCTGTCGGCCTCTGCCATCTCGAGTACTTCAATGTTAGGGATGAAGGCACTCCAATGAATGTTGAGGATGGAGCGGAGACAACGCTGGTGGAAGCGTTCTAGGAGCCGTAGGTGATGCCAGTAGAGGACCTATGATTCGGAGCCGAACAGGAGTGTGGGTATGACAACGGCTCTGTATACGCTTATCTTTGTGAGGATTTTCAGTTGGTTGTTTTTCCAGACTCTTTTGTGTAGTCTTCCAAAGGTGCTATTTGCCTTGGCGAGTCTGTTGTCTATCTCGTTGTCGATCCTTGCATCTGATGAAATGGTGCAGCCAAGATAGGTAAACTGGTTGACCGTTTTGAGTTTTGTGTGCCCGATGGAGATGTGGGGGGGCTGGTAGTCATGGTGGGGAGCTGGCTGATGGAGGACCTCCGTTTTCTTCAGGCTGACTTCCAGGCCAAACATTTTGGCAGTTTCCGCAAAACAGGACGTCAAGCGCTGAAGAGCTAGCTCTGAAAGGGCAACTAAAGCGGTATCGTCTGCAAAGAGTAGTTCACGGAAAAGTTTCTCTTGTGTCTTGGTGTGAGCTTGCAGGCGCCTCAGATTGAAGAGACCGCCATCCGTGCGGTACCGAATGTAAACAGCATCTTCATTGTTGAAGTCTTTCATGGCTTGGTTCAGCATCATGCTGAAGAAGATTGAAAAGAGGGTTGGTGCGCGAACACAGCCTTGCTTCACGCCATTGTTAATGGAGAAGGGTTCAGAGAGCTCATTGCTGTATCTGACCCGACCTTGTTGGTTTTCGTGCAGTTGGATAACCATGTTGAGGAACTTTGGGGGGCATCCGATGCTAGGATTGGATGTAATATCTCCAAATTTGCAGATGACACTAAGCTAGGAGGGGTTGTGTGCACGGAAGAGGGGGTCAGGAAGCTCCAGTGTGATTTGGATAAATTGAGGAACTGGGCAGATACATGGCAAATACACTACAACGTGGATAAATGTGAGGTTATCCACTTTGGTAATACAAACCGGAGGGCAGATTACTATTTGAATGGCAATAGATTAAGAGATGGGGAAGCGCAGAGAGACCTGGGGGTACTTGTACACCAGTCTCTGAAGGCGAGCATGCAGGTACAGCAGGCGGTTAAAAAGGCAAATGGTATGTTGGCCTTCATATCAAGAGGGTTTGAGTATAGGAACAAGGATACCTTACTGCAGCTGTACAGGGCCTTGGTGAGACCACACCTGGAGTATTGTGTGCAGTTTTGGTCACCTTATCTAAGGAAGGATGTTCTTGCAATGGAGAGAGGCTGATACCTGGAATGGCAGGAATGACTTATGAGGAAAGATTGCGCAAATTGGGATTGTACTCGCTGGAGTTTAGAAGATTGAGAGGGGATCTCATAGAGACCTATAAAATTCTGGCAGGACTGGACAGAATGGATGCAGATGGGATGTTTCCAATAATGGGAAAATCCAGAACCCGGGGCCATGGTTCGAGGATAATAGGCAAACCATTTAGGACCGAGTTGAGGAGGAATTTCCTTACCCAGAGGGTGGTGAATCTGTGGAATTCATTGCCACAGAAGGCAGTAGAGGCAGGTTCATTAAATCTATTTAAGAGGGAATTAGATCTATTTCTTCAGTATAAGGGTATTAAAGGTTACGGAGAGAAGGCAGGGACTGGGTACTGAACTTTAAGAATGGCGGAGCAGGCTCGAAGGGTCGAATGACCTACTCCTGCTCCTATCTTCTATGTTTCTATGTTTAGCGATATGGTCCCTAATGTCCTTGAATGCTCTGGTGGCTGCTGGACACAGTGGGAAAACTGAGGCCTTTATAAGTGGGCAGGTCCTGTCATCGTAGTTGGGGACCCATTGGGCATAGTAAGTGAACAGTCCCAAAAAACCTGTTTAGTGTTTTCAGCGTGTGTAGCACTGGGAGGTCCAGGAGAGGGCACATACGGGCTGGGTCTGGGCTGATTTCCCCATTCTGCACTATGTAGCCCAGGATTGGCAACTTCGTGGCGCTAAAGACGCATTTGTCCCTGTTGTATGTTAGGTTCCTTTCCTCGGCTGCCTGGAAGAAGCATTTTAAATTCGTGTCATGATCCTCCTGAGTGTGGCCACAGATTGTCACGTTGTCTAAGTAGGGGAACACCGCTTTCAGTTGGAACTCATCTACTATTTGGTCCATTTCTCTCTAAAACAGGAACGCTCCATTGGTGACACCGAAGGGGAGTCGCAGAAATTGATACTGCCTGCCGTTTGCCTCAAATGCCGTGTAAATCTGATCGTTGCTTTTAATGGGCAGTTGGTGGTATGCTGCCTCCAGGTCTATGGTGGAGAACACCTTATACTGCACAATGTTGTTGACCATGTCTGCTATGCGTGGCAGGGGGTAGGCATCTAGTTGTGTAAATTTGTTGATTTTCTGGCTGTAATCCACTACCATGCGCAGTTTTTCTCCTGACTTTACTACAACCACCTGGGCTCTCCAGGGGCTGCTGCTCTGCTCTATGATGCCTCCTGTAGTAGCCTGCAGACCTCTGTCCTAATGAAGGCTCTGTCCCTCGGGCTGTGCCTCCTGCTCTTTGTGGTTATTGGTGTGCATTCTGGGGTCAGGTGTGTGAACAGCGGAGGGGTTTCTATGTTCAGGACAGACAGGCTGCCGTGTTGTTTCTTCATCAGGCGTAGTGGGGGATGAGGCCCACTGTGCACTATTGTAATGCTTTCTAACTGGCACTGAAAATCTAACCCCAATAGTACCGGGGCACAGAGGTGAGGGAGTACTAGTAATTTGAACCCTTTGTATTTTGTGCCCTGGATTTCTAGAGTAACCCTGCAAAACTGCTTTACCTCAGCCGCAAGGCTGCTGGCTGCTAACAGGATCTGATGCTCACTCGGGCGTGTGGGGAGAGCAAGGCGGTTGACTAACCCCTGGTCAATAAAACTTTCAGTGCTTCCACTATCTATTAAGCAATTTACCCTCACATCATTAATTTTGATGCACACAGTGGCGTCAGATAAATTGTGTGGACTCGCCTGATTCATGCGTAGGGAAGCAAGTCTGGCGTGTCCTTCCATCCGATAGTACTCGGCATCATATTCATCTCCTGAAGACTGTGTCCTCTGCTTTGTAGCATTTGTCCAAGATGGCCTGCTGCACATGGCATTCTTCTTCTTCTTCTGTTTGTCTGTGGAGAAAGAAGAGCTTTACTGCCTCTCATTAGCATGAGAATGGGCCTTGGCTGTGGCCTTGGGGCTTTTGAAGACTTTTGCATAATACCCACGTTTTCCATAGTTGGAACAGACATTTGCACTGGCAGGGCAGAGGGCTCTGGGGTACTTTCTTTGTCCACAGAAAAAGCACTTGGGACCCTCAAGGTGGGCTGCTGCTGCTGTGAATTCCTGCAAGGCAGGATATTTTTCTTTTCGTGGGGCTAGAGAGTCCTGCAGTGTGAAGTTTGTCTAAGCCTCAGGGTCCTGTGAGTACCCCTCCAATTCTTTCCTGATGCTTTTGAAAGCGTCTGCAATTGTCTCTGCCTCAACTAGCCCCACCATTCCTTTCTCTAGCAATCGATGTCTCGTCTCAGTGGACGGTATGCCCGCAACAATTCTGTCCCTAATAAGGTCCTCCACATACTCCTGAGCTGATACTACTTTAAAGTTGCAGCCTCTCGCCAGGTCTTTTAGAGAGAGTATAAAGTCTTTTGGCAGACTCCCCTACTTGTGGTGACCTGGTCATGAGCCTGTACCGGGTGTGGAGTTCGCTATGCCCCTTACTGTAATGCCTCTGTAAAATGCTCATTGCCTCTTGGTAGGACCTGGCATCTTGTATAAGGGAGTAAGGGTGGTCTCCCAGCTGTGCTAACAGCAGCATTAATAGCTCTTTATCCAATGCCTCAGCACCCTCCACGTAATTCAGAAAGCATCTCTGCCAGCGGGCGAAGTGCGTGCCGGCTCCGGGATTTCTGGGGTCAAGCTCCAGCCTGTCTGGTTGCAGCACATGGCTAAGCCGCACACTCTGGTCCCTTAGGTGTAGCAAGGGTGGACCCTGGGGTACTGGGAGCTGCTGGTAGAGCCTCTGTGGGGCTTGTGTCTGCTGGAGGAGTAACCTGGGTACTTGGGGCTGTTGGCTGAGTCTCTGGCTTTGGGACATTTGCAGCGGGCTTAGGGGGAATCCCAGCAGTAGCGTCAGGTCTCCGTGGTATTGGGGAACTGCTGCTGGGGGAGTGACGGTAGCGGTGTCTACTTTCCCTGGCTCTGGAGTGGTTGGGAATTCTGCACATACGTGGCGATCGGGAGCATGACTTGTGGAGATCCTTCCACCCGCACTTGTAGTGGCCCCTTTCTGATCGGACCGGGGTTTAGGGTCAGCAGCGCCTGTACCGGCAAACCCATGGGCAGGCAGGGCTCTTGGCCATTTCTTACCTGCCCTATCATACTTCTGTGGTCTTCCCTCCATTCCACCATGATTCCAGTACAGCAGTTCCTCACCGTCTCTGTCCTCGGAAGCACGTGCATGCTAGTCGTTCCCGCAATCCATTCCTCATAAAGAGTCTCCAGTTGGTTGAGAATGTGTGTTGGAGCAGAAGCAGCTTCCATCCTAGTAGCTATCATATTAGTTTATTAAATTGTACTGACAATAACCACAACAGCAGTACGAGTATAAGACAGCTTTAATAAACTAATATGTACACTAAGAGGTCTTGACTCTCTGCAAGACAAACCTGGAAGGCTAGACTGTAGCTCTGGACTGCTTTATATACAAGGTCACTGGGTTGACCCTTGGTGACCTAGTGGTATAATTACATATCACCACAGACCTTGCCAAATTCCCAACAGAGTTATGCCAGTCTACCTCACTGGGGTGGGGGGGAAAAGAGTTGTTTTTATTTTGTGTGAATAATCCATGTGACCAGCCTTTTTTTTAATGCTGATGGTGTCATATTCATTTCACACTGGCACTCTTGTGAAGTTGCGGTTTTAAGTACTTTGTTTATGCTGCCCAACCCACTGCAAGATTCTGATAGCAGATCAGCTGAAGAACCCAAGAGGTCATTTTATAGATGATTTTATAAATGTAGGGGTGGCATGGTTGGCGTAGCAGTTAATGCAATTTCTTTGCTGTGTTAGCGATCGGGAACAGACCTGGGTTCGAATCTTGATCTGTCTGTAAGGAGTTTGTATGTTCTCCTTGTGTCTGCATGGGTTTTCTCTGGGGGAATTCAGGCTTCCTCCCACCATTCGAAAATGTACCGGGGGTGTAGGTTAATTGGGGGTATATTGAGTGTAAATTAGGTGATGTGACCAAGTGAGCCGAAATGGCCTGTTACCGTGCTGCATGTCTAAATAAAGTCCTGATACCGTGTATTCTCCCCTATGTGGAGTGGTAACTGAAACATGACAAGCAACCCCAACTGCCTTAGAATAAAACAACAAGATTATATTCTGGTTTTATGCTGAGCACAACTTTTTTAAATTCCTTTTTCAGAATTTGGGCATATCTGGAAAGACTGGGATTCATTAACCAGCCTTAATCTGCTTTGAGTAAAACACCCAAGTCTGCAGACACAGTGATTGAAGTAAAAAACACAAAGCTGGAGAAAGTAGGTCAAACAGTGGACTTTATGTCACAAAGGCTTGAGCCTGCCAAAATGTAGGCAGGGATCTGAATAAAATGGTGGAGGGGATGGGCAGGGGAAGGGGCACAGGCAGGAGGTAATAGGTGAATGAAGGAGGGAGGGCATGTTGCCTTCCTGGCTACTTGCCTCCACCACTATCCTGTGCTTCGTGGCTTCCAGCTCTGATTCCAGGCCACCCATTTTGGTGTCGTCGTCCTCCCCCACCCGGGTACCTGCACAGCATTGACTGCTGCACTCTTCACTTCTCTCCTCCTTTATCCACCTATTACCTCCTGCCTATGGGAATATGCTCCTCCCCCTGCCCTTCCCCTCTACCATTTTGTTTGGGTGCTTGCTTACATTTTGCGCATACCTTGATGAAGGGCTCAACCCTGAAACCTTAGCTATGCATCTTTATCTTTGCTGTTTCGGTACAATTTCAGTGGGGTGAGGTATCAGACATGTGTTTTGGGTGTGGTGTAGAGGTTGGTTCCTTTTTACACTCTACCTGGCTTTGCATGAAGGTGAGGCCCTTCTAGTATGACCTTCGTGACATCCTAACCAAGATCACAGGAATCACCCTCCCAGTAGACACAGAGCTTTGTCTTCTGGAGAACTTTATAAGGGTTGGTAGATCACTAACTAATTCTCAAATTAAGTTCACAGAACTTGCCTTATGTGTGGCCAAGAAATGCATAGCAGTAACACGGAAATCTGACTCCCATCTACTTATGGCTTCAGAGATGAATAGTTGCATCCCTCTTGAAAAGGTCACATACAATCTCAGGAAGGGATAGAACACCTTCCTAAAAATTCTGGCAGCCTTATTTAGAGCATATAGGTACCTCACTGGTGCCAACGTAGGGTTACGATCACTACTGGCTAGCCAGTAGACCCCTGTAAAGATTTTCGTATTATCGTGTCTCCATCTGTTTTACTGTATGCACTGACAGTGGGATGCTCTTTTTGTGTATTTCTTCATCTTCATTCTTTCTCGGTTTAATAGAATTTATAAAGAGGGGAGGGGGGTTCTCTTGACATATTTGGTATGATGGTTAAATAGATAATAATAATAAAAAATTTAAAATAATCAATAAAATGTAACAAATTATAAGTACACTGTTTGATCGGCTGAGGTGTTTCTAATTTGCCTTGAGTCGTGAGCCACTGCAGTCCTTCTGGTGACGGTGCCATTAGACAGGAAGGGATTCCAGGAATTGGACTCAGCAGTGATGAAGGACTTTGAGGTACCCTGAGGTGGTAAAATGTTCCTGTGCGCTTGCTGCCCAAGTCCTACCCAGTAAAGGTGAGATGGGATTTGCAAATGGAATAGTGCATGGCAAATGGAAGTACATTCTATGGATGGCAATATACACTCATAGTCCGAAGTATGAATGTTTAAAGTGGTGGATGTTGGTCATTCTATGTTCCTCTTGGACCTCGCCTATGGCTAAAGCGGATACAAAAATCTCTGTCAAAGCTCTATCAATAACCTGGGGTAGATCCTATCAGGTCCTGTGGACATATCCATTTTAATAGCCTTCAATAGCCATACCTGCTCTCCCTTTTGATGGGGTAACATGCTGTAGAACAGTGGTTTTCAAACTGCCCCCCTTAACTCACATTCTGCTTTAAGTAATCCCAAAGCCATAAGAGCTTTGTGATTAGTAAGGGATTGCTTAAGGTGGTATGTGCGTGGGAAGGGAAGGTTGAGAATCATTGCTCTAGACCCCATTGTTACTGAAATATTTTGCTTGAGAAAAATTCTCATTGGCCCATTTCCTTTGGAGTTATGAAACCATGCTGGCAGTCATGGTGGAGAGCTGCCTGATGGAGGACCTCCGTTTTCTTCAGGCTGACTTCCAGGCCAAACATTTTGGCAGTTTCCGCAAAGCAGGACATCAAGCACTGAAGAGCTGGCTCTGAATGGGCAACTAAAGCGGCATCGTCTGCAAAGAGTAGTTCACTACTCTTGTGTCTTGGTGTGAGCTTGCAGGCGCCTCAGATTGAAGAGACTGCCATCCGTGCGGTACCGGATGTAAACAGCGTCTTCATTGTTGAGGTCTTTCATGGCTTGGTTCAACATCATGCTGAAGAAGATTGAAAAGAGGGTTGGTGCTAGAACGCAGCCTTGCTTCACGCCATTGTTAATGGAGAAGGGTTCAGAGAGCTCATTGCTGTATCTGACCTGACCTTGTTGGTTTTCGTGCAGTTGGATAATCATGTTGAGGAACTTTGGGGGACATCCGATGCGCTCTAGTATTTGCCAAAACCCTTTCCTGCTCACGGTGTCGAAGGCTTTGGTGAGGTCAACAAAGGTGATGTAGACTCCTTTGTTTTGTTCTCTGCACTTTTCTTGGAGCTGTCTGAGGGCAAAGACCATGTCAGTAGTTCCTCTGTTTGCGCGAAAGCCGCACTGTGATTCTGGGAGAATATTCTCGGCGACACTAGGTATTATTCTATTTAGTAGAATCCTAGCGAAGATTTTGCCTGCAATGGAGAGCAGCGTGATTCCCCTGTAATTTGAGCAGTCTGATTTCTCACCTTTGTTTTTGTACAGGGTGATGATGGTGGCATCACAAAGGTCCTGAGGCAGTTTTCCTTGGTCCCAACAAAGCTTGAAAAACTCATGCAGTTTGGCATGCAGAGTTTTGCCGCCAGCCTTCCAGACCTCTGGGGGGATTCCATCCATACCTGCTGCTTTGCCACTTTTCAGTTGTTCGATTGCCTTATATGTCTCATCCTGGGTGAGGACCTCATCCAGCTCTAGCCTTAGGGGCTGTTGAGGGAGCTGGAGCAGGGCGGAATCTTGGACTGAGCGGTTGACACTGAAAAGAGATTGGAAGTGTTCTGACCATCGGTTGAGGATGGAGATCTTGTCGCTGAGGAGGACTTTGCCGTCTGAGCTGCGCAGCGGGCTTTGGTCTTGGGGTGAGGGTCGTCAACCAGTTTACCTATCTTGGCTGCACCATTTCATCAGATGCAAGGATCGACAATGAGATAGACAACAGATTCGCCAAGGCAAATAGTGCCTTTGGAAGACTACACAAAAGAGTCTGGAAAAACAACCAACTGAAAAACCTCACAAAGATAAGCGTATACAGAGCCATTGTCATACCCACACTCCTGTTCGGCTCCGAATCATGGGTCCTCTACCGGCATCACCTACGGCTCCTAGAACGCTTCCACCAGCGTTGTCTCCGCTCCATCCTCAACATCCATTGGAGCGCTTTCATCCCTAACGTCGAAGTACTCGAGATGGCAGAGGTCGACAGCATCGAGTCCACGCTGCTGAAGATCCAGCTGCGCTGGGTGGGTCACGTCTCCAGAATGGAGGACCATCGCCTTCCCAAGATCGTGTTATATGGCGAGCTCTCCACTGGCCACCTTGACAGAGGTGCACCAAAGAAAAGGTACAAGGACTACCTAAAGAAATCTCTTGGTGCCTGCCACATTGACCACCGCCAGTGGGCTGATATCGCCCCAAACCGTGCATCTTGGCGCCTCACAGTTTGGCGGGCAAAAACCTCCTTTGAAGAAGACCGCAGAGCCCACCTCATTGACAAAAGGCAAAGGAGGAAAAACCCAACACCCAACCCCAACCAACCAATTTTCCCCTGCAGCTGCTGCAACCGTGTCTGCCTGTCCCGCATCGGACTTGTCAGCCACAAACGAGCCTGCAGCTGACGTGGACTTTTTACCCCTCCATAAATCTTCGTCCACGAAGCCAAGCCAAAGAAAGATGAAACCATGCATATAACGAGTCAATGAGGTACGATTAAAACAGTGGTTTTCAAACTTTTTCTTTCCACCTACATATCACCTTAAGCAATCCCTTACTAATCACAGAGCACCTAAGGCATAGGGATTGGTTAAGGTGGAATGTGAGTTTAGGAGGAAGTTTGAAAACCACTACTCTAGAATATCAGCATGCCTTTCCTTGATCTCACTCTCCTCATCACCTTCACCTTGATGAATACTAATGCAAAGTCCTCATTTAGTTCCTCACCCACTTCCTCTGGCTTCAAGTATGAATTCCTTCCTTTCTCCTTGTGGGGCCCTACCATCTCTTGCTAATGCATGCATAAAATGCCTCAAAATTCTCTTTAGTCGTCTAGCTAAGGACATTCCTGTACCGAGGCCCCTTTAGCCCTCCTGATTTACTGTTTAAGTTCTTTCCTGCTTCCTTTATAGCTCCCAAAGTTCCTGTCTGATTTCAGTTTCCTAAACCTTACACCTGCTTCCACTTTCCTTTTTGATCAAATTTACAAGGTAACCCATCATCCAAAGTTCCCGGACCTTGCCCACCTTGTCTTTCTTCCTCATACGAACGTGCTGGTCCTGAATTCTGACCAGCTGGTCTTTAAACGATTCCAACATAAGTGGATCACAATTAAATTCTTTCTTCACTGTTAAGTTATCATTGAGGGGAAGCTTAACTACAGAATGATACATCATCACATTGCCACTTCAATCTGTATGTAATTACCTCGAGAAAACAAGCACAGGAGATTGGCAACTAACATTATTTTAAACTGTAAAAACCTTTGGAAGCAAAAAGATAATGGACTGTAATGCTTAAGTGCAAGGGGTTTTGCTGTATTATTACTTCAGATGGGCGCTTTACTGTTTTCAATTCATCTGCATATTTTTGTTATCATTCATAAGTTTAGGAGTAAAGGAGTTTACATTCATGTCAAAAATATTCCTACATTTACTCCCTGACCCACCAGCCTACCTGTATCAAGCTGACCCAGAAATTTGGTTCCTTCTTGAAATTTAATTCACCCAGATACTTCCTGCTGGGAAATCTTGATGTTACCTGATTAGCTCGTCATGGTTGCCAAAGTCAGGGGAATCAGAGCTCCTTGGGGTGCAACATGTAATTGGCCTACAAGTCAGAGAAATGGCAACACCTGAAAAACACCCCCAGTAAGTCAACCACCTCTTGACCAAAAACCAGGTAACGTTAGTGGTTCTACCACTTTGCGCCTCCATATGTTCCCTAACCAGAGTTAGATCTATCCGACTTCTAATCCTCCCATCAAGTTGCTAATCAGTTTTTGCTGCTGTTGCAATACAAACAAGCAAACATTATTTGGAATGATCACCATAAATGAGAGGTGAAAGAACATGGTTCCAGGATGGTGTTCCATATCAATGTGTGTAGCTCACTCTCTCAAAGCAATTCAAAATTTCAAGAGTCATTTAGGTAATTTGTTCCTCTGCTCTCAGTTACTGGAAATAGAGTTTTCAAAGAACCTTGAGCTATCGAACAAATACACGCAAAAGGAATTTCCTTAAAATTTTCTATTGGTTTAATATGTCAAGGATGATTGTCTCCAGGAGTTACTCATCTTCTCCCTGCTCATTCAGAATGATGCTATTTAATGGATTAGAAGCTTCATCCTGGATATGAAACTTCACCCATTAGACTAAAAATTACAACCACTCTCCCAGAGATAGATTTTGTGGATAAATTGCCTGGGGAAACACAAGAAGACAACTGTGTATAAGCTCTAATTTTCAAAAGCCATTGACAGCATCAAGCAAGTGCTTTTCTCTGAAAGCAAGTGTGAATAAGTATTAAAAAAAATAGCAATGATACCTTAGATGCTCACGGTCTGAAACTTTTTTAAAAAAAAGATACAGCATGGTAACAGGCTCTTCCAGCCCACAAGCCCGTGCCACCCAAATACACCCATTAACCCACAAGCACCGTATGATTTTTTTTGGAGAGAGGGAGGAAACTAGAGCACCCAGAGGAAACCCATGTACACACAGGTCGAGCTCCTTAGAGACAGCGCTGGATTCAAACCCGGGTAGCTGATGCTGTAACAACGTTGCTCTATTTTAGCAATAAAAAAAGAAAATTCTTCAAACCGATATGATATTCATCAAATCTCAACACTGCATAGTCAAAAAAAATTTCAGTCATAATAAGAATAATTCAACTGTATTATTATCCTCTGGTTTCAATTCGTAATGTCTATTGGGTGGCATACATTGAAATGGCCAGAATCAACCTCTAACAGGCTGTAATTTTTTTTTAATGTACTATCAACAAATGTCCTCAAAATTAAGCATCCCACTCCTACAAATAGATGGGATGATCCATACTCAATTGTTTGTCCTAAGTTTGGGCCCACGTCTGATCTTTGCAGAGATCCACCACAATGTTGCTGGTGTGCATAGTTGTGCAAAACTCACCTCGAGCCACCTATCCCAGGCTATGGCTCACATGCTATTTAAAGTCTACATTTAAATCAAAAGAAAGATTTCCTGTTCTAGCGTGGTGGTTAGCACAACACTATTACAGCACCCGTGACCTAGATTGAAATCTGGTGCTGTCTGTAGGGAGTTTGTACATTCTCCCAAGACTGTATAGGTTTTCCCTGGGTGCTCCAGTTCTCTCCCACCATTCAAAACCTACGGTGGTTGTAGGTTACTTGGTATATTTGGAGAGCACAAGCTCATGGCCCAGACGGGCCTTTTACCGTGCTGTACGTCTAAATGAAATATAAATAAAAATAATTTTAACACACCACAGGACACTGAATATCTGGCAAGCAACGAAAAGTCATCTAAAGAAAATTCTGATGCAGTTCTTTACCAGGAGCTTCCTACAGCGTCTAAAATCTCAGACCGAGAAATATCACGTGCAGCATTAAGTTACCTCAAGTTAATGGGCTGGATCATCCAATCCACTGATTTACATTAACTGTGTAACTGCTGACATCTCTCATTCCTTGTTGGAAGGAAATTGGCCAAAAAAAAAGCAGAATCACCAACTCAGTCAGTTTCCCACCACCTGCTCACTGATCCCTCGTCACTCTCCACACCACTAGGAGAGAGGAATTTCCCAGCCTTCCCATCTGCAGAAGGTCTATGGCAAACCAGAGCCTGGTTGGAATTGTTGGCACACCTTAACTTCTATGTGATGAGAGGCCCCAAACAAAGAGACTCCAGAATGAAAAGTGGTCTCCAGTTTATTCTGGGGGTCTGATAACATTTTGGTGGTAAGGGGAGGGTGGAGTGTTGAGGGGGGGGGAGGAAGGGGAAATGTAGCGGTGGTAAGTGCGGTGAAGGAATGTGGAGGCATTGCTTGGGATTTGGGCTGGGGGAGTGGGAATTTGTAAAGAACTAGATCATAAAGCTTTGTGATCATCAGAAAAATAGCAATAAATATTGCTAAGTTCAAAGAAACCAACTGTTTTTGTTGCATTCTTCTCTGACTCAGTCTCTTCCCATGGCAAAGAAAGGATTACTTTCATGCTGGCTCATAACTGGAGATTATATTTCCACAGACAAAAGTAATTATTCTCCAAGCATTCTCCGAATGTTCAGGATTTGACAAATTTCATCTGGGCTGCACAATAGTAATACTTAAAATTTGGGAGTTGCAAACCCCTCTATATTGGCATTTCCAAGTTAGTTTTTCCATAGAGACCCTGGCTGACTTACCTTTCCAAAGAAACTTATAAACTAATTTATTAAAATTCTGAAAATTTATTACATTTATTAAACCTTTGATGGAAAAGACAAGCCTTCATAGGTGGAAATTGAACGGCACTAAGGTGGAGAGAGAGTAGCAGAAGATTTTATTTCTGAATGGGATACCAAATCCATTTCTGGTGGAAAGGAAGCTCCTTTTACAAAGCATATTTTGAATATTTGGTACAAATTGAATAATTTAATTGGAACTAAAGGAAAAAATATCTCCAAAAAAATGCTGTGGACTCAAAATAGATTAATTCCTTTAACAATGGATAATAAAATTCTACATACAAGGTCCCGTAAAGGGATCAGGTATGTGGAAGATTGTTATTTGCAAGTGCAATTAATGTCATTTCAACAATTAAAAAATAAATATAATATTCTTAATAATACAATCTTCTGCTACTTTCAATTAAGAGCTTTTTTCAGAGATGAATTTGGACTGACCATGATGTAACTAGGGTGCAGTGAAATGGAGAATCTGATTCGAAGGGGGAACACAAGAAAGTTTACTTCTGCAATGTATTCCTTACTTCAGTCGGGCACTCCTAAGCAGGAGTTGTATAAATCAAAACGAAGATGGGAAATCGGTCTTGAATATTAGTATTGGTGACAAGAACTAGCCTGACTTGTGTCAAGACTGCATGACCAATACAATTAATGTAAAATATAAATTTGTGCAATACAATTTTTTGCATCAGCTACATCTTACCCCGCAGAAATTCTAATACATCAGATATATTTTTAAGATGTGGTGAAGAAACTGGAACCCTCTTCCATGCCACCTGGTCGTGCTTTAAAGTGAAACTTTTTGGGGAAAATTTAAGAATTTTATTAGATCAAATTATTAGGAAACAATGACCACAAAGTCCAGAATTGTTTCTCTTAGGAAATACTGTCGACATAAAATCTAAAATGAGTCTGTCCAAGTATCAGTTAGAATTTCTTAAAATTGCAATAGCGGTGGCCAGGAAGTGTATTGGAAGTTTGGTTCCCTTCTTGCATATAGCCCGAGGAAATGCATATTTGTCTTCCCCTGGAGAAAATGACTTACAACTTAAGAAGCATAACATGTTTTTGCAGGTACAGCAGGCACATTTGCAGAACACAGGGTTGTATTTTTAGGGATACTTATTCTGTTCCTGAGTTCTCTGTCCTGGTTATTTTCCCTACTAGAGATCTAGGGAAGAAAGGGAAACAGACCTTATGAACTGGATACTGGACCCCAGCAGTTCCTTCTTTCTTCGTTCTCTTTTTTCTTATCTACTCATTCATTCTTTTGTCTCCTGTGGGGCTTTGTTTGGGCCGGAGAGGGGATGGGTCAGTTTGAAGATTATGGACAAGTTGTACCATTGAATATTTTTTGTTCTTTCATGTTAATTTATGTATTTAAGTAATGGTTTTTTCTTGGTGCAAGTTGTCCACAAAATGAAAATAAAGTATTAAAAAAAAATGTTAAGGGCTTGACCAAAGGGAGGGAAACAGACAGAAACAGATATTGCCTCTATCATACAATGGTCAGTCCACATCAAACACAGCTTTGCTTTCTTTTAAAAATATTTTTATTAATTTTCAGTACAATTATGGAATGTGCTACAGAAAAGAAGATAAAGAAAAGTACTGCAAGAATAATCATACATATGGATTCCCAAAGCACAGGCATAATAAAGAATGGATATAACAAATTTTCCATAGCCCTAAACAAGGTTGAAAATTAATACTTATGAAATAAGGTAGCTCACTCTGAAGTGGGATAGCATAGTGCAAAAGTTGTGATTTAACACTAAACCTGGCAATAATGGTATTAGTCCACGAACAGGCCCCATAACATTTGGAATCTAATGTTTGAACCATTAATTGCAAGATGTAATTTCTTCCAAATTTAAACAGGACATTACATCCCTTGGCCATTGTGCATGAATAGGTGGGGTGTTATCTTTCCACTTAATCAAAATAGCTCGTCTGGCCAACAACGGATAAAATGCAACATTTAATTGGAGTTAGTAAAAGTGCAACTTAGAGATTTGCTTTGATGGTAGGGTGTTTTGTCAGATGCTGGAAAGAGAGGAAAGCCTTTCCCATTGAGGTAGCTTATCTAAACAATTTGCTGCAGGAAAACAACAGGTCAAGTTGATTCAGAAGGAGACAAAGAAAGGTAGATGTTTTGAGCCAAAACCCCCGAAGCATCAATCATTCTTTTTCTGCCAGTGATGCTACTGTGTATCTCCAGCAGATTGTGTTTAACTTCAGATGCTAGTACCTGCAGTCTTCTTTGTGTCTCGAGGCAGCTTACCTGTCTGTTTAGCCAAGATAAAATTGGACGGAATGCTTAAATGTCTCTGCCCAGGGCATCCAACATGCAAGGATGAGAATAAACAAATGTATTGCATCATCTCCTCATGAGTGCCATCCCAGCGACTGTATCATTTTCCCAGGAAGAAGTTTCTTTTACTTATTATGGGGAAAGAGAGAGGATGGGAAGGAGGTTATGGATGGGACAAAAAAAAATGTTGGGAGATTTGGAAGGGGAGATCAGAAGAATTGGTCGGGAGGCATTCGGGGATGTATGTGGAGTCACCCAGATGATGGACGGGTCAGTATCGGGAAGCCTCTTGCTGCATGAGACCCCAGGAATGAATGAAGTCTCCAACTGGTGCAGAGGCAGGGGATGGTGGAGAGTGAAGAAGCAGCTCAGAATCAGAATTTATTGTCATGAACAAGTCATGAAATTCAATGTTTTGCAGCAGCGTCAGAGAGCAAATATTCATATTATAAACCATCTTACATCAATAAATATTAAAAAAAATAATAGTGCACGAAAATTAAGGCAGTGTCTTTGCTTCATTGATTATCCAGGAATCTGACGGCAGTGGGGAAGAAGCTGTCCTTGTGCCACTGAGTGCTCATCTTTAGGCTCCTTTACCTTTATCCTGATTTAGGATTCAGGGTAGAGTCTTGAATGAAGAAACCGCCATGTCTATCCAGATACATAGGGTCTGTAATGGTGACCTTCCATTGTTTTCAGTAACATTGGACAACAATTTTTTTCAAAAAGTTTGCTTCCAGAAAAAAAATAAGGGGATTATGATAGACAACTTCAAGGCGAACACAAAGAAAAATTCAGATTTTCTATATTACGTAGGATGTTGGAGAAACATTAACTTTTTTTGAATTTACATTGCATTAGTTCAACTGATTTGCTGCTGATTTTCATTTGTACTCAACATCTGATGCCTCTCATGTCAGTGTCCAACAATATGGAAAGATTTCATTTGCCCTGATACCGCTTTTCCATGGTTACAATGTCCTAATGAAATCTTTTATCGTGGGCACCAAGATCAGCAGGGAAGAAATCCAAATGCGAAGGGCAGAAATTGAACTTTTAATGACATGATGCACTTCATGGCTTTCTATGCTTCAATTAGACTTAAAATATGACAGGAAATCACAAAAATAGGTCATATCTAAAAAGGAAAATGTTAAGGTGATTTTCATGCTCAGCAGCCCAAAATCCATGAAATACTCCCAAACATGTTCAAGTGGCAATATCTTTGTTGTCCAGTGCAATCATTATTACACATCTGGAGTATCTGGATCGTGACATTTACCTGGTTTTAATTAGACAGGTGTTGTTCATATGCAGTAGGATTTTGGTACAGTGTCATGAACCACTTCTTCTGTGCCTTCCTTTTCCCTGTAATACATTATGCAAAGTTCCAAGGGAGAGCCAATGTTGAAGGGTGGGAGGGAATGGGAGGGCAGAGGAATATAAGGTTATATTGGAAGACAAATTCTCCTTAAATCAAATGAAATATACAATATTACAAACCCAATAATTAACCAGACCAGTCTTCGATAACTTGAATGCTAACCAGTTTTAAGTGACTTTCTGACATATGAAAAATTTCTCATTCATTTATCAGGTTACTTGCTTTGAAGGGTTCATCCAAGATTCAGGCAATTGTACTTTTTTCTATCTATAAATTGAAACTTAGATGGGGCAGATTTGACAATCCACATGGCAACCTCAAAAATGGGACTAGGCAGAAAAATGGATCAGTGAAGACTAGAAGGGCTGAATGGCCCTTTTCGGTGCTGTAATGTTCTATGGTTCTAATCAAGGATTACCTTGACTTTATCCAGCTTTACTTGTTCTGTTAACTTCCAAACATGATTTAATACACATTATTGACTGCAACTTCATTACATTGTATCAAGCATATACAGAAAGGTATTTAAAATTTAGTCCAATTGTTCAGACACCACCCTTTTTTTAAAAAAAAAAGTACTGCCATTTGCAGTTTAAGTAATACAAAATGCCAGGTCACTTGTCTGAGTGCTACTGGTGCCATGTAATCCGGTACTATCTGTCACATGTTCTGTTGGTCAGCAACTGAACCACTCCCCCACCAGCCTTGCCTGGTGCAGAGGGTGGCTAGACACCCTGCAGGATGTAAAGCAAGATCTGTCAAAGGGTGGACAAACCCTCTCGTAGGGTCAACAACCATCCAGCAAGCACTTGCCGTGAAGTCCTGAAAGGGCAACAGAAATTTCCCCCAGCCATCTTGGACCTTGCCATGCCACTGGATCTGGGAGGGGATATCGAGAGGGTGAGTCTGGACCTGTCCAACCCCCACCCACTCCTTTCTGAGGAGTGGGGAATCCTCATATCAAATCCCACAAACTGACTGAAAGGAACCATCACCCTCCCATGGGAGGGTTAGCCAGAAAAAATATCAGTGGGTGAAGCAAAAAGCAGCACTATGGAAGTTATTGATGGCCCAAGTTAAAACTGAGTCAGGATATGAGCAAAGTCATCTGCAGTGTGTGACTTTCCCAGGCTCCTTACAGATGAGGGGGAAAATGGGAGTAGACATCAAAGAGTAAAGGTTCCATTACTGTCACGTAATACCACACTTGGAATGTAGCACACATGAAATTCTTTACCATAAGAGAGTCGTCACTTTGTCCAGTGCCCCTCACAGAAAACTACAGCACCTGGTGTTCCTAGATTGTCTCCCCTCCAGGTACTGACCAGTCCTGAGTCTGCTTAGCTTCTGAGATCAGACAATCTCAGGTATATTCAGGCTAACCCCAGCTTGCATGAATTATGATGCTCCTACTTTAATTGAGCATGTCGCATTCACCTTTATCCTCTATTGAGATGGGGAACTCGTCTCTGTCTACTGGTATACCATGGAGACCCTTCTATCTGGTTGCATCACTCTCTGGTATGGAGGTGCTGATGTACAGGACAGAAAAAGCTCTAGATGTGGAGCCGTCACAGGAATCATCAGTCTTCACTCCACCAAGGACATCGACAAGAGGTGCAGTCTTAAGAAAGCAGTCTCTATCCTCAAAGACCCTCGCCACCCAGATCATTGGGAAGGAGGTACAGGAGCTTGAAGACGAGCACCCAGCGGTACAAGGGCAGCTTCTTCCCCTCTGCCATCAGATTCCTGAATGAACCACAGACACGGCCTCATTTTCTCTTATTTTGTTGCACTAGTTATTTATTTTGAAACGTAATTTATGGCAACATGGGCACTGTAAGGCAGCTACAACAAATTTCATGACTTGTTCAGGACAATAAATTCTGTTTCTGAGGGAGAAGAATTGTGTTTACCACCCGTCACTAATTGTCTGGAGAAGGTGCTGCTGAGCCACAAGACAAACCATACATCTTGTTGGACCATTCAAAGGGTAGTCAAGAATGAACATATTGCTGTGAAACTGGAGTCATAAAGGCTAAGCCAGTGAAGAGAGCAAAATACCTACCCTGAAGGTGACAGCAAGCCAGCAACCATCATTGATGATTTAAATTACACTGCTGCCATAGTGGGATTCAATCTCACATCTGGATTGTTGGTCCAGAAATTGATCTACTAATCCATTATTCCACCACTACATCAAGTCAAGTTTATTGTCATCTGATTGTACAAGTATAACCCGACAAAACCGCATCCTCTGGTCCACAGTGCAACACATCCATACAACAAACATAATACACATAGATGCAGGACAAGTAATGCATCTATAAAACCAAATAAATAAATATTGGTGTGTACAGTTCCTTTGGTCGTTCAGCATTCTCACTGCCCATGGGAAGAAGCTGTTCCCCAGCCTGATGGTGCTGGCTCTGATCCTCCTGTAATCCCTTCCCCAATTAGAGCAGCTGAAAGATGCTGTGTGCAGGCTGGAAGGGACCCTCATTGATTTTGCATGCCTTCTTCAGACAACGATGCTGGTAGATCACATTGGTGGGAGGGGGGAGGGAGATTCCAGTGATTCTCTCTGTCACTCTTACCTCCGATCCAGTGCTCTGCAGCAACCGTACCACACAAGGAAGCAGGCGGCCAGAACACTCTCGATAAAGCTCCTATAGAACATAATGGAGGATGGTAACCTTGCTGGGTTCAGACATCTCAGGAAGCGCAGTCACTGTTTCACCCTCCTTGCATATAGCAGTGGTCAGTAACTGAATGACACAGGGTGATATTTTATTTTAAAAGAACACCCTTCTGTATTTATTTGTCCTCCTGCTGTGCAAAATGTATTTGTACTTCAGGCTAATGTTTTCATTATGTTATAATCTTTTCTGCATTTGTCTTAACAATTGTGCATGAAAGGTTTTCACAAGATCAAATATAGTAGAAGCAGGCCCATTAGTCCATCAAGTCTCCTCTGCCATTCTAATAATGAGCTGATCCATCCACCCACTCACCCACCCCCACACCCCAATTTTCTCCCCATAACCCTTGATCCCCCGATTAATCAAATACTTGTCAATCTCTGCCTTAAATACACCCAACGACCTTGTTCCCACAGCCTACTGTGGCAATAGGTTCCACAGACACACGAACCTCTGACTAAATAAACTTACCAATAACTATTTTAAATTAACACCCTTTTATCTTGAAGTGATGTTCCCTTGTCCTAGAATCCCCTACCATGGAGAAACCTCCTTGTCACATCCATCTACATTCATAATGGCCCTTTCACAATCAGGAAAATTTCTCATCTTCCTCCCATCTCCTAACAGAAAACAACTTTGTACTTACCTGATGATGTTTATGCAGTTTACCAGTCCAGCGGTCTTCTGTGAATTGTTGCCTGACAGAAACAGTCCATCCTTCCTTTTGTTCACCATAAACTATAATGGGATTTGTGCTTCAATCAAGGTCACACCAATTTTACAAACTTTCAGCTAGGCCAATGCTCAAAACCCATGCTCTCTGCAATTACAAATAGTTAACTTCATTTTATTAGTTAAGTAATTTACTAGTTCAATTACTTAATGAGCTAGCTTTCCAACCAGCTCTCTTTGTAAATCACATGCAACACCATTTGCTTGCGGAATATTTGACTGTGAGAAATAAAAGCTGGTCTATTGTGAGCTGTTTGCAATTAAATTTAGCATGTTGATTAATCATGTAAGACCCTTAAGTGACTGTGGTAAACACTGTTATGCTATGATTGGCTGCTGACAACTGGACACACCTCCTGAGACCAATCCTACCCATAGTCCTTTGCACGCTCTCCATTCCACTCTTCCTCAATCATTCAATGAGGTGGATGACTGTTCCAGTCTATAGTTAATAAAGCCCTGACAACTTCACAACTCCAGTCTTTTGTGATTATTGACGGTGACAAATATTTCGATTACAGTCATTGCCTTTGACAAATGGTTTAAGTTCTCTACAATACATATAACAATGTTCTGCCTTCTGTTACATTTTCTCTAAATGGCAAAGTCAACACTTGCTCTCTCTTCTCTGAGTGCTTATGTGATATTAAAAATGTCAGCACCTTCATTCAACTTGACCTCATTCAGCTGGATTACTTCTGACTAGCTCAAGAAACACATACAACTATTTAAAAACAGTTGGAATTCAGTGCAGATATAATGCATTTATATTCATTTTTTTGAACATATCTGTGGTCACTGAAGATACCTGGAAAAAAGTTTTTAAAAAGTTGATTTTGTTATTATTGGGGTAGTGGCCAGTTGTAGTTCAATTACCCAATGTATTATTTGAAAAGAAAATAAGCAATTTCTGGACTTTGGTTAGAAGATTATTAGCATAACCCTTCATTGAAGTATAAGTTTTTAAAAAAACATTAGGCACCAAGATGTATGAATAGTACTCATTAAATTAGCATGACTATGAATATTCATGGTTTGGAGTGGTGGAAAATATTTCATTGAAGATCCCCAGAGGTTCAACGCCCAAGATGGCAGCGTCCATGTTCAGCAGTCCAGACTTCAAGGCTCGTAAGCTCCAGGAAAGCAAGGGACAATCAAGGCTCCAGAGCGGGAGAATACCCCCACCCACTGACGAGGAGAAGCTTGGGATTGGACCCTCCAGAGTAGGAAACCACAGCAGTGGACCAGTATAGGGGCTCAATGGATGTGGGCTTCACACTGGCCTGCAGGCTGCTGGCAACTGGCTCATAGGCATCAGCACTCGGGGTCAGAGTTTGTGATGATGCCAATTGTGAGTAAGTCTCCCAAAGGGCCATGGGCATTGAAAGATACCTGATTGTTCTGGGGATTTGGAACCAGTGGCCAAGGAAAGTGACTTGGATGCTTTAAGCATGGATACATGATTGGTCCTTGGCAGGAGGCTATGCAAACATGGAGGTTATGAGGGCACAGGAGGCAGCAGCACTAGAGGAGATGGTGGGAGCCTTGGACACTCCACATCTCTGAAGAGATTCTTTTGCTTTTTTCTTCAGATTTCAGATTTATTGACATCGCGTACAACCCTGAGATTCCTTTTTCCTGTGGGTGCGGCAGAATTATCACTAATTGGTTGTACAAAACATAAGCTGTTCACAGCATGAACATGAAAACAAATAAAAGAACAGTAAACAGATCACAAATGTAAACAATCTGACTGTGCTATGCAGAGCGAACAAAATAAAATCAATAAAACACACAAGTAAGAGTCCTTAAATGAGTCTCTGATTGAGTTTGTGTCAGCTGAACAAGTGGCATCTCTTCATTTGGCTTTAGAGAGCAAACAAAGGAAGCAAATTTTTATGTATTTTGTGTACATGAAATCTTGAAGGTTGAATCTAATCATTAATTACCCTATCCATTATAGCTGACAAAACAAGTGTCATGGAGGCTGCAGTTAACACGAACAGTAACACAACATGGTTCATTGTCAATTTGTTATTTTGGCATTGTACAAACAACCTGCTTTGCAAATCCCCTCGTGACTTTAGTTTCTTTAGTAGGCACCTGGCATCCAGCCAGAGATGTCCCAAATTTTGGACTGATATTACATTCCTCAAATGCAGAAAATGACCTCCAAACAGTTTACAGTCAGAAGATAAAAGATACTATGAACTCAGGCCTTACACAATAGGAGAGGAAGAGAGAGACTGTGACACAGTAACGCAGATTTACAAAAAAAGAGGATGACTACAGGAATTTTATGAAACCAAGGAATTAGTTCATCCAGTGCAGGGTGTTATTTCTCTGAGTTATGTGAATAACTTAGAGATGCAAGATTCAAATAACAAAACAGACTTTACTTACTGATGCCTTTCACCACCTCAGGAAACTGTTCACACACATTTGTTATCATATACATACGTCCCACAGTAGTACACTACAATTACTACAGTGAGAAGGGTGTATTCTTACACGGTTACAAAATAGTTCACATTATCCTGTCTATATAACTCAGGGAGAACAGATTAAATTCCAGAAGACAGGAGATATATTACTAAATAAACAGCAACTGTCATCAGAGCAGCAAGAGCCCAAGGGAAGGGCCCCAATGAACCAGAGATGATTGAGTATGCTGAGATTAGAGTAAGAAATGGAGAAGGTAGTGTTGGGCAAATCCATAGAGAAGATGGGATCTTAAACCTAAATTGTAGGGCAGTGGTTCTCCACCTTTTTCTTTCAACTCACATACCACTTTAAGTAATCCCTAAGCCATCAGTGCTCTATGTTTGGTAAGGGATTGCTTAAGGTGATATGTGGGTGGGAAGGGAAGGTTGAGAATCATTGCTCTAGACCCCATTGTTACTGAAATATTTTGCATGAGAAAAATTGTCATTGGGCCATTTCCTTTGGAGTTATGAAACCATGCACATAACGAGTCAATGAGGTCTGATTAAAACAGTGGTTTTCAATTTTTTTCTTTTCACCTACATATCACCTTAAGCAATCCCTAACTAACCACTGAGCACCCTTGACATAGGGAATACTTAAAGTGGTATGTGAATGGAAAGAAAAAAGTTGAGAACCACTGCTGTAGAGCAATAAGGCAGAGAAAAGCACCAAATGTTTGATGGAATTATGGAAGAGAATAGAATTAAACCATTCCAGATAACTTGAACACAAAAGGATTTCTGAGAATTAGGCCAAGGAATTTAAATGGGTAAGGCTGTATTTCTTAACAGTAAAAACTATGTTTCTGTTGAGTGCAAGGCAAGTACAATAATATCTGAGTCAAATCATGCCCCACTGGAGATTACATTGGGCAATGGTGATGCCACACCATGCCCCATTGGAGATTACATTGGGCACTGGTGATGCCACACCATGCTCCACTGGAGATGACATTGGGCACGTGATGCCAAATCATGCCCCACTGGAGATTACATTGGGCATGTAAAGCCACATTATGTTTCAGTAGAAGACAAGTTTACTGTATCAAATACAAACTTAGCGATGACTTACCCTTAGCAGTGCCGAGGAAATAGGTTAAAATTGTCTGGGATTCACCTGTTATCCAGCATTTTCAGACCAGAAAATAATAGCAAAGTGGAACACTCTGACTGTTAAGTTTTGGAGGATTACTAGAATTGTGAAGTGTCTAGTGAAGAGGCCTCCCTGAGTAGATCCCAACCAGCATTAACAATCCAATTTGATTAGGTCCCTTTAAGTTGAGTGACCTTCCTACAGTTTTTCTATCACCCCCAATACCACTCCATTGCCAAACCTTGACTTCATTTGCACTGTCTCGCTAACAATACACCCAGTAATCTGCCCCTGCCACCCAGTGATCTTTCGGCTCCGGGTCGCAATTCTGCATGACCCTCGGCCCTAAGTGAATATTCAGTGAATCACCCATGAGGGGGAATTGGCAAAGGTTTCAATGCCTGCACTTGTGCTTTTACCCAAATTGTGAACACAGAATTTGCTGGGAAAGTAACTGGATGAAGTGTCCCTCCAGTATTACAGTTGCGTCAGACATGTGCAAACGACATGTTGGCAGATAGAGGCTCACAGAATCATGGAGAAATAAGAGTTTATTGTCATCTACATGATGACAATGTACAAAGCACCAAAGTTCTTACTTGCTACAGCCAAGCAGATACCTAAGATGTAACCTAACTGGGTAAATGATTGTGCTGCAAATTAGCTGCAGATATGAAAAATCTACAACCACAACCTTGCTGTCCCAAGGACGGATAACTCTCCTGAGCTTTGCAGTGTGTTCCATGTCTTCCAATCTGGTGTAAAACTTGAAAGATTGCAGATCAGAGGTGGATTACCAATTAGGCTGAGTAGGCTGAAGCCTAGGGGCCCGGAAAGTAAGGAGGCCCGTCCTTGGTTTGATTGACTGCCCAACAAGCCAATGAAGTGCTGGTATTCGCGCAGAGGGCATGATGTTCAGTCAATAGAAGTAGATGTTGGGCAGTACAGGAGCAGTAACATCGTGCAGCCGATGACGCATGTTGGCTTGAAAATAAATGCTGTAGCCATGGTAGCCGTGGAGACTGTTACCCATCAACAGCTCGGGGCCAGAGCAAGGTGATTACCGTCGCGCCATTGGAATCAGGTCGCAGCCGCATCCTGGGGTGGGTGCCTCCACTGTGGGTGGGGATGGCAGCGGTCTCCGCAGTCCCTCAGGAGCCATGTGCTGGTCCACTCTGTATTTACTGCGTCCACTGTAAAATGGCAGGTAATTCTAACTGGGGCTAATCAGCCCGGTTGGAGGCGTGACTCACAGCCACAATCTCTCTGCATTATCGGCCTCTGCTTGTGCCCAGAGGCTGCAGATCAGAGCGCAGGGGTAGTGTGCAACAACGGGGTAAGAGAGTGCGGGGTGCCGGCCTGCCCTGTCACTATATTGATTGCATCAGCATCTGGTGGCTGACAACTTCCTGAGCAGAGAACCAAGCCGGCTCAGCGGCAGACGGACAGGGGATGTTTCGGGTCGAGACCTTCAACCAGGGCATGAGAAGGGTGGGGGCCGTGGGGCAGGGTGGGCCTTACTAAAGTTCAGCCTAGGGCCCGGGTGGTAGTTAATCTGCCACTTCTGTAGAGACTGTGATTGTAGCAAAAACATAGAAATGCTAGAGGAACTCAGTAGGTCTCACAGAAGGTAAAGATGTGACTGGCATTTCAGGCCTGAGCCCTTCTTCAAGGTATCAATATGATGCCTGCTCACATCCCGCCACAGCATAATTTTATCTCATAGCTTCAACTGTGAAATGCTGTACTTGAGGTGTTTACCACATAAAGTTATCTGTAAATCAAAATTGTCTCAAAAAGACTTCGAATAAAAATGAAACTTCAAGGCATTGAAATGTCTACACAGAATTATTTTCTGCAGACCCATTGCAGCTCTTCTGCACATCGATATCATCAGGTTAGAAGAGATTCTATTTTGTTTTACCTGTCTACACTTTTAATTCAGACCATTTGACTTTACTGCAATAATGTCACTGATTATGGCTTCAGAAAATTGTGCACTAACAACTATTTTAACGAAAGAAAACAAATGAAGTTTGCCCAATATCTGGTGCCATAAAAGGGTTGAAATGGCAGCGCTGCGAGAGCCACTGTAATGCCACTGGTGTGGACCCATGGTGAGCGAGGAGTGGAGGTGAGCGCTCCCGCGGGGTCCAACTGCCCAGTCCACTGCTGTCAGCTCTGCACAGGCTTTGAACGGCTCATTTAAAATCCCATGACTGTGAGGGGTTGCAGACTCTGTGGGGAGCAGAGGACTGGCGCAGGGCACCAGAAAACAGAGGGATCACCAACCTCCCTCCCCCATCTGAGAAGGAGAAACAGAAGAGACTACCCCATGGGATGGGAATCATGATGGTGGACCAGCGAGGGGGTGTGATAGTACAGATCTATCACCAATGTATATAGTGTATATAGTTACAGTATCTAGACTGTGCTTACAGCGATTGGACCACGAGCTATAACCCACGCGATAATGGCCAGGTCGAGAGGGAGAATGCCACCATATGGACAGCAGTTACACTGGCTCTCCAGTCTAAAGGTCTCCCCACCTCTCACTGGCAGGAGGTTCTCACTAGTGCCTTACACTCCATCCGCTCCCTCCTATGTACTGCAACAAATGCCACCCCCCACGAAAGGATGTTCCTTTTCCCGAGGAAATCCGAAACAGGAACCACTGTACCAGCATGGCTCACCATCCCTGGCCCCATCCTTTTGTGACGCCACATCCGGCACTCAAAGAACCACCCCTTGGTCGACCGAGTGACTCTACTCCACGCGAACCCGCATTACGCCTACGTTGAGTTCCCAGACGGGCGGGAGGACACTGTTTCGGTGCGGGACCTAGCTCAGGACGCAGTAGACCCAGCAAACCCCCCTACCTAACCTTCCCCAACTCTTTATTCCCCAGGCCCCGTGCCGCAACAGAAGGACCAACAGCTCCCCAACGACTCAGGCCACCCTGCCGACAACACGACTGGGGAATTGAGCGAAGGAGCGGTCACACCCAATGAGCCCGCTGGCGACACCACTCCAGCGACCCCAATCCCGGCACCACGGCGGTCACGCCGGATGGTCAGAGCCCCTGACCGCTACAGTCCTTAACCTACCTCTTCCTTTCATTCTCTCCCTCGTTTTTTTTTTCCAGGGTCAGTTCTCCAAGAAGGGGTGAATATGATAGTACAGATCTATCACCAATGTATATAGTGTATATAGTTACAGTATCTAGACTGTGCTTACAGCGATTGGCTGAGAGCTAAGCCACGCCTACTGTCTGGGCCTTAAAGGGTTGTGTCCCTAGCCAGGTCGGATCATTCCGGACTGGTCGGCCACCTGTGAAGAGCTCCGGTCATTTGCTAATAAAAGCCTTGGTTTGGATCAACAAGTTTTTGATTCTTTCGACGAGCTCTACAGGGCGCTCTGTGGCTGAAAGACCCATGTATGCGGCAGGCTGCTCGTGACTCAAGACAAGAAAACTGTGGAGGCTGCAGGCTGCTAGGGACCATTGGCCAGGGAGGGGGAACTCGCACCGGGTTGGAGACTGGCTCAAAACTGGCTGGAGAGGTACCAGGTATCAGAACCAGAGGATGTGAAGTGGTGCCGAGGGCGCTGGAGCTCGGGTTGCCGATAGTTTGGACTGGACGCTGTGTGGCTGCAGATGTGCTGCAGATGCTCGGTGACTCTGGGGGAGGTCTCTTTTGCTTCTCATTCTCTGACAACAAGCGGCGCCTCAGGCACTTTCTGCCGATGGCAAATCTGTCTGCCTTGCGGCAGGCAAAAGCAATTTCGTGTTATCTGACATTATTTTATTACATGACAATAAATTGAATCTTGAATCTTGAAATGGAATATGTGTGGTTAGTAATGCCGTGAAAATGAATTGCACTTTTACTTTTGTGTTTTGCAAAAAGGATTTTAAATTAAGTGAGACATTGATTTTACTTGAATAATGAGGGAAAATGATATTTTTGCCAAGAGTCAGTAGCCTGGAGCCACTGCCTGATTAGTCATTAAAGGGCACAAGTAAATAGCTCTTCAACGATTGGACTACATTCCTCGCATTTCTCAGATGTAAATGTATGTGACATTTGTAGTTTCACTGAACATCTTTCGGCCAGTGTTCACTAAACTCTGCTTTGACTCATTTGACTAGCTTCACAGATCATGCAAGCGTTTGATGAAAATTATTCAACAAAATCATACTGGAGGTGACAAGCCTTCATGGATCCTTTTATGGAAAGGATGCTATCAGTCAGTAAGAATATTGAGGAAATCTTTTGCTTGTGAACTTTATTTTTTTTCTTTCTTTGGCTTGGCTTCGCGGACGAAGATTTATGGAGGGGGTAAAAAGTCCACGTCAGCTGCAGGCTCGTTTGTGGCTGACCAGTCCGATGCGGGACAGGCAGACACGATTGCAGCGGTTGCAAGGGAAAATTGGTTGGTTGGGGTTGGGTGTTGGGTTTTTCCTCCTTTGCCTTTTGTCAGTGAGGTGGGCTCTGCGGTCTTCTTCAAAGGAGGCTGCTGCCCGCCAAACTGTGAGGCGCCAAGATGCACGGTTTGAGGCGTTATCAGCCCACTGGCGGTGGTCAATGTGGCAGGCACCAAGAGATTTCTTTAGGCAGTCCTTGTACCTTTTCTTTGGTGCACCTCTGTCACGGTGGCCAGTGGAGAGCTCGCCATATAATACGATCTTGGGAAGGCGATGGTCCTCCATTCTGGAGACGTGACCCATCCAGCGCAGCTGGATCTTCAGCAGCGTGGACTCGATGCTGTCGACCTCTGCCATCTCGAGTACCTCGACGTTAGGGGTGTGAGCGCTCCAATGGATGTTGAGGATGGAGCGGAGACAACGCTGGTGGAAGCGTTCTAGGAGCCGTAGGTGGTGCCGGTAGAGGACCCATGATTCGGAGCCGAACAGGAGTGTGGGTATGACAACGGCTCTGTATACGCTTATCTTTGTGAGGTTTTTCAGTTGGTTGTTTTTCCAGACTCTTTTGTGTAGTCTTCCAAAGGCGCTATTTGCCTTGGCGAGTCTGTTGTCTATCTCATTGTCGATCCTTGCATCTGATGAAATGGTGCAGCCGAGATAGGTAAACTGGTTGACCGTTTTGAGTTTTGTGTGCCCGATGGAGATGTGGGGGGGCTGGTAGTCATGGTGGGGAGCTGGCTGATGGAGGACCTCAGTTTTCTTCAGGCTGACTTCCAGGCCAAACATTTTGGCAGTTTCCGCAAAGCAGGACGTCAAGCGCTGAAGAGCTGGCTCTGAATGGGCAACTAAAGCGGCATCATCTGCAAAGAGTAGTTCACGGACAAGTTTCTCTTGTGTCTTGGTGTGAGCTTGCAGGCGCCTCAGATTGAAGAGACTGCCATCCGTGCGGTACCGGATGTAAACAGCGTCTTCATTGTTGGGGTCTTTCATGGCTTGGTTCAGCATCATGCTGAAGAAGATTGAAAAGAGGGTTGGTGCGAGAACACAGCCTTGCTTCACGCTTCACGCCATTGTTAATCATATGAAAACAAACAGTGAAATACATGTGTTATTTTCGCAGACTCGATGGGACGAACGGCCTACTCCTGTTCCTTTATCTTGTGATCTTATCATGTGATTTATATGTAGAAACTAAAAGGCATGACAATATATAGGCTCTTGGAGAAAAGAGAATAATATTTAATTCCACATACGTATCTTCAAGGTTTGGATCAAGTAAATGTCAGTATGCCCTCTTTGTCACCTTGTGTTAGCAGTGCGTACATTGCAAAGTCACAAATGAACCATCCTTATTTCGAGAAGGGACAGAAACTACAAACCTACTCATCCATTCAGTCTGGCATACCCAGTATTTGATTGAAAGCCATTTTCCAGTTGGAACGAAAGTCTATGGCAGTGGTTCTCAACCATTTTCTTTCCACTCACATACCACCTTAAGTAATCCTTATGCCATCGATGCTCTGTGGTATGTGGGTATGTGGGTTTGTGGGTGGGAAGTGAAGGTTGAGAATCACTGCTCGAGACCCAATTGTCACTGAAATATTTTGCTTGAGAAAAATTGACATTGGCCCATTTCCTTGGGAGTTATAAAACCATACACATAACAAGTCAATTAGGTATGATTAAAACAGAGGTTTTCAAACTTTTTCTTTCCAGTCACATACCACTTTAAGCAATCCCCTACTAATCACAGAGCACCGACGGCAAAGAGATTGCTTAAAGTGGTATGTGAGTGGAAAGAAAAAGCTTGAGAGCCACTGGTCTACAGCAACTATTGCTGACTTCTCCCTGGTAATTGTTTTTGGATGATTTCTATAATATCAATCAGGGCTATGTGCTCAAGGGGTCAAAGGTCAGAATCTAGGGGAAACAAACAGCTTGGAGTCTGGGTGAGGAGAAAAATGGGTTAGGAGATTGGAGGGTGTAGAGCAGTGGTTCTCAGCCTTTTTCCTTTGACTTACATACCACTTTAAGTATTCCCTAGGCCAGAGGGTCTCTGTGACGAGTAAGGGATTGCTTAAGGTGGTATGTGAATGGAAAGAAAAAGTTTGAAAACCACTGGTTTAATCGTACCTTATTGACTCATGATGTGCGTGGAAATGCGCCAATTATAATTTTTCCTCAAACAAAATATTTCAGAACAATTGGGTCTAGAGCAGAGATTCTCAACATTCCCTTCCCACTCACACACTACCTTAAGCAATCCCTTTCTCATCACAGAGCACTGATGGCATAGGGATTACTTAAAGTGGTATGTGAGTGGAAAGAAAATGGTTGAGAGCCACTGTTGTAGAAAGAAGGCAGTAAATGTTACATCAGTTATTGAGAACATTTTAGAATTTATTATTAGGGAAGTAACAGGATATTTAGAAATACAATTACCAGTAATTAAATTTAATGAAGTTGTCTGAAAAAGAAATTGTGTTTGACAGTTTGATTTTAGTTCTTCGATAATGTAACAAAGTGAATACAGGGTAACCAGTAGATACACTGACTTTGGATTTAAATAAGGTATTTGATAAGGTACCACACAAGCTACATGACTCGAGGGGTGGCAGTCAATATATTGGCATGGAGAGTGGATTGACAATCAGACAAAAATCAAAGTCTGGATAAATTGGTCTTTAGAGGTTGGTAAGCTGAAGTAAATCACTGCCCACCACACAACCATTAGGCTGTCCGCCACCACACAACCCCCCCCCAGTACCGGCTACGCTTCCTGTCACTTGGGCGGCTGGCTAGGTGGGCGGCTTCCAAGCAGTCCACAGTGAACAATTCCTCCCTGCCCCCCACATCCAAAGTAAAAGTTCCACCCGACTGCCGCAGAACCTTGTATGGCCCCTCGTAAGCCCGCTGCAGCGGTGCTCTCTGTGGTCCCCTTCTGACAAAGACGAATTGCGCCACATCGAGTTCTTTGGGCCGATGAGACGGTCGGGTGCCATGGTGCGACGGGGGCGGTGGGGTCAGGTTGCCCAGGCATTTACGGAGGTCGGCGAGCTGCTCACCTTCACTGTGCGTGGCTTCCACTTGCAGGCCAATGAATTCCCCTGGCAGGGAGAGTGGTGCACGGTAGACTATTTCAGCTGACAAGACTAGCAGGTCCTCCTTGGGCGCCGTTCTGATTCCGAGGAGGACTCAGGGTAACTCATCCACTCAGTTGGGGCCGGAAAACCTGGTCATCAGGGTGGACTTTATGCGGCGATGGAACCTCCCTCTCTACCAACCCATTAGACTGTGGGTGGTAGGCCGTGGTGTGGTGCAGTGTTACCCCTAAAAGCCTCCCCAGCTGCGACCATAGGGCAAAGGTAAATTGAGTGCCCTTGTCACTCGTAAAATGCGCTGGCACTCCGAAACGAGCAATCCATTGGCCGACCAGGGCTCCAGCGCACATCTCTGCCGATGCTTCACGGACCACGATGGCTTCCGGCCTCGTGGTAGCTCTGTCCACTATGGTGAATAGATACCATAACTCCCTGGACACCGGCAAGGGGTCTACGACATCTACGTGGATACGTTGGAAACTTTGCAGTGCCGAGTCGAAATGTTGGACGGGGGACTGCGTGTGCCTGTGGATTTTGGAGGTTTGGCGTCGGACGCAGTTGCGGCTAGGGCTGCAACCTCCTTCTTGAGGCCATGCCAGATGAATCGCTGAACCACCAATCGGACAGTAGTCTTTACTGAGGGGTGGGCAAGATCGTGGATGGAACTGATGATCCTAGCCTTCCAGTCCTGTGGAACTACCAGGCGTAGTGAACCGGTGGAGGTATCGCAGAGCAGCGGCTGGGTGGAATCAGGGAGGCAAATATCCTCAAGCTGGAGCCATGATACTGGGGTGTGGAGAGCCTGGGTTTCGGCATCACGCTGTTGGGCCTGTGCGAACTGTGCGTAGTCGAGACTGGGAGCTAGCGTGCTGATGGCCGGACGGAAGAGCACGCCAGCGACTAAGTTGTCCTTACCCACCCTGTGCCGGATGTCCGTTGGAATTCCGAGACATAGGACAGGTGGTGCTGTTGCCTGGGTGACCACAGGTACTTGGCCATCGATAGTGATTGGGTAAAGGGCTTGTGGTCAATAAAGATGGTAAAAGTCCTGCCCTCTAGGAAATATCGAAAATGGCGGATGGCCAGGTACAGCGCCAGGAACTCCCGGTCGAATGCACTGTATTTGAGTTCGGGAGGCCGCAACTGCCTGCTGAAAAAGACTAGCGGGCACCACTGTCCATCCAGCTACTGCTCGAGCACTCCTCCAACCACTGTAGTGGAAGCATCGACCAATAGTGCCGTGTGTGCTTCCAGGCATGGGTACATTAACAAAGTCGCCTCAGCGAGGGCCAACTTCGTCACAGCGAAGCCTCGTCTGCCTCCCCCAACCAGGCCAAGGTCTTCTCCTTTCGCTATCAGTGCAAACAGAGGGCACGTGATGCAGGCGGCATTGGGGATGAATCGATGGTAAAATTTCCCCATCCCCACAAATTCCTGTAGCCCTTTGAGGGAGGAGGGCTTGGGGAAACTTTGGATAGCTGCCATCTTCTCCAATGCCGGAGCTGCCCCAGACGCTGTGATGGTGTGCCCCAGGAACTACAAAGTTTGTTTCCCGAACTGGCATTTGGCCTTGTTGACCGTGAGGCCGAATTCTGCCAGCCAGGTGAACAGGGTACGGATATGGGCCTCGTGCTCTTCACGAGTGTGGCTAGCTACCAGGATGTCATCTAGGTAGATAAAGACAATGTCCAAATCCCTACCCACTGTGTCCATGAGGCGCTGGAATGTCTGGGCGGCGTTGTTCAGGCCAAATGGCATGCGGAAAAACTTGAACAGGCCGAAAGGGGTTATAATGGCAGTTTTTCCAGCATCATCAGGGTGGACCGGGATCTTGTGGTATCAGCGCACCAGATCGACCTTTGAAAAGAACCATGTGCCATGGAAGTTGGCAGCAAAGTCTTGGATATGGGGGACTGGGTACCTGCCTGGAGTCATGACATCGTTCAGCGGTCTGTAGTCTCTACAGGGCCTCCAACCTCCTGATTACTTCAGGACCATGTGTTGCGGCGCTGACCAAGCACTTTTCGATCGCTGAACGATGCCCAACTCTTGGAGTCTGGAGAATTCCTCCTTGGCTTGCTTCAGTTTCTCTGGCTGCAGCTGTCTAGCCCCGGTGTGGATCGGGGGCCTTGTGTGAAGACATGATGGAATATTCCATGTTGAAGCGAGGATTCAGGATGGCAGGGAATTCACTGAGAATCCCAGTGAATTCATCTTCAGCGGCGGCGACTGTTATGATCTCCGACCTGGCATTGTCTGCCGTGACCAGGCACACCGAGCGGAAGGTGTGGGCGTTGAGCATCCTCCTGCCCCTCACATCCACCAACAGGCCGTGAGCCCTAAGGATGTCAGCTCCCAACAACGCCGTGCTCACCGAGGCCAGGATGAACTTCCAAGTGAAGTTCTCTTCCCCGATCTGTATCTGTGCCCTACAAGTGCCAAAGATTTTGATTGTAGAGCCATTGGCACCCCACAGGGTTGGACCGGGGGTTCAAGTCTGTGTTTCCAGTGCTGTGGGGGGAAGGACGCTCAGCTCAGCAACTGTATCAACTAGGAAATGAAGGCCTGTGGATCTGTCTTGGATGTAGAGGAGGCTGTTCACGTGGCCAACCGTCGCAGCCATCAATGGCGATTGGCCTGGCCGCTTCCCTGGTAATCGCAGGACTGGCGGCACTTGCTGGCTTTAGCCCCCCCAGCGCTGATGGTAGAAGCACCACGATGACTGGCCTTCTTCGGGCTTGGCCTTGGGGGAATCTTGCTGACGATGGGGCGCTGGCTTGGAGACCTGACTGAGGGCTGCCTTGTTCTCTTGCTTAGCTCGCCAGAGAGCATCCACCCGGGCTGCTGCCTTGTGGGGTTCGGAGAAGTCCTCTTCAGACAGATGGAGCCGAATGTCCTGACTGGCATTTGTTCTAGGAAGATCTGTCTGAAGAGGAAGCATGGCTCATGATCCTCTGCCAGGGCCAGCATCTTGTCCATGAGGGCTGAGGGGCTGCAGTCCCCCAACCCATCTAGATGTAAGAGTCTGGACGCACGCTGCTGGGGTGAGAGGCCAAACTTCCCCAGGAGCAAATTCTTGAGGGCTGTGTACTTTTCGGTCGCTGGTAGACAATGGATGATATCATCCACCTTCATCACCGTGTCCTGATCAAGGGCGCCCACGACAAGGTAAAACTTGGTGGAATTAGCCGTGATATAGCGAAGGTGGAATTGTGCCTCCGGCTTGGCTGAACCATGTCCGTGGGCGATGTGGCCAGAAAGGCGAATGTTTGAGGGCTACCGTGTTAACCTCTGCTGTGTCTATCGTGTCCAGAAGGTCATCTGGGCCCATTAGGGTCACCAATGTGGCGCTCTGAGGAGTTGAAGTAAATCACTGCCACCACACCGATGGTCGTTAATGACTGTTTTTATTCAAATTCAGCGCGCCCCTTTAAGTGCAGCATGAGCTCAGTCACCTGGTGATGTCATAATCGCTGCCCAGGGCGCGCGCTGGAATGGATGCTGGAGTCAAGACAAAACCCCTGACGACGTCATCTCCTAATGGCTGCCCCGCCATGTGGCGATATAAGCGGGGCCATTTCGCCATTAGGCTGTGCACCGACACAATATATAACTTTTGAAATAATGTTTAATTCTTACCAAAAAACCAATGTAATCTCTGCTTACAAAATAAGATCAATGCATAAATTTAAGAAAAGATCATTTTTTTCAACATTTCACATAACTGAGAATTTCAGTTAAATGGTTTTCAGATAATCAGAACACTAGAGGTAATTCATGGGAAATTTACCAGGGATGAAATGATTGAGGAGCTTGGCCCTTTGCCCATTGGATTTTAGAAGTTCAGAAGTAAAATGTGAAAGTCTGCGGGCACTTTGATTGAAGTGAAAACACAGGTGCTGAGTTTCTCCAGCATGGCGCTTTCACTTTATAAGTTCCAAATTGTCAGAAATAAAACTTCTCACACATGAGTCTCTTTAAAACTGATGACACGACAAGCTTTATTTACAAGTCTGCAGAGTTGGACTCAACTGGCTTCTCACCAGTTAAGCCCCGATACATACAGTGCATTGATTTTTATACCCTTGTTGTTTGCCCTTCCCCTACTTATTAATACTGTTTTAATTGGTTAGTATTGCAAAAGCATTCTAAGTACAACTGCATTTTTAATTATCATGTTCATTACGTACGCTGCGAACTCTACATACACTAAATTCTGTTTCTCACCCTTCTTATCAATCTTTTGACTCCTGCATGTCTCTCACTATGACCATGAAAAGATATGTTTAAAAAAAAAACATATCCAGCTGAACCTTTTGTCCTTGGCTGCTAGTAAGCTCCCTGTCCGTTCTGGCTTCCCTTTTTATGATTAATCATCACATTTTAACTTAAGCCATTTTAACCTAAATTCTCTATATATAACAATCCACCCCTTTCTCTCTTTAAAATGTGTGTATTATATATATATGAATGGGGATTTTAACTCGGGGAAGAGAAACGTTTCATGATAAATTAATCTCGTGCTGAAGTGGACCCTCGCAGACCCAACAATTGGTTACATTAAAAGTTCCTGCAATTCTAGTTGCAAGATCAACAAAAAGGTTATCTCCCCCAACTGCGTGACCGAAACTTTCATGGTTATTTGGATGGACTCGAACTAAGTCCGGCTGTCTTAAAGGGGCAGGCACTTTCGAGTGTGGAGTGGAACTTCTCATTGGAACAGTACGCTGGTGTATGCAAAACCAGAGTCCATCAGGGCATGGTGGGCCTGAGTCACCCTTCCAACCGTTAAGAGGGAAAGGAGTGGTATTAGGAATCTGTATATAATGACCCATATTATTTCCTTCTTTTTCCACACAAGGGGTATATGGATGTTGGGTGGTATTTTCTGCCCAGCATTTCTCAGGAACTGAGGTATGGGAAATAAAATTACCCTCCTTTCTTCCCCAAGTGCGGTCCTGAAACAGGACCACTGTGTCTCTGCATTTCTTACATTTCACACCTGATAAAGACATAGGCAAACTAAGAAAAATCAAAGAACATAACAATAACATTGTGAATCAAGTCTTTCTGCGAAATCGCAAGGTAAGAGGTTTTTCTCCAGGAACACAAGTCCAATCTGAGTTCGTATCAGGGTCCTGAGGCGCCTCTACAGGTCCCTTAAATCTGGATGCGTGCGTCCACCCCTTCTCTCTTGTTCGTGCTGCAGCCTCTGTAGTTAAGAGAACTTGGTATGGACCTTCCCACTGGGGCTGGAGTTTTTCAGTTTTCCAGGTCTTGATGAGAATCCAGTCTCCTGGTTCCACTTTGTGTAAAGAAAAGTCTAGAGGCGGTGTTTGTGCCAATAGTCCTCTCTTTCGTAAATCTGTAAGAGAGCGTGACAGTGCCTGTAAATAGTTCCTAACAAATATATCCCCTTCCCCCAAGGTGGGACACCCCTCAACTGTACTCCAGAAGGGAAGCCCAAACATCATTTCATAAGGGGACAACCCTACATCTTTTCGTGGGGCAGTACGAATTCTTAATAAAGCCAGGGGCAGACACTTTATCCAAGGCATTTTAGTTTCCACCATTAATTTTGTCAATTGCATTTTTAGGGTTCCATTCATACGTTCAACCCTCCCTGAGCTTTGTGGATGCCAAGGGGTATGCAATTTCCAAGAGACCTGTAATGCATTACAAATCAATTGCTGGATTTTTGAACAAAAATGTGGACCCCTGTCTGAGTCTATAGAATCCATTATACCATATCTGGGGATTATCTGCTCTAGGAGGAGGCGAGCTACTGTAAAGGCTGTAGCATTTACTGTTGGGAAGGCTTCCACCCATCGGGTAAAGTGATCTATTACCACCAACAGATACTTCCATCTTTGGACTTGAGGTAACTCTGTGAAGTCGATCTGGATACTTTGAAAAGGGCGTATGGCTAATGGTTGACCTCCCATGGTCCCTGTCCTCATTACCTTCTTATTAATTTTTGTGCATAGGTGACAATTCTGCACCTCCTGTTGGGCCAAGGTGTAGATTCCCTTACACACATATTCTCGAAGCACTGTGTCACATAAGGCTTGGGTGCCCCAGTGGCTCTGATGATGCAGGTGTTTTAAAATATTGCGAGTTATTTCTTTATTTAGAACCATTCTTCCATCTGGTGTCTTCCACGTTCCATCAGGCAGCTGGCTTGCGCCCAGCTGAGCCATGTCCTTTTCTTCCTTAGCAGTGAAAATGGGAGCCTTCTTTATGCCTTGTCTTATTGGGATTAAGGTCAGCAAACGGACTTCTTGTTGCATGGTTGTCCTTTTGACTTCTTCATCAGCCAGTCTGTTTCCAATTGCTGTCGGGGTATCTCCCCTCTGATGGCCTGGTATGTAGACCACTGCTATTTCCTGGGGTAATGTCAAGGCTTCTAAAGTCAGAGTAATCATCTGTTCGTGTGCCAATTCCTTTCCTCTTGATGTAATTAGACCACGCTCCTTCCAGATCTTACCAAAGGTATGCACTACCCCGTATGCATATTTGGAATCAGTGTAAATCGTTCCAGTTTTCTTTGCCAGTATTCTGAGGGCTCTCTGCAAGGCATATAGTTCACAGGACTGTGCTGACCAGCTTCTGGGTAGTCTCGTGGATTCTACTACTTTCCAAGTATTTCCTTCTATTATAGCATACCCACTTCTTCTCATTCCGTCAACACATCTGGCGGAGCCGTCAATGTAGAATTCATATCCTTCTCCCAGAGGAGTATCGCAAAGGTCTTCTCGGGTCTTGGTCTGAAGATCTGTCAACTCGACACAGTCGTGCTCCACCTCTCTCTCTGTTTCACTGCCGTATAAAAACTGAGCTGGGTTGCAGCTATTAATCTTTGCAAACTGTAGATCTTCTCCGACTATTAAAATGGTTTCATACTTTAATATGCGAGAATCAGTCAGCCATCGATGGGCAGTTTGTGTTAATAAAACACTCACAGAATGGGAGGTGTACACAGTCATCTTTCCTCCAAAAGTAAGTTTACGTGCTTCCTCTACCAACAGAGCAGCAGCCGCTACTCCCTGGATACACGTCGGCCATCCGCGAGACACTGGGTCCATCATTTTGGAAAGGAAAGCCACTGGGTGTCGCTGACCGCCTTTTTCCTGTGTTAAAACCCCCACAGCTGTTCCTTGGTTATGAGTGACAAATAGCTGGAAGGGCTGTTTTAAAGAGGGCAGAGTGAGTACCGGGGCTCGTGTCAGGCGATGCTTCAAGTCCTCAAACCATCCCTCCTCCTCCTGGGTCCATTTCAATGGATATTCATTTTCATTTGTCAGCTTTTCATACATAAACTTCACCAACGCTGAGTAGTCCTCTATCCATAACCTACAGTAACCCAAGAGTCCCAGGAATTGTCTTATTTCCTTCTTATTACGGGGTAACGGCATTCTAGTGATTCCCGCAATCCATTCAGGGGTAATCCATTTCTGTCCTTTACTTATCTGGTGTCCCAGATATACCACAGTTCTCTCAACGAACTGTAACTTGTTCCTGGACACCCGTAGACCCTTTTTCCCCAGATAATTCAAGAGTCTAATTGTATCTCCCCTCATTTCTTGTTCCTTGGGTCCTGATAATAGTAAATCGTCCACATACTGCATTAGTTGGGAATCATCAGATTGTGGATAGTCCGCCAGGATTTGTTCAAGCATTTGTCCAAACAGGTTCGGAGATTCAGTGAACCCTTGGGGCAATACAGTCCACCGAAGCTGTCTCCGTCTACCTGTCCATGGATTTTCCCATTCAAACGCGAACATATCTCTACTTTCCTCTTCTAATGGACATGTCCAGAAGGCATCCTTCAAGTCGATAACACTAAACCACTCATGGTCTGGGGGAATCCGACTCATAATAGTATAGGGATTAGGCACCACTGGGTGGCGGGTCTGAACAATAGCATTCAAACTTCTTAGATCCTGAACTAGGCGATAGGATCCATCTGACTTTTTCACTGGGAGTATAGGGGTGTTATAAGGTGACATGCATTCTTCTAATAGTCTGTCTCGTATTAGAGTCTCAATTACCGGCTGTAGCCCTTTTCTCCCTTCCAAAGAAATAGGATACTGACGTTTCCTTACCGGCTGATGACCTGGTATTAATGTGACATGTAAAGGTGGGATGTCCAGACCTCCTCGATTTCCCTCCTTATACCAGACTCTCTCGTCAATCTGCCGTTCATCCTCTTCCTTTAGAGCACAAAGTGGACTCGCACTTCTCCGTCCACAGGGAGAGCACCCAAACCTAGGAGAGCCTGTTAAGTCCCTTCCTAGGAGGTTAAATCTAGCCGACGGTAACAACAAGAAGTCTTGTACCCCTTCTCTTTCTTCCAGTTTCACTGTTACTTGGGGAATTATTGATACCATTCTGGGAGCCCCTTCTATCCCAGAAATTTTCAAATTACTTTTTACAGGTTCAGTCCCGATTGGCACAGTTATTACACTATTTCGTTCCGCTCCTGTGTCCACCATAAACACCACCTCTTCTCCCTTGGGACCAATTTTTAGTTTTACCAGGGGTTCCCTCTTATACTTGGTCCCTAACATTTGGAACCCCTGACCCCCCTAATCTTCTTCCATAAGTTCGAGGGCACGCAATTCCCTCTTGTATCGGGGGCATTCCCTCTTAAAGTGTCCTTCGTCATTGCAGTAATAGCACTTAACGAACCTCCGGGGTCTTCCCTCTCTTGGATATTTTGGATTGTTTAGAGGAAGGTTTTGTTTTCTTTCCCCTCTGGATTCGGCATTCATCTGTCGGATAGTCTGTACCATAACCTTTGTCGCCCTCTTTTGATCTTCTTCTTCTCTCTGCACATATACTTTTTGCGCCTTTTTAACAGGTTGCTTAGGGGTTTTTCGCTCCAGTCCTCCTCCTTTTCTAGTTTCTTTCTAATGTCCTGCCATGATTTGGAAACAAATTCAATTCGAATAAGCTGTTCACCCATTGGTGTACTAGGGTCCACGCCCGCATACTGTTGGACATTCTTTCTCACCCTCTCCAAGAAATCAGTAGGGGACTCGTCTTTCCCCTGGTGGTTCCCAAATGCCTTGGTGAAATTGTGACCCTTTGGCACAGCCTCCCGTATCCCTTTAATTGTCCACTCTCTATATTGTCTCATACTTGCCAATCCCTCGGGTGTTCGTTTGTCCCACCTGGGTTCATTTAAGGGATATTTTTGTTCATGGGGTCTGGGGTCCCCAGGTTGTTCATATTCCCACATGAGGAGGGCAGCCCGTCAAATCATCTGCCTCTCCTGGGGTGAGAATAATGTTCCCATTATTGCCTGCATCTCTTCCCACGTATATGTGTTTGGTCCCAGGAATTGGTCGAGCTGTTCGGCCAGTCCTATAGGATCTTCCAATAACTTTTTCATTTCTTTCTTAAATCCCCGCACCTCTGTACTAGTTAGGGGAACATTCACATATCCCGTTCCCCCTCCCGGTCCTCCCATAGGAATTTCCCTCAGGGGATTTAGGCTTACTGAAAACTTTGATGGTCCTGGACCAGTCTGGGATCTTGTCCAGGGTCGGTTTACCGGTGGAAGTTTAGGGTCCGACTCCCTTAATTCATCCTTTTTTTTCCCGGCCCCTTTCGGGGCAATCAGATTCATCACCTTTCCCCTCCGGTAATGAGCTTTCCTCGGGCGCAGTAGGCACCGGGGGAATATAAGGAGGGGGAAGGTTGTCCAGAGGTTCCCACTTCTTTTCTCCCGCTACCCTCAATTTAAAACATTTTGTTAAGGATCCTGGCCAGGGAACCCAACAAAATGCATATGCTGACTCTTCTTGATTCACCTTTGGTCTCGAATTTACATATATGTTTAATGCTTGTCTAACCCAATCCTCATCAGATCCAAATTTCGGCCACCAGACCGAGGAACCTTTAATAGGTTGTTTCGACCAAAGGAGACAATATTGGATCATTTTTTTCTTGTTTTTGTCTCGATATCTTTTACTATCCCAATTTTCAAACATTCTCCCCAAAGGGCTGTCAAGGGGAACTCCCAGGAATTGTCCTGAATTTTCAGACGAGCCCTTAGATTTTGATCCTCCCATATCCCACCTAGATCCGTTTATCGTTGCTGAGGACCCTCTCGTTCTGGACCCTACTCCCTTCTTCTCAGACGCCTCGTCGGAGGTACTGTCCCTCCTTCGGTTACCGCTGAGGTTTCCCTGGGGTCGACCCCTCTCTTCTCGGCACTTCGTCGGAGGTGTTGTCCCTCCTTCGGTTACCGCCGAGGTTTCCCTGGGGTCTATCCTAGAGTCCCACGACAGGGTCCTCATGCCACGACAAAAGCTCTATACCTGATCTATTACGTTAGGTTTTTTTTTTATCCTAACAGGTGTATCCCGTTACACCTGTTACCCAATCCCCACACCACAATCGTAAGTCGTCACTTACCGGTGTCTTCTCGGGGATTGAACAGTCACCCTTCTCCTCTCCGTCTTGTCGTGTCACCTTGTCCGGATACCACTCGCTCAAGCCGCCCGAAGCGACGAGCAAGGGACTAGGAGCCGCTGAACTCAGCGGGGTGCACCACCTCCGATGTCCCTCTTCTCGCCTCCCCTCACGGCTGGAGTGTAGATCCCGGACGAGCCCCCATTTGTCAGAAATAAAACTTCTCACACATGAGTCTCTTTAAAACTGATGACACGACAAGCTTTATTTACAAGTCTGCAGAGTTGGACTCAACTGGCTTCTCACCAGTTAAGCCCCGATAAATACAGTGCATTGATTTTTATACCCTTGTTGTTTGCCCTTCCCCTACTTATTAATACTGTTTTAATTGGTTAGTATTGCAAAAGCATTCTAAGTACAACTGCATTTTTAATTATCACGTTCGTTACGTACGCTGCGAACTCTACATACACTAAATTCTGTTTCTCACCCTTCTTATCAATCTTTTGACTCCTGCATGTCTCTCACTATGACCATGAAAAGATATGTTTAAAAAAAAACATATCCAGCTGAACCTTTTGTCCTTGGCTGCTAGTAAGCTCCCTGTCCGTTCTGGCTTCCCTTTTTATGATTAATCATCACATTTTAACTTAAGCCATTTTAACCTAAATTCTCTATATATAACACGAATCAGTATCAGAATTTATTGTTGTGAACCTGTCAAAAGGTGAAAATTAAAATTAAAAAGATTCTCAGGGGACCTGATGCGGAAAATGCTGAGAGGATGCATCCCTTCATTATAGGAGCTAGAACTAAATGTCTTAGTTTCTGAAGAGGAGGGCTTTCCATATAAACGGAGATGAAGGGGGATGTCTTCTCTTGAAGGGTCATAGTGGAAGAGTTGACAGTGGTGACCCCTTGCAAAAACTGACAGGATACATCTAGAATGACTGTGATGTTGAGTAACAGCTGTTTTTTTTTGTTTAACTTTGTACATCTGAAGTTGTAGTAGATAAGATATACTTGCCATGGATGCTTGTCTGTGATTAGTAAGGGATTGCTTAAGGTGATTCATCAGGCATTGCTTATCTTGCATTATGACAAGTCACAAAGTCTGGGCCTAAATTGAGGAAGCAGAGACAGTTTGATTTCTTTTTAGCTTGGCCTGTACTCAGCATGTTGATAGAATGTCATTTGATGCATTAATTGTATGAGGTACTTCTGCTGAGCTCTGTAACTCAGAGCAGAGGATGGAGACTGATTCTTTCTCTAGTTGGGTACTGAGAAAATAAAGCTGATTGGATCAGATATCAGAGTCGAGTGGTTATTGTAAAGACAAGTTCTTCAACCGTCATGGATCTTTGGAATTCTCGATGCTACAGCAGGGAGGAGTCTTTGAATATATCCCAGAGCAAGATAGATTGTTGAACTGAAGAGATAAAGGAGAAAAAGACCAAAATCATATCGGTATGATATTGTTGGCTTGATTGTAGCCATAAAACCTGCTACTGCTCCCATTTGTGATGTTGAATTTAAATTTAGACATGCAGCACGGTAACAGACCCTTTTGGCCCCATGCTGCCCAATTACACCCAATTGACTTGCATTTGTTGTACGTTTTGAAGGGTGGGTGGAAACCAGAGCACCAGGAGGAAACCCACGTAGATATGGGGTGAGCATACAAATCCCCTACATACAACACCGGTTTCAAACCCCGATCGCTGGTGCTGTAATAGCGTGTGTTAACCGCTCCGCCAACCGTTCCACCCATGTGTAATAGTTCAAGTATAAAGTGGAGCGTGGCATTAAGTAGGTAGCCATTATCATTTATGTTTGATTACAGGCCAGGATATGAAGACTCTCAGGATTATTGAGTTCTGTGACAAATCTTTGATTAGAAATTTTCATTTGATTTCTCTTTCTCCAAGTACTGCTTGACATACTGAGTGCTTCTAACATTTTCTATTTTTGTGCTTCCAGTACCGGCAGTGATTTGCTGATATTTTTGCTGTGTGGTTGGTTTGGTTCAGAGGGAAAAGATCATTACATTGCTGTAGCAGTAAAACCAGCACAATGTGAATTTTTCCTAATTGCACTCAGTCCCATAGATCGGAAGCAAAACTTACTATTCCATTTTCCCCTCCACAGACCCTTTCAGCATAATGAGGTGTAATAGAAAATCTTTTAGGCCAAAAAAAAACCCTTGTGATTCAAAACAAGCCTCCAATTCAAATATTGTAAATGCAGGATGAAAACTAAAGATTTATTTTGGTACAGACTTCAGGCTGAACATTGTAACACTGAAATTCATTCATAAGCTGCTTTTTTTTTTTCACAAATTGAAACTGACTAAACAGACCGTTATTTGCTCTAGCTGATTTAGTATGAATAGTCTAAGACAAGGGGATGTACCTCGCCTTGCACATACCTTCTGACACTCTGGCTTTCACCAGGTTGATCAGAACACATCAGGCAAACAGAAAGAGGAGCAGCTGCACAATCTTAACAATAAAGACTATTATGGGAAGAGAAGTTGATTTTGGTCAAGTTGCTAATAGTTGCAATTAACTAATCTGCAAGTCTGCTTCTGAATAAAGTTCCCATTTTCTTTATATTTTTGAAGAGAATTGTAAATATTTACTGAACATGTTTCACGTGGAATCTATGTTACCTATCTCATAAACATCAGTTACTTGAAAATTGGCATTGAAGAAAAATGAAGATAATCTTGAACCAAACAAATCTCTACTCTAGTCACATCAGCTATCAAAAAATCCAGCTATTGTGTAATTGTTTTTTTAAATGTAGAACAGGTAAAATGTTCAGCAAATCAGTGTCTTCTCTCTGAATATTGTGGTTAGAATCCTTTGGTGAGTGGTTCTCAACCTTTTTCTTTCCACTCACATACCACTTTAAGTATTCCCTATGCCATCGGTGCTCTGTGATTAGTAAGGGATTGCTTATGGTGGGATATGAGTGGAAAGGGGAGGTTGAGAACCTCTGCTCTGGACCCCATTGTTACTGAAAGACTTTGCTCGAGAAAAATTGTCGTTGGCCCATTTCCTTTGGAGTTATGAAACTGTGCACATAACGAGTCAATTAGGTATGATTAAAACAGTGGTTTTCAAACTTTTTCTTTCGACCCATGTACCACCTTAAGCAATCCCTTACTAATCACAGAGCACTTATGGCATAGGGAATACTTAAAGTGGTATGTGAGTGGAAAGAAGAAGATTGAGAACCACTGGGTTAAATGATAACAGTGAAACTGTCCCAGTATTTGGCATTAATGAGGACTGTACAGAATGTAGAGAATAATTGTTTTGAATTAAATATTTGATCTTTTCATATCTTAATTGCATGAACTGTTATTCCTTCCTTTAATTTGGTATTCATCAGAAATTCAATTTCAGATCAAAAGCTTTGATTATCTTTGCCACTTGTTTTATAAAACAAGTTTCTGGTGTCTTTACAAGTCATTTTGCAGAGCCCCATCCAGCCTAAATCTAACTTTCTCTCCAGAGTAAGAAGATAACCACCGTGACAGCATTGAGATAAGTTGGAAAGATTCCAGTGAGTCTTAAGGAAAAATATTCTGCTCCAGTTCCATCAAGAGCCCCTTTTGGAAATGATGAAAGGAGTCATTAGCTCAGTGAATCGTGCATGTTTCAGACAAAAATAATGTAATAACCTAGAGCTTTCGAAAGATTCCAACAAATGTGGTAGTTGCTATACAATGCTTTTTGCAAAGTGAACAGATTTAGCAATTAATAATAGCAGAACAAGGCACTAAATAATTGGAAAAGAAATCAGCACCTACAAGTAATTGAACATTGGTTTCCTAATTAATGACATTTATGAGATTTAATTTCTGGTCTGCAAACTGTCAGCAAACAGTTCTGGTGAGTTGACATTGTAGTTGTTATAAGATCAATAAAAGGTACTCAGATTTATAATGCGGTCAACATCAATTTAAACAGCTAATCATCATATTTGGATATTTTACATTCAATATCTAATGCATCGTTGACTATAATACTGAACATTGAAGTTGCATTGATCATAATTGTTCCCATACCAAAGAGAGTCAAGGAATAAAAGGTTGACATCAGACAATTGCTGAGATCAAAGGAGACAAAGAGAGCATTGCAGGTGACTGGCTAGAGAACTAATAGGATAGAATTAAAGAATATGTGAGAGAACACTGGATTTTTCTTCCTAAGGTAGAAAGTTACAGTAAAACCTCTGTTATCTGGAATTCAAACAACTGGCAGCCTCAAGCATCATGCAAAAAAAAAAGTGGAAAATAAAGAGGTTAAATATAGGGAAGTTTAAAATAGGCGCATCTCACCATTAGTTCATGCAACACACAATCTCAAGCAACTGGACATTTCACTTAACCGGTATTAACCAATCCCCAGAAGTGCTAGATAACTGGGCCTTTTACTGCACAATGGCTGAGATTTAGGGAAAGATGGAGCCTAATGATAAAGTATATTTCAGAGAGAATCGATAGATCTTTGAAGACTGATGACCACGGGTAATGAGAGCAAAAATGTATTGCATCAATATCTGGGATGAGTTTAAGGAAACTAAAATCGTCTCCAAATACAATTCCAAGCACTACTTGGTAATTTTTTTTAAATGTACAAACTAGAAAACGTCACTGATAACTTTAGCCAAATATAGTAAACCTTGGAGGAATTGTAGACTTGGTGAATAACACTGAACATACTTGCTTCACAGTGGAATTAATTTAATAACATCTAGTTTAAAAAATTGCAAAGCATTTATTGTTGCAGTCCTATTGTGAAACACTGCCCCTTTACTCTTTTCCCACAGTATTTAGCAGGTTTTTTTTAATTAAATTTTATTTACAACATTCTAGAAATCAATTACGGCCATTTAAACCCGCGCTGCCCATTTACACCCAAATTAACTTATTTTGGAGGAAGCTGGAGTACTGGGGAAAACCCACGCAGACACAGGGAGAACGTACAATCTCCTTACAGACAGTGCCAGATTCGAACTTGAGTCACTGCCACTTCACTAACCATGTCACCCCTTGTTCACATGAAAGTAGCCAATTCTAGTTATTATTGAAACATAGGTAAAATAGTAATGTGGAATTTTGGGGTGTGAACCAGAAATCCCACAGATGAGCACCAAAATTATAAGGCTCAAGGTGAAGTGCTGGAAGGTGGGTGTCCAGTGGTTAGTGTGGATGTGATAGATTGAATGGCCTGTTTCCATGTTGCATGGCCCTGATTCTAATGAGGCACTGCCAATTTGAGCAGAGAAAACTTTTTAAGCCCCTTACTGTAACTATCATATTTACCAGGCTGAGGAACAGTTTCTTCCCATGGACAAAGAGAATGCTAAATGACCAAGAGAACTGCTCATACTAATCATCCAATACTCTAATATTAAAATAAAATCATATTTATTTTTTTGTATAAATGAATACTTGTCCTGGATATGTATTGTTTGTCTGTATGTGTGTTATGTCTGATTGTGTGTCTACACGTTTTGCACCACATTATGTTGCATCAGTGAACATTTACTTTTACAGTTTTAAACAGTGTTTTTAACCTATTTTTACTTATTTTAATAATTTGTATTTATTTTTCTTGACTTTTTTTTGCCAGTTGCTTGAGGCCTGCTGATTGCTTGAATTCCAGATTCCAGAGGTTTTGATGTACCATACATTTTGGGGGAAGGGTGGGGTTGAAGGTAACAGATTTTCAACAGGATACTAGTTTGAAGAGGTTTATAAGTGCCAGATGGCAGAACATAAAGTGGGTTAAAGGCTTTATCTGAAGGGCACCGGTTTCATATTGTCTGCAGCTACTTTCAATTTTTGTTATCTGTATTTATTGAGTTTTCAATGCACATATGCACACATCAGAAGAAATTACAGCAACCGATGGAATGTATTTTGGTGATAATTTGGCCAGACTAAGTGAACCCAAAGTCAATGTCTTCTTTTTCAATATTTTTACTAAAATTGAAATTCCACATTGAAAAATAGAGAGTCCATAAGAATACATATTAAATGTCAAAAAATAATACATTACACTTAGATCATACCAGTTCATCCAAGGTACCCGCAATCTCAATTAAATAAATTATATTACAATAATATTTTATTATCAACAAAAAATCTAAACCCACTACTAAAATGAAACTGTTTGGCAAGGAGAGAAAGCATTTTTTTAACCCAGAGAAGTGTGAATCTGTGGAATGCTCTGCCACAGAGGGTGGTAGAGGCGGATTCGCTGACTATGTTCAAAAGAGAGTTAGATAAGACTCTTGTAGGTAACGGAGTTAAGGGTTATGGGGATAAGGCTGGAAAGGGGTGCTGATGGTAATGATCAGCCATGATCTAAAATGGCAGTGCTGGCCCGACGGGCCAAATGGCCTACTCCAGCTCCTATTGTCTATTCAAAGTAATAAATGACCTTATTAGTCAACACGTCTGCATTCGTATTAAATCAGAGATTCTGAAAATAATTCAAAAAGGGATCCCCACCGTGTTTGAAAATTTAAATTCAAATCGGAAATTGAGCATCTAATCTAAATGTGAACGTGACATGACGTCACGTGGCCATTGAGCACGATGAGGCGCGGTATCGTCCCTCCCTCTGAGCAACACTGCCCGCCTAGCCGTAAAGGAAATAAAAGCTAATACATGCAAATCAGATGCCGGTAGAGTTATGCCACTATCTCCAAAAATACCGAACAAGGCAGTAAAAGGATTAGGCTTAAAATTAACTTGAAAAAGTTTGAAATATTTAATTCCAATAGGCTCTGGCATGTCCAAAACATACTAATTAATGAAGCATCTCCATTGTTACATTTATGACAATGAGGAGATGCATCCACATAAAATTGAGATAATTTGACTTTGGACATGTAAGCTCTTAAATTGGAACATTGCCCTGTTTGGATTATCTGATGAAGATGATGTTTTATTGACTTTATCTCAAAACCAAATTTTTATCTTTTACTTCATTAATAGCCAGACGTGCAATATTGATCAAATGGAAGGATAATACTCCACCTACCCATACACAATGGTGAAATGATATTAAGTGCTGTTTTAAGTTTAGAAAAAATTAGATATGCCATTAAAAATTCAAATACTAATTTCTTAAAAACGTGGGGACCCTTCATGGACCATTACCACAATCTAAAGTTTTCAGGCTAATCTAAACTTCGATGGTGTGTTGTCGGTTTCCAAGTTGTCGTCATCTGATATCCACATGTTAGGTTTTTTTTCTTTAAACCTTGCTAAATGGTAGGGGCTTTGACTACATAGGGTTTTTCTTTTCTTTTTTTCTTCTTCTGCAATTCTATCCTAAAATATAACTGTATGGTTTAATTTTGTATCATTGTCATTTTCAATAAAAAATATTTTAAAAAGAAAGGATATGTGAGTGCTATGGACAAGCCAATGTCAAAGAGAAAAGCGGGCATCATTTCACAGTCTTAGAACATGACCATCAGGAACAGGACTTGGCCATTTCGCCCTTCAGGTCTGCTCCACATTGGCTGATCTGTCCATGAACTCAGCTTCATTTGCCCATCAATTCCCCACAACCTTAAATTCCCCTAATATTCAATCTGTCTTTAGTTCGGTTAATGAGGCTGCCTTGAATACTTCCTTGGGCAGAGAATTCCATGGATTAAATTTGAAGTTCTTCCTTCTCAGTGGTATTAAACGTTGTGGTCAGGATGGCAGAGTGGTCTAACGTATCTGACTCAAGGTCTGATAATGTTTACCACTGACAATGGTTGGTGCTTTTTGGTCTTTTGTTAGGGAGGCTGAGGATGGTCGAATCTCATTGCTGACATCACTATTGGGACAACACTCAAAGTGCAGCTGCTGCCTCTCACCTCCAGTGGCCGTGGTTCAATCCTGGCTTATGCTGCTTACTGTGTGAGTTTGAGCTTTCTCCCGGATTCCCTATGGGTTCTAGTTCCTGCCCAAGTCCCAATAACATGCAGGTTGGTAAGTTAATTCGCCACTGAAAATTGCCTCCAGTGGATAAATAAGTGTTGAAACCTTGGCAGGGCTCTTGGGAGAGGTTCGGGGTGAAGTTGGTGTGAATGTGGCATGATTAAAATGGGATTAATGTGGATAGGTGCTTGATGGTCAGTGGTTGAGCCTGCTTCATTAAACATATTTAAATTTCGGTTAGATAAATTTTTACATGATAGAGGAATTAGGGGATATGGGGAGAAGGCAGGTAGGTGGAGTTAGGTCATAAATTAGATCAGCCATGATCTTATTGAATGACGGAGCAGGCTCAATGGGCCATTTTTGGCCTACTCCTGATCCTACTTCCTACATTCCTATGTTCAAGACATGGGCCATAGGCAGGAGGTTCCTCCCAGTGCTCAATATTTTAATTCCACAGATCGACAGGCGTGTGCTTGGGTTCATGCACTGCCAATCAGAGAGTACCCACAAATTGGAGGAACAACACTTGGTATTCATTCCGGGCACTCTCCTACAAGACCTCTCCACTGTGTCTCTCTTTTTCCTTATCCTGGTCGCCTTTCCTCAAGCTCCTCACCTGCTTTTCTTTCCTCTCCATTCAGGGAGCTGGCCCCTCCCCATTGACTCCCCAACCTTTTCTCCCAGCCTCCCACCTATATCCACCTGTTAGCCTGCGCTCCTCCCCTGTTTGCCCCTTCCTCCCTCCTCTCCTCTCCTTCCACTCCCCCCATTTTTTTATCCAGACCGTTGCCTGTTTTTTTGCTCTTACTTTGGCCTGAAACATTGTTTACTCTTTATCTCTTGTTGCGAGTTTAGATAAATAAAAACAAGTGGATTAACTTCAACCCTAATTTATTAACTATATACATTGACGATGCAAAGTAACAGAGCGTGGCCACTGGAGTGCACCAGCATAAAGAGTCCCCCGGAACCCCAGTATCCCGGATATGAACACAGTGACTGATCAACATCCCCTGTCCTTCGCTCATGCTCCACACCCAGAACAAAATTACCTTGTTAAACTTCAGTGCTTACAAAGTGTCACAGAATGGCCAATATTTGGCAGACACATTCAGTAAATGACAACCATATTAGGTGAGAAACACAAGAAATCACTCTGCTATATGTAAATCATATGAATATCGATGACTATAGCCAAACAAATATATACGCTGTAAACACGATTCAGTCTCTGTATTTGGGATTTGGCTACTAACATGGCCCGAGCATGTACTATACAGATTTTTTCCTGTGTTTGCGGATGGCTCAGCTGGAGGCACCTCATCCTGAAACCGCTTGGTGTCCATCCTTTCCCGTCCTATGTCGTGGGAGTGTTTCAGCCTTTCGACCCAGGTCCAGGATCCTGATAGACAGTGTCACTTAGACTGGGCTGGGCTGGCACAGGTAGAATGTGGCAGCAATTCCTCCTGTATAGCTTTCCTTCTGAATGAACAAGACCTGGGCTCCTTGAAACTCTCCTTTACTGTGCCTGTCCGGTTGTAACCTTGTGGGGTCTGCAACCTGACAACCTGTCCTTCCATTAAAGGCTGAAGTGCTTGGCTTAATCTATCATTGTTTGCCAGTAAACTATGCCTTTTGCTCTCCCTTTAGTAGCTACTGCACCAGGATACCCTCGGTGCATAATACTGATGTTCTCCTTTTGTAGTGAACCAGGCTTTCTGGCCTTTCATGATGACCCCCGTCTTCAACAGTTAGGAACATCACTGAAAGGAAAATAAGGATGAACAGCTGTTTGCTGGGGGCCAATCATGTCTGATGGTAGTGGTCTGCTGTGTGTCTCTTTTAACTCCTCCAAGTGAGAAGAGGATACGTAGTTGACTGTCATCACGTCAAAGTTGTCTACCTCATCAGGTTGCTAAGCTGTGGAACTTCTGGGAGCTCGAGAGTGTCAGCCACATTTGTTTTCTGCTTTTATATACGAGAGTGATGCTGTACTTTTGAACTGATAACATCATCCTTTGTAGTCTTGCCAGTGCTGCATGTATGGGTTTCTTCAGTACAGAGGGGCTGATGGTCCGTTTCTATGGTCACAGGCTTGCCATAAATATAATCATGAAATTTTGAAAATGCAAAAACCACTGCCAACAGCTCTTTTTCAATCTGAGCACAACTGGCTTCTGTGTTAATTAGTGTTCGTGAAGCATAGGCTACGGGCTTTCCTTCCTGCACCTAGTCCATACTGTGAAGCATCACTGGAAAGTGTCACCAGCTTACTGATGTCGTTACAAGACAGAACCGGTGGGCAGGACATGTGTTCTTTAGTGCTTCAACAGCATTTTACTGCTGCTCATGCCAAGTCCATTCATTGTCCTTGTGTAGTAGTTGTCGCAGTGGAGCCGTCAGCTGACTGGAATTTGGAATAAATTTTCCAAGATAGTTGACCGTCCCCAGGAATCTTTGCAGAGCTGGGACATCTCCTGGTACTTTGGTTTTGGAGGGGTTGGCTTTGATTCCTTCACTTGTGAAAACACAACCAACGTAGCTGACCTGGTTCAGCTGTAACCTGCATTTTGAGGGGATTAAGCCTCAAGTTCTCCTCTCCAGCACGGTTGAGCACTTTTCTCAAGTTGGCATCATGTTCTTCCATGTTTTTTCCTCCAATTATTATGTCATTGACTATTATTGCACGATGATATCTGGCAAAAATAAATTCTATGGAGCACTGGAACACTTCACTGGCAGAGTCGAGTCCAAATGGCACTCGTAGAAATCTGTAGCAACCAAAACAGGTGCTGACGGTAGTTAGCAATGATGATTTGTCATCGAGTGAAATCTGCCAAAAGGAGTTCCTTGCATCTAAAACCAAAAACACAGTTGCTTTCGACATTTGTGTGGCCATTTCTTCCACAGTTCACAGAGGGTGATGTGGCCTTTTCAGAGCAGCGTTCGGGTCTCTTGGATTTAGCATATTCTGATTTCTTGTTTGTCCTTTTTGTTGGAGACAACCATAGAAGACACCCAATCAGCTGGCTCAGAAACCGGAGTGATGACACCCAATTCCTGCATCCTGTCTCGCTCAGCTTTGACTCTGTCCTTCATAGCCACAGGGATGCAATGTGCAGGACAACCAACTGGTCTCACTTCCTGGTCAAGTCTCATGGAATAGGTTACAGGTCACCTTCCAAACGCGCCAGAAAAAAAGGTCGATGTATTCAGCTTGAATTTGATTTGACAGGTTATCTTCAGTGGGGCTTAACCGGTGAACATCTTTGCTGAATGAGACTAACCCCATTCGAATACATACACGTAGCCCGAGCAGTGGCAGAACATCCTCACCAACAACGAAAAACAGCAACGCGTGTAGGCATCCCTATAGTTAGCCCTGCAACTTAACCATAGCAACCATTTGGATTTTGCTACCCCCATATATAATAAGGCTTGTGGATTTAATACATGCTCTTATTTGTTCTTCACTCTTTCCTCGGTCAAATGGCTTTTTTGACCAGGCATTACACTTGGTGCCTGTGTCAACTTTCATTTTAACTGAAGTGCCTTTAACTTTGACAGAGACAACAGCTTCATCATTTTCCTGTATCTGTGCATCAGATGAATCAACAGCCATTTGCAGAGTTAAACCATCGACATAGCCTGCCTCATCTGTATCTCTCTGGTTCTCCTATTGAGAAGTTAGGATTTTACCTCTTGTGGCTTGCTCATACGAGGTTCAAGTCGCTTCTGGAGACGGGGAGAGTAGTACGTCTTTGCCTTGACATTAGTCTTTGTACAGGCGACCCTAGCGTTGTGTCTCATGGCACGTTTCTGAGATTTAGGAGGTGGAGGAAAACCTCAGTTCTATCTCTGTGAGATTTCTCCGTGAGTTGCTTGGTGCTGTGGACAACTCTTACAGCCAACCCATTAGATTGGGGTTACTCTGTGGTGCTGGTGACATGAGTAAAGTCCCAATGTTTGGCAAAGTCCTTGAATCACTGGTTTGTAAACTGTCTGGCATTGTCTGACATGAGGACGTGTGGTGGTCCAGGAACTGAAAAGTGTCTCTTGAGTTTTGTGATGACCGTTGCTGAGGTAACATCATGAAGCAGGTCAATCTCATACCAGCCTGAATATGAGTCCATTAGCACCAAATACTGCCGACAGTGCCTTTCAAAGTCATCTGTTGCAACAGTCAACCAAAACAGGTCTTGTAGACCATGTTCAGCAGCCCAGACCTCCAAGAGTTGAAGGCTCTAGGGGAGCAGTGGACTGGTCTGGAACTGAAAGAAGGAGAAGTGGTTCCTTTTGCTGGTGTAGTTTTGTGCTGTAACAGACAGAGCACGACTGTATCTCCTTGTTGATGTCATGTACAACTTTTGTGATCTTACTGGCCTACAATAAGAGAGCAGGCCAACCACTTCAACCTTTAATGAAAAGTCAGGTTGCAGATCCCACAAGGTTACAACCAGACAGGCATGGTAAAGGAGAGTTGCAAGGAGCCCAGATCTTGTTCAAAGATCCGCCAGTTTTCAGCGATGTTACCGTCAAAGACAAGCGTGTCGGACCTCCAGAATCCATCCTCCATATTCACCGTTTAGCTGCGCTATCGTGGCTGGCTTAGTTGTCCTTGCTCAAAAAAAAAAACAAATCCCAGACAAAAAACATTAACCTTGAAAAGTCATGGACTTCCCACTTCTGACACCATGTTGCAAGTTGAGATAAATGAAAGCAAGTGGATTAACTTCAAACCTCGTTATTAACTATATACATCTAGGATGCAAAGTAACAGAACATGGTCACTGGAGTGCACCAGCTTAAAGAATCCCCTGGAACCCCGATATATAGGATATGAACACAGTAACTGATCTACACCTCCAATGGATACTGCTTGGCCTGCTGAGTTTTTCCAGCACTTTTGCATATTGCACATCTCCACATGAAAATGTTCGAATTACCAACTATTAACTTAAATTGATACAAAACTGGCAGGATTCTGTAACTGGCATGCAATCACCTTCCACCTGGGCAACTCACCTACATTGATTATTTATATGCAATTAGCGGGAAGGTTCTCAACTGTTAGCTTTTTTAAATTAAGCATTTGAATGCTAAACTGAATGCTTGGAGAGAATTTTAAAATTTAATTGGGACACACAGAATATCTATATTTATAGACAACATTTCACAGGTGGTAGGTATTTTGTTTTGGGAGAGCACTGCAGTGAAAAATCTGCCCACATAAAACAAGCCCAAGCTTTTGTCACGTATCTCAGTGTCATTGGTCTTCTAAGTAACCTAACAGAGAGTGGCAGGTGTTGCTGTGCAGGAGTAAGCCACACAGCTCCTGTCTGCACTGCTACTTTCTCCAGAAGAGCCGCCTCATCGAATCCATTCTCCCATTCCTTCCTCATTGCTTTTTTTTCTACATGCTTTAAAAAGCAAAATACAAGCTACTTGTACAGTTTTTATGGATCTCACTTCAATTAGTAGTTGACTAAAGAAAATTCCTGTGCTTTAAATTTTCTTTATAGCAGAAAGCACATTGAGTGATGGCACAAAATGTACCTGATCAGAATTTAAGCAATCACAAGAGCATGCACTTAACATAATTGTGTATCTGATTGAAATGTGGTAATTGTGGGGAACACAGGAGGAGAACCTCTTCATATTTCAAATTGGATCTCAAATACATATTTCTTGACTTACAATGTCATTGATTAAAGGACCATTTATTGGACCATACAATATATTTTATATACATGGGCTTTGTTAATCAATTGAAATACCGCTAAATTGCTTTAAAATAAAAAGATTTCAACAACTCACAGAGATGTAGCAATCATTAACTTTGCAGCACATTCACTTTGCTGAATCAAATAAGATACGTTCTGCCCTTGACCTGACACTTGGTGCTAATTTGAGTACTTATAAAAAGTAAAATTGTTTTTAATCTGAAGTGCATCTCAAGGAGGGGTAATGTAATGCTCTGCCCAGGGTAAATCCAATTGCGACTGTTTGGGGTCATGCTGGATTTTTGCCCAACATAATTCAATACTTTCATTCCAAGGACACAAAAGCCTTCATCTACTTTACTGCGGTGTCCTTCCAGGATTCTGCAGGAGGATGTGTAGGAGATCACAATCAACAGGCAAGCAAAGCAAAAGGAAGGTGAGTGATGACTTGTTGCCAGGGATTTCAATTATTATCAAGTGTTGAAAGCAATAAAGAATGAGCGGGAGCATTAGTTTATGGCTGTGATTGTCTCCTCAATGACTCAGGGTGGACTGCTATCTAAACGCAGGAATCACAGCATCCCAAGATCATCCAACAACAGCCACAAGGGTTTCCACTCAATTAGACCTGCTGGCCTTCAGACACACGATAAGATCCCTGACCAACCTCCCTACTCTGCACAACTTTAATTAGTTCCCAAGAAGTGGATATTGCTGGCAATGCCAGCATTTAGGGTGCATTCCTAATTGCCTCAGAACTGTGGTTTGCAGTCACATCTGGACCAGACCACATAAAAACAAACCAGAGGGGATCCTGATAGTTTCAGGATTACTATTCCCTTTTTTTGAAAATCCCATCTTATTTAATTACTTGAGTTTTTAAATTCTCCAAGTGCTACACTGAGTCTTGCGCTTCTATCTCCTGATCAATTGCCTGAACTCTGGGTACTAGTGTAGTAACTTAGCTTTCATACCTTGGCAGCTGCTGTCGGGAGATAAATGTGGCCAATAAGTCTTCTCAAGCAGCCTAATCAATGAGTCCTGGGGAGGTTATAGTCAGACGCATCTGACAACTTGAAGTGTCGTTCAGCACACTTTAAGTGCCTTGAAAGACGTGGGGTCTCTTTTCAATGTTCGCCAGCCAGGCTCTCCAGAATGATAGCACGGTGCTGTATTTGGCATGACCTTGACCGCAGTGAAACTTGGATCTGCAGGAGCTGCAATTGCAGAGGACAAGGCTTAATTGTCATCACAGGAGAAGGATACACCTGCTGCCTCAATCTTGCACCATTTAACCACGTTACCTTGGTGTTATCACCATTCTCCCTCCCATCATGTGTCATACCAATCGACCTCCATAGTCCCCATACGTATGCTCAGCCAAAACCAAATAAATCTTAACCTGAGAACACCTACATTGTTTTCTCTCAATTCCTCGTGTGGTCCAGCTAACTCCAAAATTTGTCGTAAGTCATAGATGCAAGCGCCTTTAAAACAGTGAATCTGAAATCGGTCTATGGAAGAGTGCTGAAGAGCACATTTATATCATTGCTGCAGCTGCTGTCCGGGCAGCTAGACAGCTGGTGCGGACCCAACAGGAATGGGGGAGAAGACCCATGGCCCTCCAGCACTCTTCCATGAGGACCTACTGCCTGACCTTTTGTCCTGATAACCCCAGTTAGGTTTAAATTGGATGTAGAGCAGGATGATGGTAGTTTGTCCGCCAAAGACCCTGGGAGGTTCGGCACTCAGGATGGCAGAAACCATGTTCAGCAGCCCAGACCTCCAAGAGTTGAAGGGTCTAGGGGAGCAGTGGACTGGTACAGGTTACCAAAGCAGGAGAACACCCCCAAACGACTTCCCTCCCCTCACCACCGAGGAGGATAAGCCTGGGTGAGGAACCTACATGGTAGGAAACCACAGTAGTGGACCAGCATGTGGCTCAACAGTCAAAGGCCGCACACAAGGTCATTGAATGCTGGTGACTGGCTCATGAGTATTGGAACCAGGACCTACAAAGATTTCAATAGCGTCCAGGGCTTCCGAAAGGTCAAGGAGAGTGATTCGGATACTTCATGTGTGGATACATCACAGGCCCGGATGAGACGCTATGCAGTTACAGGAAAAAGCAACACCAGAGAAGGTGGTAGAAGGTTAGTGCAACACACTTACAGTGCTAGCGATTGGGACCAAACCGGGGTTTGAGTCCCACACTGTCTGTAACAAGTTTGTACATTCTCCCCGTGTCTGTGTGCGTTTTCTCCAGGGGCTCCGGTTTCCTCCCACCCTTCAAAAACGTACTGGGGTTGTTGATTAATTGAGCAGCAAAGACTCATGGGCTGAAATTCCTCGTTATTGTACTGTATGTCTAAAAAAAATTTAATTTAACCCATGACCCTGAAAAGACACTCCTTTGGTTTTCTTTGTCTTGATAGTGGCACCAGAACTAATAGTGTTTCATTTTCTACAAAGAAAACAGCCTTTTGGGTACATGATAATAAATGGAATCCTGAATCACTTCATTCTGGTTCCAGGTTGATGAGGTTCTCATTAATGTGGTGTAAGAACTTTAGCACCTGCTGCCTGTCAGTATAAACCTCCTCAATTGTCTCCCAGTGCATTGGGCAGGTAGAATTCAGCTGCACATTGATGGAAAAAGCAATTTTGCGTAATCTCAATATCTTGATGTTCTAAATTATTGACCAGCCAGATGGAAAAAGACGATCACTACAAAACTATTGCAGTGCCAACAATGTCTAAGGAGTTTTCAAGTTTTCTCTGTGACCGCGAGTTTCTTCCACTGCTCCGACTTCACCCCACCCTCCAAAACATACGGGGTTTTTGAGTTAAATGGTGTATTTGGGCAGTACAAACTCATCGGCCAGAAGGGCCTGTTATCATGCTGTATTTATAAATTTAAAATTTGTACCTCTCCTCTTCCCTCACGGGCAAGGATGTTTTGCTTCCATTCCAATTTAGACAATAGACAATAGGAGCTGGAGTAGGCCATTTGGCCCGTCGGGCCAGCACCGCCATTTTAGATCATGGCTGATCATTACCATCAGTACCCCTTTCCAGCCTTATCCCCATAACCCTTAACTCCGTTACCCACAAGAGTCTTATCTAACTCTCTTTTGAACATAGTCAGCGAATCCACCTCTACCACCCTCTGTGGCAGAGCATTCCACAGATTCACACTTCTCTGGGTAAAAAAATGCTTTCTCATCTCCGTCCTAAAGGGCCTACCCTGTATTCTTAAACTATGCCCTCTAGTCCTCGTCTCCCCCATCATTGGGAACAAGTAATCAGACTTCACCTTGTCTATCCCCCTGATGATTTTATATACCTCAATCATGTCCCCCCTCATCCTTCTAAACTCCAATGGATACAAGTCCAGTTTTTCTAGCCTTGCTGCATATGACAACCCTGCCATCCCTGGAACTAACCTTGTAAATCTGCACTGCACACCCTCTATAGCTAGTATGTCCTTCCTCAAGTTTGGAGACCAGAACTGGACGCAATACTCCAGGTGGGGTCTCACCAGGGCCCTGTATAACTGCAGAAGGGCGTCTCTGTTCCTATACTCCAATCCCCTCTTTATGAAAGCCAACATTCCATTTGCCTTCTTCACAGCTTTCTAAACCTGCATGCTAGCCTTCAGTGACCGGTGAACAAGTACACCCAGATCCATTTGCACTTCCCCACTCCCTAGCTTGTCTCCATTTAAATAATACTCAGCTTTCCTATTACTTCCCCCAAAATGAATAACCTCACATTTGTTCACATTGAAATTCATCTTCCATTTAGCCGCCCACTCCTCCAGCCTGTCCAAGTCCCTCTGCATTTTCCTTACATCCTCCTCACACCCCACACCGCCACCCAGTTTAGTGTCATCTGCAAATTTGCTCATGTTATTCACAATCCCCTCATCCAAATCATCAACATAAACTACAAACAACTGAGGACCCAACACCGATCCCTGAGGCACTCCACTCGTTACATCCTGCCATTCTGGAAAAAGACCCATTCACTCCAACCCTTTGTTTCCTATCTCTTAACCAATTTCCTATCCATGTCAGCACCTTACCTCCAATACCATGGTCCCTGATCTTGCCCACTAGACTCCCGTGCGGTACCTTATCAAAGGCCTTCTGGAAGTCCAAATACACCACATCCACTGGCTCTCCCGAGTCCACCCTCTTTGTCACATCCTCAAAAATTTTGAAGTGGCTAACAAGTTCTGTGCAGGACCTGCAGACTCTATTGTCGGTAAAACCAGTGGAGATTTGCAGGGTATGTAGGTGGGAAGATTAGATTATTGCACACACCTGCTGATTGGAAATATTGGCCAATTAACTTGCTTATTCTGTCAATACAATGGAGGACTTTGGTGAAGAAGGAACTTTAAATTAGGTGGAGAGTGGAAACCACTGCTAATTGGAAGATTATAATATTGTTGCAAAATTTTAGACACTCTTTTCCACAGGCAACCTGGGATGTACCATGAGAGTGGAGATGGGTGGTGAATTTAGGCATCAATTAGCCCTTTTCCACTAGCACCCTGTGCCAGGAATTTACTGGGACAGGGTTCAGTGGAAAAGGAACACTGTCCGAATGCCGGCATCAAGTGACTTCATTTCACACCAGGGATTAACTACCTCTACCCCTTACTCCTATCCCTGCCATTTTTGACACCAGAGCATGCTGATAAAACCCAGTGGAAAAGGATCAGCAGAAAGTCACCTGTTTCCAGTTAAAGGTAGAATGCTCCAATCTCCAGGGATGGAAAAGCCATTATTGTCCCAGTTAAGGGTGGCCCAGTGGAAACGACACAAAGGGCTTCCTCTACTGGGTCCCTGCACGGCCAATTAACTGGGATGCCAGTGGAAAAGGGGCTCCTATGTCCCCCTCATTAAAAAGTGATTTATGGAGTACAAGGTGTGTTCCACAATAATTTGACGATCATATATCTATGGCACTGGAAAAATCATAAAATGTTCAAGATAACCTGTCACAGTTCATTACCAGCAGCAGTGAGACAGAGGACTCTCTGATCGATGGTCCTGTTCCTGGGGATTCACACAGAACCAGACACACGGAACTGCTGAAGAGCCATCAACTTGGTGAAAGACGGGCTTTGGTCTGGCCGAAACCTGTTGGTCTTTCAGCACATGGAGATGTTGGTGCAGCAATGCTGCCAACTGGGACATTCCAGGCTGGAAGACTACGTGCTGAGGGGCAGCCAATGCGAGGGCACTGTGGGGAATGACCACAATCTAGTGTCTTCCAATTACCGGGCATTGAGGGAAGTCCCTCAAACAACAGAGGGGGAAGAAATGACAAGTTCTCACAGGGGTGGTAAAGGTTATGATGATACTCTGCAGTACATCACTCGGCCAACAAGGGGCCTAGAGACACGGCACCCAGCCTAATGACATCCGACCACCAGGTTGGCCCAGAAGGCCCATGGTATAAAGCCGAGGTCCCGACCGTGTGCTCCCTCTTTCTCCCCGGGATCACACTGTGACCACAGTTAGCCCAGCCAACTAGATATTTATGTGAGTGGAATAAAGCTGTGTTGCCCCAAACAGTATTGTGCCTGTGTTTTCCTTTGGTGAAGCCTGCCACAATTTATTCCACTCACATAAAATGTTGGTGATCCCACCCAAGCACGAGTAGGAGATTGAGGAGGGGGACAAACCCTTCATGGTTGAGATGTGTGCGAGCCCCCCCAAACCTGGTGGAGACTGGTTCAGACATGGGGATGAGAGTGAGGATGCTGGACCCTCAGTGGATGCCTACCAGATCCCACGACCATCAGCGGAGGGCAACAGTCCCCAGCCCCGGCGCAATCAGGGCACCTAGAAACAAATCAATGGCAGCACCTCTCAACGATGCTACAGCCGGAACACCTGAAACTAGACCCCCAGCCCCCCTGCGCTCGCATGCACTTCAGCCGCTGGAGACATTGTTTCCTGGACTATACTCGTGCGATGATGCTGACTGCGCACCCGGAAGACCAGCTGGGAGACCTCCCGTATGCGTTAGTCCAGGACTGCGCTTCATACAGGGAGGATATGGACATGCTCCAGTCCCACTATCTCCAAGGGGGAGGCGAAGTACACGCGAGACACCATCTCCTGACAAGAAGACAGTAACCAGGGGAGTCCTTCCGGGATTTCATGCTCTCAGTGAGAGCCTAGCACGGGCATGAAACTTCCACGTTAGAACCCCACAGCAAATAGCACAAGACCTGATGAGGGACATGCTGGTGGTGGGGGTCCGGTCAAATAAAATCTGCCAGAGGCTGTTAGAACAACGCCCAGTGTCCCTGGAAGAGGCTGTGAGGGTGCCAGAGGCGATGGAGATGGCTAGAAACAAACTTGGGGAATACCTCCCCGACCACAGTGCCAAGCCCCCCACTCCAACCCTGCTAGACTCGCTGAAACCCCGCCAAGATCGGGCCAATAATGTGGAGACGACAACAGCTGAAGCAACGGCGGCTCAGCCGGATGTGACCCGTAGATGCCAATTCTGCATCAAAAACCCCCACCCCCGGGCACGCTGCCCGGCAAGAGATGCAGACTGCTCAAAATGTAGAAAACGAGGCCATTATGCTCGGGTCTGCAGGTTTCTACAGGTGACTGCGAAGACCCATTGTCATGTAAATGGGCGGCGGGATAGCTCTGCTTCTTCCCCAGGTCAGCCAGGAAAGAACGCCATGTGCGCCCAGAGGGAGTGACCATCTTGGACCCGGGATCCAGAGGAGGAGCGCCACTACTACGGAGACCATGAGGAGATAGAGGATTGCACGTTGGCTTCCCTCAGGATCAATCAGGCAAGTCCACACAATTTGTCAGAGGCTACGGTCTCCATGTGGTTGAATGGGTTGAAATTTAAATGTCTGTTGGATAACGGTAGTACGGAGAGTTTCATAGAGTTGAAATTAGCCAAAGACCACGGGTTCCCCATATACCCCAGCAGCAGACAGATTCTCCTAGCTTCCAACAACCACTCAGTGGAAGTAAAGGGGTACTGTGTGGTGACACTAGAAATTAAAGGGAGGGAGTATAAGGACTTCCATCTGCTGGTCCTGGAACAGCTCTGTGCCCCAGTGCTGTTGGAATTAGACTTCCAGTGCCAGCTGGAGAGCCTCACGGTCATCCACAATGGACCACAGCCCCTGCTAGTGCATACGATCCAAAAGTGCTGTGCTCTATTGGTCCTTAATATCGACTCCACCCCTTATTTACCCACCACACCCAGACTATAAACCCATAGCCACAAAGAGCAGGAGATACGGCCCCAGAGACAGAGCTTTTATTAAAATGGAGACACGCCGATTGCTGCAGGAGGGCATCATTGAACCCAGCAACAACCCATGGCGAGCCCAGGTAGTCGTAGCAAAGATGGGGGAGAAACTACGCTTAGTGGTCGACTACAGCCAGACCATTAATAAGTTCACAGAGCTGGATGCATACCCTCTCCCCCAGATTAGCAAGATGGTGAATACGATAGCCCAGTATAAGGTCATCTCCACCATCGACCTCAAGGCTACGTACCACCAGGTGCCCATCAGGAGGAGGAACAAGCCCTATACAGTGTTTGAAGCTGATGGCCAACTCTATCAGTTCCTCTGACTCTCGTTCGGAGTCACTAACGGATATCACTATTCCAGAGGGAAATAGACTGACTGGTGGACGACTACCACCTGGAGGCTGTTTTCCCGTACCTGGACAATGTTACCATCTGCGGGCACTCAGTGAGTGACCACAACACAAACCTAAAGAGATTCCTGGAGGCAGTCAAAGAACGCAACCTGACATACAACAAAGACAAGTGTGAGTTCGGGGCTAGGAAGCTGGCTTTGTTGAGTTATGTAGTACAGAACGGGGAGGTGGGACCAGATCTGGCTCGCATGCAGGCCCTAATGGACCTACCCAACCCCACTCTTCCCAAATCGCTCAAAAGATGCCTGGGCTTATTTTCCTTTTATGCGCAGTGGATACCCCAGTACGCAGACAGGCCCCGTCCACTGATGAGAGCAAAAGAATTCCCTCTCCCCAGTGAGGCGGTCCAGGCATTTAACAGCCTGCGCGATCACTTGGCACACATCACCATGAGGGCTGTAGACGAAACACTCCCTTTCCAGGTGGAGACCGACGCCTCAGTTGTAGCCATAGCAGCCACCCTGGACCAGGAGGGACGCCCGGTGGCTTTCTTTTCTCGAATGCTGCAGGGCTCAGAAACCATGCACTCAGCAGTGGAGAAAGAGGTCCAGTGCATAGTGGAGGCAGTAAGACACTGGAGACATTACCAGGTGGGCAGCCGCTTTACACTGGTCACAGACCAACAGTCTGTAGCTTTCATGTTTGACAACCTGAACAGGGGGAAAATTAAGAATGATAAAATCCTACATTGGAGGATCGAACTATCTACTTAGTCGTATGTCATCTGATACCGCCCCGGTAAGTTCATTGAAACCCCAGATGTGCTGTCCAGGGGTGCTTGCGTGGTCACTCAACACATGTCCCAGCTGTAGAACATCCAGAGCGAGCTGGGGCACCCTGGAGTGACCAGGATGTTCCATTTCATTAAGAACGTCAACCTGCCGTTCTCGGCAGAAGAGGTAAGGACTACTACAAGGGGTTGTCGTATATGTGCAGAATGCAAACCACAGTTCCACTGCCTGCCTGAGGCAGCCCTTATCAAATCCACCCGGCCATTAGAGCGTTTCAGCATGGATTTTAAAGGCCCCCTCCCGTCTACCAATAACAACTGTTACTTCCTCACTGTGATAGATGAGTTCTCCCGGTTCCCCTTCACCATCTCCTGTGCAGATGTGTCCACGGCAGCAGTAATTAAGTGCCTGAAACCCATCTTCAGCCTGTGTGGATACCCTAACTACATCTACACAGTCGTAGGGGGGTGGGGGGAGCATTCATGAGTGCCGAGCTGCAGCAATAATTCCGAGAGAGGAGGATTGCTTCCAGCTGCACCACAAGCTACAACCCCAAGGGAACAGGCAAGTAGAGAGGGAGAATGGTACCATTTGAAAGTCGGTCCTTCTGATACTAAAGTCAAAGGACCTCCCGGTATCCAGGTGGCAGGAAGTGTTACCCAAGGCATTACAAGCGATACGCTTGTTACTGTGTACTGCCACGAGCATGACCCCACATGACATATTTTTCTCTTTCACAAGGAAATCGACCCTGAGTTTGGAGGTGACAGGTTGGATGATCTCACCGGGGCCGGTGCTATTCAAGAAACATGGCTGAACGCATAAGATGGGCCTGCTAGTCAAGAGGGGAAAGCTGATCCACGCGAACCAGAACTATGCATTTGTGACATTCCCCGACAGGAGGGAGAACTCTGTCTCCATGAGGGACCTGGCGCCGGCCGAAGAAGAAGCGGAAGAACCAGAAGAACCCCAGCCCGACCCAATCGACGTACCGACAGTACACCTCCAAGCACCCACACCCCCCAGCCGCACCACGGAGGATGAATGCCACCACCCTGGGGAACCCCAACCCACCCAGTATACCCACAACACTCGACCGAGCAACTTCTCCCCCCAGCCCAAACCAAAGGAACCAGGGGGTGGGGAAACCAACAGTACGCCTGGACTTGTGAGCAATACCAGGACTTGAGTGGAACTCTTTTGGCCATTTAAATTGAGTATTTCTTCAACAAAGACTTTAGTCTCCCTGTGTAAGGGGCATAACTTTATAACCTGAGATCTTACTTTAAATGTAGTTTCTGGAAAGAAATCTCTGGTTCTGTCAGGTATATCAAAACATCATCTGCAAATAAACTAATTTTATAACCTTCCTGACCAACCTTAAAACCCCTAATTTCTGCTTGTGGCTCTATAGCTAAAACAAAGAAAGCTGGAGATAAGGGACAGCCTTGTCTTCTCGATCTCCCCAACTGAAATGGAGTGGACATTTGTCCATTTGGTACAACTTTCGCTTTCGGGTTATTATATAATGCCTTAATCCAGTTTATAAAAGTTTGACCAAACCCGAATTTATCTAGCACTTTAAACAAAAATTCCAACTCCAATGTATCAAATGCTTTTTCTATATCTAGTGCCACTGCTACACTCAAATCTTTCCTTTTTTGTGCTGTGTGTGTAATACTAATTAGCCTAGCCACATTGTCCACCGATTGTCTCATTTTTAAAAATCCTGTCTGATCCATATTTATTCATTTAAGCAATAATTTAGTAACTATTTGCCAATATTTTATAGTCTGCTTTTAATAATGAAATTGGTCTATACGAAGAAGGTTTTAAAGGGTCTCTATATTTTTTTTTGGTATTACAATAATTATTGCTGTTGAAAATGAATCTGGAAGAGTATGAGTTATTGATGCTTGATCCAGTATTTCCATAAAAATAGGAATCAATTTGTCTTTGAATTCTCTATAGAATTCAGTTGAAAAATCATCTTCCCCCAGGATTTATTATTTTGTAATGAACTTATTGCCTCCATTACCTCTAATTGTGTAAAAAGTACACTCAATTCTGTTTGTTTCTCCAAATTTAATCTAGGTAAATTTTATTATCATCTTTTAAGGATTCTAAACTCTATAGTTTACAATAAAAGTTTTTTAAAGTTTTGTTGATTTCTTGAGGTTTATAGCTGATCACAATCAAATCATTTTTAACTGCATTAATTGTTCTTTAAGCCTGTTCAGATTTCAATTGCCATGCAAGTACTTTCTGTGCTCATTCACACCTTTCTATTCTTACAAATTCAAACAAAGCTCACTGAAATAAATATTATTCTACTATTAGCTATATAGAATTATTTGTACTTTAGTCCAAAGATCCAGCTACTAAAATTGAGCTCCTGTATGAATACTTCTCCAATAAATAAGAACTCAACTTACTGAAGCTCCACAGTAATGACTAACAATAAATACAACTTAAGATGTATGTGTATCCAAGTTATGTTGCCAAGACTGGTTTTGTTCTGTATTATTTTTGTTAATTATTATAGCAAATAATGACCCTCAAAATATAATTTACTCATTTGTATGGAAACACTTATTGCACAAGCTTCACATTCTCTTTTTTTTCTGCACTTCATCCTTGAGGAAACAAATTAATGTTAATATTAGCAACAATATTAGTGAGTGGCACAAGTGTGACCATGAAAACTCATTTCTGTCGCAATCTGAATGTCGAATTAGCATTCAAATCACCATAGAGCCATGTGTCACAGATAATTTATGAGAGCATTGTGCTAAATACTGCTTAGTTGTAATCTTGAGAGAGATATATATATGCATCACAAAGTTTGAGTAACATTATCCTTAATTTTTTTTAAATTATTCATGGTGAGAATTGTAAAATTTTTAATCGATATGCTATTTTAATAAATCTAATTAATATAATATTGGTAAAAATCAATATTTTGCATTAAATCATTCTTCTGAGAATTTCGGCAATAGAATTCACACAATAACGGAGGAGAATATTCAAATTGTTACCATATTTTAGCTAATGTGTTATTGCATTATAACATACATATTTTAATAATTCCATTCATGTCTATATTAGATCTGGCTGCTAGGCTTGCCGCCAATTATCAGGTTGAAATTTCAATATGCTACTGTCATATGCTATTTTCATTTTTAAATATGGAAGCCATCCTTGTTGTCCTGTACAAAATGAAATATTGTTCACAACGTAACTACAAAGAAAAAAATTTGAAGAAAATTATTTTCATACCTTTGCAAATCCATCCACTAATATGATCATATATCGGCAAAGAACAATAGGTCTTTATAAATGATGACAAGAAATAGACCGCTTCATCATTTCATTTATTTCCGGATATCACTCTCATATGTATTTTAGTTGATAGCCCTCTTGCCTCTGGGTTAGAAGTTGTAGGTCCAAATCCCAGTTGACAGAACTACATACGAAATATCTGGGCTGACAATCCAGGACCACACTGCATGAAGGCTGCACTACTGGGGATTCTGTCTTGTTGATAAGAAGTTAGACTGGGACTCTTTCTATTCCCTTGGCTGAATACAAAAGATCCACTCACACATTAAAAAATAGCAGGTGAAATATTGTTACTATCCATACCATTGGCAACATTAGCAAGGTTAAAATCGCGTTGCTGTTAGAGCTCTGGTGACTGCTCTGCTTCCAACATTACAACAAAGATCACACTTAGGAAATAACTCAAAATAAACTCTGCATCATGTAAAATTGTGAAGGGCATCATATAAATGACATCCCTTTTTTTTTCTTATTATCTCATCTAAATTAGGACCCTCTCCAGAACCTGAGCTCATTATCAAGGCATTGATTGCCAGATTGAGAATAGGCCTTATAGTTCAAGTTGAATACATTTGAATGAACCATGAATCTGAAACCGCAACTGTTTGTTCATCTGATTTAATTGGGCAAGGCAATGTATAAGGCTGTGGAGGACCTTGGTCTTTCACGTGTTAAGTGCAAAGTCTGTCCTCTCCTTTGTTTCAGTGAATAAGTTAACAGCCATTTGGATCTCAGCCTTTGAACCAACACATGAAGCTGAAATAGAGAAGGTTTGTTTTTAAATGGTGACGTGTGGATAAATATAGTGTGGATCTTTTCCCTGACTCCAGTGTCTCGTGATTATCTTAAAAGAATGGGTTAGCCACTTAGGACTGAGGTGAGAAGATCTTCAAAATTCTCTTCTCAAGAGGACTACAGAGATTCGCTTACACCCCTTGTTAAAGGCAATAGACAGATAGGACAGTGTGTTTTCCAATGGCCATCAGGCTCCGAGCCTCTCTGAAGGGAATTGGGTTCCAACTCGAAATGTGGACTGATCATTTCTGCCCATAATGCTGTTGGTCCTGATGAGTTCCTCCAGCAGGTCTTCTTCTGCTCAAGATTCCAGCATCTGTCATTTTGGTGTTTCTCCATTGTTCCATCAAAACATGAGTCTCCATTATTGAACCATCACTTTTTTTGCACCATTTTTCTTTATCTGACTTTTTAGGTTGACTCTCTTTTTCTGCCTCATAATCTGTCCGATTGTTGGTGTACCTTGCATACCCGCGAGGTTGCAACAAGTAAAAATCTGGGTGCATCTGTACATTGTGCAGGGTACTTATCTATCGCATAGCATCTCCTAAAGAAAATCATGGGGTTCCTTCAGGAAAGCGGCACTTAGATAAAAGTAACAACTACAGTTTTATTGAATGTGGAGAATACACAAGGAGCCAAATGACCTCCTGCTGCTCCAGTTCTGACAAACTGCTGGGTTCGTTAAACATTATCCGTCTCCTCCAGGAAGGATGCTGCATTGCTTTTCGATTGGTTTCGCTATAGCGATTTGGACAGAGGTAGTGATCCTTGGCAGTGGTCACAGCTAAATCTTCAAATAAGAAAAGAAGAAATAAAGGGATAAAAGCACAGCAAGGGATGGATAACATTCGTGTCTCACAACCTTACTGCAAACTACTGAAGGTCACTGAGCAAATACTAAAGTCGTAAAGTGACAAAAATAAACATAAAGCAAAATTCAGCTTTACTCATTCAATATTATTTGTCCTATTGGGAAAGGGTTACTATTACAATGTCCTCTACCGGCACCACCTACGGCTCCTAGAACGCTTCCACCAGCGTTGTCTCCGCTCCATCCTCAACATCCATTGGAGCGCTCACACCCCTAACGTCGAGGTACCCGAGATGGCAGAGGTCGACAGCATCGAGTCCACGCTGCTGAAGATCCAGCTGCGCTGGATGGGTCACGTCTCCAGAATGGAGGACCATCGCCTTCCCAAGATCGTATTATATGGCGAGCTCTCCACTGGCCCCCGTGACAGAGGTGCACCAAAGAAAAGGTACAAGGACTGCCTAAAGAAATCTCTTGGTGCCTGCCACATTGACCACCGCCAGTGGGCTGATAACGCCTCAAACCGTGCATCTTGGCGCCTCACAGTTTGGCGGGCAGCAGCCTCCTTTGAAGAAGACCGCAGAGCCCACCTCACTGACAAAAGGCAAAGGAGGAAAAACCCAACACCCAACCCCAACCCACCAATTTTCCCCTGCAACCGTGTCTGCCTGTCCCGCATCGGACTGGTCAGCCACAAACGAGCCTGCAGCTGACGTGGACTTTTTACCCCCTCCATAAATCTTCGTCCGCGAAGCCAAGCCAAAGAAGAAAGGGTTACTATTACAATGTCACAACCATGAATTGGAATCTACTGTATATTTTAGTTACTGTATTGCGTCATTTAGTCGTGCTCTATATTCTGCGCAGAAAGCATACATTGGATTTTTCATCACTTCAAAATCATAATGTAATTAAGAAAGAGCTCTGGGAACAGTATAATATAAAATAATATATAATAAAATAAGATAGGGGTGAATACTGAAAGGAAAGAATCAACGCCATCCTGTGATGATTGTTATAAGCATCAAATATGATTGGAGAGACTCCACAGTTCCATCCTCTGGGTCATGGAGCGATGCAGCACAGAAACGGGCCTTTTGGCCCACAATCCCTATGCTGGCCATCATGTACCAGCATGGTCCTTTGCCTACGGTGCCTTGCCATAGCCCATTCTGTCAAATTCATGGGGACATTCGGAAAAGATATAAATGGACGTTCAACTTTTTTTTTGAGAACAGGTCAGCTACATTTCAGAAAGGATTGCATCTTTATGAAAGCTGGGGAATAAGTCGGAGAATAAAACTCCTGACAAGATTTTTGTAAAATTCATCACACCCCTCGATTGAGTCAATACCCAGATGTGAGTTCCAAAGGCCTGAGGGAGGACCCGAGTGAGTTTGAGGGGGAACCCGAGTGAGTGTGAGGGGGAACCCGAGTGAGTATGAGGAGGACCCAGGTGAGGGTGATGGGGGACCCGGGTGAGGGTGATGGGGGACCCACATAAGTGTAAAGGGAGACCGGTGAGAGTGAGGGGAACCCAAGTGAGTATGAAGGGGACCCGGATGAGGGTGAGGGGAACCCACGTGAGTGTAAAGGCCAACATTCAAATGAGCCTGCAGGAGAAGTGGAGCTGAACAACAGAAACATGAGAACAAAAACTTGGCTGAAAGGAGGTAAATGTATTTGACAGAGAAAAGAAAATGTTCTTCATGCAGATCAAAAAAACGATTTGGCAAGCATAGCCATTGAGAGAAGATAATGGAAGCCAGAGGGCCTCATCGGGTCAGGCCGCATACATTGATAGAAATGGTCAGTTGGCATTTTAACTCAGGCCACTTTATCAAAACTTGACAGAAGATGCAGATGTCATTGTCTAACACTGGGGTTGTCATTGCCTTCCTTTTAGGCAATCCATCAGGATCAAGGACGGCTCACTTCCACTCCAGTGTTGTTGGGTGTGAGATGGTTCACGACGGAGCAGTCCAATCCTTCACTTGATCACGCAAGGCCTCCATCGGCTCCTGTCGCATGGCCTGGGAGATGTCGATGGTCCTTCTCCACTTTGAGCAGTCATGGGCCAGGAGTTAGTGGAAATGCTGAATCTCTTGAGACTTCTCCTCAGTCACTTGGTAATCTCTTCCTGTGCCAGTTCAGAAAAGAGTATCTCTTTTGGAAGTCAAAGTCAGCATGCAAACATAGAAGCCTGTTCAGTGTTGGCCTGAGAGAGAGCAGGGACATTGGCTTATTATTCTTCCAAAGAATTTTGAGTACTCCAGTATACTGTGTAGGGAGTGTTGGTGGCATCAATTGAGATGACTGCTATAGGTAATCTGGATCTCTGACCATATAGCAGAATTGGGATCACTGATACCTGCGCGACCGTGACTGAAGTCTTGGCCTTCAAATGCAGTACAGCATAGATCTGTTATTGTGTATCTTTGGCATACAATACTGGTGGGTAAATATCTGTCACTCTACTTATTAGTGGGTATGGGTTTGTTATTGCATAATTCTGAGACATTATACACATCAATCACTCCTCAGCAAGGGCACAGTACCTGAACTCTCTCTGCTACCATATACAACTTTAATTTCTGATGCAGACTGAAGGGTTCTTTGAGCGACCATTTGCCTAGTAAATGAATCTGAGACAAGGCTGATGCTGTGAGGTACAATGGTATTGGGGATGATCAGAGGCCAAATGTTTTTGGCTTCTTCACAAGGGAAATGCAAATGTGCCTGAGAACCTGAGAACACATCACAAGAAAATGGGAGCAGGAGTTGGCAACATCCCCTCCAGCTCACCCCACCTCTCAATCATAGTTGTTATACTCAACTCTACCCTTGCACCAGATCACCTGAGTTCTCAACCTCCCTATCTTTCAAAACCTGACTTCACTTCTTCAAATACCTTTCATGATCTTGTCTGGGGAGGAGAATTCCAGAGATTCACTACCCTCATCAAAAGAAATTCCAACATACCCTGAAGAGGAAGGTGGGGCTATTTTTTTTTCAAATTTGGCTTTCGCTTTCTTTCCTAAAATTGTGATTGATGTTTCTTTTATCGCATCCTCAAGGGCTTCACAGGATCCCAATGAAGGCAAATGTAAAGCTTCTCTCGAGACCTAGAGGGAAGTTCAAGTGCTTTTAAAAAAAAGGACAAGGTAAAGAAGCTCAAAAACAAAATATTGGTCGATGCTGGAAATTTGCAGTGAGATGCAAGTGCTGAGCACAAGCAGCTGCCTTGTGGAGAGAGGCGCAGAGTTCATGTTTCAGGTTGACAACCATTTATCAGAACTTATCAACTCTGTTTTTCTTCTCCACAGTTGTTACCTGTCCTGCTGGGTCGCACCAGTTATGTTCTGTTTTATGGTTGAGGTTATTGACAAACAGAGCATTAGTCATGCAGAGTATAGGTCATAAGGGGAACAATGACCAGAGCGGCAATAATAGAGTGCCGAGGCAGCAAGGTGGCAATCAGTGGGGCCACAAAGGAGGCAGCAGGCAGACCGTCAAGTGGAGCAATGAGTAGGTAGTGAGAATTATGTCATTTGTATCCCTGCACACCACTAATCTCAGTATCTGGTAATCCATTTAAAACGATAAAACGTCGCACTGTAAACTGGAACCCTCTGCAGGAAAGTTGTGTATCAGTTATCGATCAAAGCAAGATCAGCTGTGTACTGGATTAAACAGAAGGGATTCCATTGATATGCATCATATGCCAGAGATTCACCACAAAATCTGCTGCGATTCCGCACACTGTGAGAGCTGATTTGTTCACAAAAACGAGAATGCTACCTCACAGTCAGAAGGCTTTTATTCTGTTTTGCTCTTTAGTTCGTCAAATAAACAGAATAGAACTTCTAGCCAAATGTCCCTTTATTTGATGTCTCATAATATTAAACTTATGGTAGTGGTCATTACAAACCATCCACCGTCATTGTACGTGGTACATTGGGTGGGATATTCAGTACAAGAGTGCATCTTGTCTGGAAAGTAGTGTAGGGGTGTCCCTGACAGGCCTAGGCAGTTGAATCATATTACCATTTTGAGACACATGATCCAGTGGATTTGATCGTGATGGTGCGACTCAGCACAATCGGTAACAAAGGGTTACCTTTGCCCTTCAAGGAGTATCTGACCACCTATTTCTGTAGCTGAGTGAAAATGAACAACATAGCAGATAACCTCCAGACTAATAATTTCCAAATGATTGGCTTTAGTCATGAGGTTACAAGGAGATGTTGGGACATGTTTAAGTGGATGCGGATTATCACTCAGGCAAAATTTAAAACTCTCAAAAATCTCAGAAAATTGAGCTTGAGGCACTTAATGATGGTGAATTTTGCTCTCCTTGATCAGATCGCATGGTATACTGCAACCTGTTAGGTATGCACATGTCAATCTCTTTGAAATAATGTGGAGGGTAAGAACATTAGGGAGACAGTGAGCTTCACCTCCACATGCAAGGTAGACTAGGCACAGGTGAAAGTGATCTCAGAGGCAAGGAGGAAGTAGGAATGAGGGACACCTCGTCCCTCCAGTCCAGAATCAGTAAAGATTGGTAAGAACATCTCCCCTACAATCTCCATCAGTACCGGAGCACCACAGGGCTGCGTCCTTTGCCCCCTGCTCTGCTTATTTTACTCCTACAACTGTGAGGCCCGGTATGACAATAACATCATCTACAAGTTCGCCAATGATACCAAGGTAGTGGGCTATATAACTGAAGGGGATGAGTCAGCCTACAGGATGGAGATTGAAAACTTGGCTGAATGGTGCACCAACAACAACCTTGCACTCAATGTCACCAAAACTAAGGAGCGGATTGTTGACTTCAGGAAAGGAAAGCCAGAGGTGTACGATCCAGTTATCACTGGGGGATCAGAGATGGAAAGGGTGAGAAAATTTAAGTTCTTGGGAGTCACTATCTCAGAGGAGTTTCCTGGACCCAACACACCGATGACATCGTGAAGGAAGCACGTCAGCACCTCTACTTCCTCAGGAGTTTTCAGAGGTTTGGTAGGACATCAGAAACCCTGGCAAAGTTGCTGCTGCTCCAATGTCCTGGACTCCAATGAACTCAGTTCCAATAGCAAACCTGCAAGAAACCGACAATCCATTTTAAGAACACAGCTGCAGGACTTGTCCTCTTTCTTCAGACTTCCACGGTCCACATTGCACCATCTGAATATTTGGAGAGGAGGCAATTGAGCTCTGCAGAGCACTTCATGCTTTGTGTGTATTTACATTATGTTCAAGGAACCATGTGATCGAGTCATTTTTACGTACTATATTATCTGATTGGATTTTGCTACCAATCTTATGCTGCAATTCAATCATATTGTGTATAAAATAAGCACTATGTGATTTATATATCTAGGTAGTTATCCTTTTCACCAACTAAAGTATCCTGAACTAAAGTAGCCTTAAATAGAATGTTTCAGCATTATATCAAGCAGGCCACAGAGTTGAATCATTTGAAAAAGATTTGGAAAACCATTCATAGAGTCAAGCAATGACTTCCAGTCCTAGGTGTTCAGTTTACCCCACCATCATAAAGAGTGATAGAATATCTCTAAATCTAATTCACCTTAATAGACTGTCAAATATTTCAAAACCTTATGGTGAAATTGAACTCATGAATATTGTGAATTCCTTCTTTGTGCATCAAAATTGCATGGTATGGAGGGTAGTCATTGAAATTATTAGCTTCAGTTGCTCTTGAATGTTATCTCTGTCATGTATTATGTGGAACCAAAAACTAATAATGCAGAAAGTTAAAATATTTCCTTTAAAGTACTGGCAGGAGGAATAAATCTAATGAATTTTGTTAAATTAAATCAAATTTATTGGGATATTAGATGCCAAAACTGTAAATTGTAATCATCACACTTTCAGTTCCAAGAACTTTTTTTCTGAAAATTATACATTGATGCAGGGAGAACAATGAACTGTCCTTGGGAATTAAACACTAAAAGGTGCCACTCAGGCTGAGGCACTTAAAAGCACTTAAACACTTTTTGTACGTAGCACCAAACCTGACATTTAGCTCTATTTTCACCCCGAAATAAAGCACTTTTCAACTTTGCTGTTCGCTTCTCTCATCTTTATGCCCAGTTATAATGCTAAGTTCCAAGGTGCAAACGTCTACACCTTTATACAAATCTTTGTACACAGATTACATAGGTCGACACCATTAGCATGGCAGATAGCACAACGCCAATACAGCGCCAGTGACCCAGCTTCGAATCTTGTCCTGTTTGTAAGGAATTTGTATGTTCTCCCATGACCTGCATGGGTATCCTCTGATTACTCTGGTTTCCTCCCACCCTGCAGAAACGTACGGGGTTGGCAGGTTAATTGGGGTATTTGTGCAGCAAATGTCATGAGCGGAAGGGCTTGTAACGGTGTTGTATGTCTAAATTTAAAATATATCTCCTGTCTCTAAAACTCAAGAAAATTAAACATAATCAAATGCTATAAATGTGCTTTATAGAACCAGATGTTTTAGTCAGCTTCTGAAATTCATTTCAATTTGGGGTATTCTCCATCAACACCTACAATAGATAAGCCTCTATTCTTTTAATTTAGACATACAGCATGGTAACAGGCCCTTCCGGCACACGAGCCCAGGCTGTACAAATACCCAAATTAACCTACACTCACACGTATTGAAGGGTGGGAGGAAACCGGAGCACCTGGAGGAAACCCCACGCAGATACGGGGAGAACGTACAAACTTCGTACAGACAGGGCTGGATTCAAACCCGGGTCGCTGTCACTGTAATACCGTTATGCTAACCATGTCTCTCACTATTTCAGTAGCTTCTTTCAATCCTATAACCATCCCATCATTTCACTCCTTGTTTCTGCTTTTTGAGTGTTCCCGATATGAAATATTCATAACTAATTGACATCCATTGACATGCTAGATTCCGAAGCTCTTGGAGTTATTAAACTCTACTTGACTCCTCCATTGAGATGTCTATCTTTGACCAATATAGTCATCATCTAGCATAAATGGCACAACAAGAGTAGGCTGCTCAGTCCCACAAGCCATTCGATGTGACCATGGCTGATCTGCCTTAGGTCTCATCTCCTCTTCTGTATCAGTTCTTCATCACCCTTAATTGACTGATGATTCAAAAAATTATATTCTCCATCTTTAAATATATCCAAAGGTCATCAACCATCCTAGAACCGAGTATTCCAGAGCTTTACTGCCCTCTCCAGAGGAAGTTAATTTTATTTTTTTTGTTTTAAATGTAGACATACAGCATGGTAACAGGCCCTTCTGGCCTACAAGCTTGTGCCCCCCCCCCTCATTACACAAAATTAACCTACAAACATTTTCTTGAATGGTGGGAGGAAACCGGAGCACCCAGAGCAAACCAACGCAGAATGTACAAACTCTTTACAGACAGTCGCGGATTCAAACCCCGGTCACTGGCACTGTAACAGCGTTGCATTAACCACTACAATAACTGTGACAGCCCCATCATTTTGCAACAACATCCCCTCCTTTGAGATCCTCCCACTAGTGAAAACATTTTGGCATCTTCCCTGTCACACACCCAAGGATATCGCGTGTTTTAATAAAGTCCTTCATTCTTCTAATTTCCAAATAATATACACACAATTTCTTTAGGCTCAAGATTCAAAAAAATTCCTCACATTCCAAATATTAGCCTAGTGAATCTCTTCAGGATAATCTTGCCATGCCACTACATCCTTTCTTAAATAAGGGGGCCAAAAACTGCACACAGTCCTCTAGGTGTGTACAATTCTAATAATAACTCCCTATTTCTGAACTCTGATCACCTTGCAATAAATATTGTTTGCCTTCTTAACTACTTCTGGCACCTGCTCGCTAATCGTTTGTGATTCATGCAAAGTGTACTTTACTTATGAAGACATAATTATTGACTTGAACACTTTAAAACAATGTCATCCTTCTTTTTAGAGACTACCACATCCTCAAAAGGAGCTTGATATTGTAGATGATATCAAAGAGAATTTAACTTACAATATATACTCAGATTTCAGATTTATTGTCACATTCACAAATCATTTTGTAGGGCCACCAATACCTTTGAGCAGAAAGCCCTGCATTAGGTAGTGGGCACAGCCCAGTACAACACAGGCAAAACCCACCATCGAGAACATCTACAAGGAGCGCTGCCGTCAAAGAGAGGCAGAAATCATCAAGGATCCACACCATCAGAAAAGAGGTACAAGTACCATAAAACTCATACCACCAGGTTCAGGAACAGTTGTTATGTCTTCACCATCAGACTCCTGAACAAACTCAATCAGATTCTTACTTTGCATACTATTTATCATTGAATATTTATTTTCCGTACTGTACAGTCAGTTTCTTTACATTTCTCTTTTTGTTTTACATATGCATCTTCTCGAGTACAGTTTTTTTTTACTATCGATAGGTAGAAATTCTGCCTGGCCCGCAGAAAAACAGATTCTCAGGATTGTATGTGATGTCATATCGGTGCTCTGACAATAAATATGAACTTTGAGCTTTGAACGTAAGTATTACAACATTGATTGCACGACCAAACTGCTTTATTGGTAATGAAACACTTGGTAATATCACGAGGTTATGAAAATTACTGTATAAAATGTAAACCATTTTTGAACAGACCCTCATGTTACCCTTACTTTATACATTTTACATTCATGATGTTCCCAATGTTAAACATTCACATTTTAAGATGAAACCATCATGAGATGTCACTGGTGAGGACAAGAATCCAGTTAAATAGCTTTCACTGAAGTACACAGATTATGCTGCGGCTCGATCTATTGTGCCACGTATCTTACAATCTATATAGTGGTGATGCGATCATTGCCTTTAAATGCAGCAAATGCTGTTGATTTGAATGGGGACTGAACTGTGATAATCAGCTGCTCAATATTTTCAGTTCTGACTTCTGTGGAGGCATCCCAGAAAACGATGATCTCTCACATATAATGTCGGAAATTCCTCACGGCAACATTTCCTTGATGGTGGTGTGCACTTATGCATGTGCCTTTGGTGGGCTCAAGATCTTAACAAGTTTAAGCCATTACTTGGACGTATCTTTCAAATGAAGATCCTCAAACCCAGTCAATCTCTTGACGTACCAACAATGGGCAGCACAAAATAGAGAGGCCAGATTTGAAATGTAACTAACCCTTAAGGCTTACATGTTCCTCAGTTTCCAATGTCAACCCAGGAAGGGGCAAGAGATTCATCTATTGAACATCATATGCACACAGAAGTTAGGAATGAGCTGCTGCAGGCTCAAGAGTTTGGCCTCCAGTTTTATTTTTACTGACTGCAGGCTAACTGTCAGCACCTCCCAGTTTATTCTAGCACACATGTGCTATGGGAAAGATTTCTGGTATAAGGAGAATGTGAAGTACTAAACTACTAAAAGTATAGAGTTTGGAGTCAGCTACAAACTCTATACTTTTAGTTCTTTCGTCACCACAATAAGTTCATGGGCATCAACGGTGAAGGATTGAAAAATGGACTCTTACTCCAGTAAGCAATAAAAGACATTTTTATTGCAAATTACAGTTTGTTATTATTTCTGAACTGTCCTTTTTCTCTTCCATCATTCTTTCCCTAAATTATTGTTTCTGTATATAGTTAGATTTTAATTCTCACAAGTAAAAATGCTGGAGAAATTCAGCAGGTCAAACAGTGTCCTTTATACAGCATAAGATAAAAATATATAACCTACGTTTTGGGCTTGAGCCCTTCATCGAGGTATGGAAAAATGTTGGCAAGTATCCAAACAAAATGATAAGGGGGGGGGGGGGGGGAGGAGCATGGACCCAAAAATAGAAGGTAATAGGTTGAGAAAGGGGAGTGAGGGCACATCAGCAAGCAGAGGGAGGAGGGATGGCTGGGTGAATAGTGAGGGAAGGGGGTGGAGAGTTGAGGGAACAAAAACAGGGGGAAGGGATGGGAGGGAGAAAGGAGAGCAGGTTAGCAGAAGCTGGAGAAGTTGATGTCAATGCCGTCCAGCTGGAGGGTGCCCAGATGGAAAATCAGGGTGCAGTTCCTTCAATTTACAGATGGTCTTGGTGGGACAATATATAAGGACATGGACAGACATGTTTGTATGGGAGTGGGATGCAGAACTGAAAGGGTTGGCCACTGGGAGGTCTCTGTCACTGATGCAGACAGAGTGAAGGTGCTCAGCGAAGTGATCCCCCAGTCTGCATCCACTCTCTCCGATGTAGAGAAGGCCACAAAGGGAGCATTGGATGCAGTAAATCAGTCCTGTGGATACACGTGAAGTGTTGCTTCACTTGAAAGGCCTTTTTGGGGTTCCTGACTGTGGTGAGGGAGGAGGTGTGGCCAAAAGTGTGGCACCTCCTGCGGCCATAGGGGAAGGTGCCATTGACGGACAGGGATTGGTGAGAAGGGATGAGATCCCACCTGTCTATCCATGGCCTCATGTGCTATCCCACCAAGGCCACCTGTAAATTGGATGAACAACGCCTGATTTTCCATCTGTGCACTCTCCAGCTGGATAGCATTAACATTGACTTCCTGGTTTCTGCTAACCTACTCTCCATTCACCCTCCCTCCTTTCCCCCTCTTCTTCTTTTCCTCAGCTCTCCACCCCCTTACCTCTCTATTCACCCAGCCATCCCACCTCCCCCTGTTTTCTGCTATGCTCTCAACCTATTACCTCTGGACCATGCTCCTCCCCCCACCACTCCCCCTTAACTTTTTTGTTCGGTCACCTACCGACATTTTTCATACTTTGATGAAGGACCCAAGCTTGAAACATTGCTTATAACCTTTGCTATCTAAAGGACACTGTTTGACCTGTTACCTTTCTCCAGCGTTGTGTTTTTACTCAAAGTCTGCAGACTTTCCTGTTTTATTTCTAATTCTCACTATTTCCTTCTTCCACATTCCTTTGTACTTATTGCCATCATTAAATCCCTTCGACCAAGGCCAAAGGTTTCTGATTTCGTTATTCACTAAGGACCCAAACGCAAAGTTTCTCTCACATCTTCTTTATCAGCTCACTCTTCCTGCAATTTGTCTTGCCCAAGGGAACCTAAATAATTTTGATGGTGAGCCATTCCAATAAATTCTCAGCCAACATATTGTTTCAAATAAGGATATCTTAATAAATAAATGCTCCCTCTGTTGAGTCAGAATCAAAATTTATTGTCATGGACAAGTCATGAAATTTGGTGTTTTGCGGCAGCGTCACAGTGTAAACATTCATATTATAACCATCATATCACATTACTATATAAAAAATAATAATTAATAGTGCACGAAAAGTAAGACAGTGTCTTTGGTTCGGTGAGTATTCAGGAATCTAATGGCAATGGGGAAGAAGCTGTCCTTGTGCCGCTGAGTGCTCATTGTTAGGCTCCTGTACCTTTTTCCCGATGATAGCAGATTGAAGAGGGCAAGGCCTGGGTGGTGGGAGCCTTTGAGGATGGAGGTTGTTTTTTTAAGATACTGCCTCATGTAGATGTCCTCGATGAAGTGAAGTCTGGGTGCCTGTGATGTTGCAGGCCGAGTTAATCCTCTGGAGTTTATTCTTGTCCTGAGGATTGGTGCCTCCATACCAGGCAGTGATGCAACCAGCCAGAATGCTCTCCACAATACACCTGTAGAAGTTTTCAAGAGTTTTCAGAGACATTCTGAATCTCCTGAGTCACTCACAAAATATAGTCGCTGGCAAGCCTTTGCGATTGCATCAACATGGAGGCTCCAGGACAGATGCTCGGAGATGCCTTTTGTGATTCTGCCGACAACTGTGGTGTCTTGGGAAAACTTGTAGATAGCATTTGAATTATGCCTGGCCACATAGGTGTATAATGAGTAGAGCAATGGGCTAAGCATGCATCCTTGGGGTGCATCTGTATTGATAATCAGTGAGGAAGAGACGTTGTTTCCAATTCGTACTGACTGTAGTCTCGAATGAGAAAGTCAAGGATCTAGATAGGGTCCAGAGCTTTGCTTACATACATGTTAATTCTGGCCGTGACCAAGCATTTCATCACAGTACTAGGCGATAGTTGTTGAGGCAGCTCACACTAGTCTTCTTGGGTACTAGAATAATTGATGCCCTTTTGAAGCTGGTGGGAACCTCTGAATCCCATGAGAGGCTGAAAATGTCCGTGAACACTCCGGCTAGTTGGTTGGTGCAGATTGTCAGTACCCTCTCAGTACCATCAGGGCCTGACATCTTGCGAGGGTTCACCCTCTTGAATGATGTTCTGAAGTTGCCCTCAGAGAAAGGTATCATAGGGTCCTCAGACTTTGCAGGGATTCTAGTAGGCACTGTTTGGTTATTCTTCTCAAAACGGGCATATTGTTCACATTTCAAATTTTAAGATTTCAAATTTTTCAATATGACATCACATTCTATCCTGAGATTCTTTTCACTGCGGGTGAGGCAAAATTACCACTTATTGGTAGTCCAAAAAATGTACACAATGTATACATGCCAACGAATAAAGAACTGTAACCAGATATACAAATGTAAACAAACTGACTGTGAAATCTAGAGAATAAAAAAATCAATAAAGTGCACAAGTAAGAGTCCTTAATTGAGTCCCTGATTGAGTTTGTCACTGAGGAGTCCGATGATGGAGGAGCACCTGGTGGTGCGAGACTTGTGGCATTAATACCTCTTTCCTGATGGTAGTAGCGAGAGCAGAGCGTGTGCTGGGTGGTGTGGATCCCTGATGATTGCTGCCTCTCTTTGACGGCAGTGCTCCCTGTAGATGATCTCAATAGTGGGGAAGGTTAGCCAGTGATGTCCTGGGCTATATCCCACTACACTTTGGAGGGCTTTACAATCATGGGTTATTGGTGGTTCCATACCAGACCGTGATGCAGCTTTCCACCACATCTCGGTAGAAATTTGCCAGGGTTTCTAGTGTCATACCAAACCTCCGCAAGCTCCTGAGGAAGTAGAGGCGCTGATGTGCTTACTTCATGATGCCATTGGTGTGTTGGGTCCAGGAACGATCCTCTCAAGAACTGAAATTTGCTGACCCTCTCCACCTCTGATCCCCCAATGATCTCTGGATTGTATACCTCTAGTTTTCCATTTCTGAAATCAATGATCAGCTCCTTGTTCGTGTAAGAATATAAGAAGCAGGAGCAGGACATGACTATCTAGCCCATTAAGCCTGCTCCATCATTCAACACGTTCATGGATGATCAGGGCGAGGGCTCATCTCCACCCATGTGCCTACTCCATTGCAGCCCCTCCAGTGAATACTGTTGGGGAGAGATTGTACCAGGATTTAGACCGCAACGATAAAGGAAAGGTGATAGATGTCCGAATCAGGATGAAGAGCATCAGTCTATGTACCAACCACTCAGCTGCCTCTGACTCCCAACTCCACTCCTGGCTCCCCATCTGCTCAACATATTTCACTCCTCCTCAACCCACTCATCACTAGACCCCCTCAGCCTCTCCTCTTTAGATTGCTTTCTTCCAGTCTCTGCTCTCAGTCCCTGATATAAGACCTTGACCTGAAACATTGACAATTCCATTCTCCGTTTGATGTGAGATTTCATATCTCTGTTGGTTACGGCATTTCCCTTTAACTTGCTGATCTTGGCCTACTTGATACTAAAGGTTGTGGATTTCGGAGGTGCTATTGGAGTAACCTGGGTGAGTTACTTCAATGCAGTTTGCAAATGGTACCCACTACAGCAAATGTGTGCCAATTTCGGGTGATTGATCGGGAACTATCAAAAATGGCTGCTTTGCCCTGAATGGTATCTAGGTTCTTGAGTGATATTTGAGCTACCATCCAGCCAAGCAGCTGATGAATTGTGCCTTGTAGATGTAAATGAGCTTGGGGTATTAAGAGGTAAAACATTCTCTTCAGGATATCCATGATCTGACCTCATCTTATAGCCATGGTTTTTATGTGATCTAATTGAGTTTCTGGTCAATAGTGACCCCCAAGATTTTGATGTCAGAGAACCCTGACTCAAAGATGGAGTGTATGAATATAATGTTAATAGGGTGGAATGGTTTGCACAGTGGTTAGTGCAGCACATTTACAACGCCAGCGATCGGAACCAGACCTGGGTTCCAATCCTGTGCTGTCTGTAATGAGCTTGTACGTTCTCCTCGAGTCTACATGCCTTTTCTCCGGGGGCTCCGGTTTCCTCCCACCCTTCAAAAACGTACCAGGCTGTAGGTTAGTGGGGTGTTAATTGGGTGACACAGACTCATAGGGCTGAAATGACCTATTACCATGCTGTAGGTCTAAATTTAAACTTTAAAATTATAAAATTTAAATCAATTTAAAAACATAGACCATTACAGCACAGAAAATAGGCCCTTCGGCTCTTCTAGTCTGTGCCGAACCATTATTCTACCTAGTCTTATTCATGAACTTATCCAACTTTTTCTTCAATGATAAAATTGAGCCTCCATTCACCACTTCAACTAGCAGGTCATTTCATACTCTTCCTGAACGTATCCCCTTTCACTCTTAACACGTCCTCTAATTTGTATCTCACCTAACTTTAGTGAAAAAAGCCTACTCATAATTTTGCATACCTCTATCAAATCACCCCCTCATTCTTCTGTGCTCCAGGGAATGGATCCTAACCTGGTTAAACCATTTCCTGTAACTCAGTTCAAGTCCTAGCAAAAATCTTTTCTGCACTCTTCCAATTTTTTGATACCTTTCTTGACATTAGTGATCAAAACTGCACACAATATTCCAAATTTGGTCTCACCAATGACTGAGAGCAATTGTTTTTAAATGAATAATACATGTGTAGCACATGAAGAGATGGAGGTCAGTGCTTTATTGAGAGACGAATTAATGATGTCTTAATTGACAGTGACTACATTTTATCAGCATTGCATCAACGCCCTTTGAACTTCAATCCTGCCAATTACTTAGTGAGTGACCACCTCCTAATTCGAAGCTGCTTCGTGGGCACTTGGCTTTGAAGATTTCTTTCTTCTGGGAGAGCAGAGACACAATGCTATTCTGAAGGTTTCAACTGCCCAGTATTTTGCCAACAGTTCCATACAGGCTTTAAGTAGCTTGTTAAAGAAGCCGACGATGTCTGTCTGTAAAATCCTGCAACCTGGAGCCCAAGATGGTGGCGCCTGTGATTGGCAGTGGCCACAAGGGATTGAAGACTCCAGGGATGCAGCAAACTAGTGCAGAGCACCAGAAATGAGGAGGACACCCACCATTGAGAAAGAGAAGCAAAGGAGACGACCCTGCAGGATATTGACCACGGCAGCGGACCAGCGAAGGGCTCAGTGACTGAAAGGACCCCACAGGACAGTGATCATGGCAGCAGACCAGAAGCTCAGAAGCTGAGGGACCCTCATGGGCCGTGGGCCGTTGGGGACTTGCAGTCAGCGGACCTGTACGGGCTGCAGGCTGCTGGAGACTGGTTCGTGGGAACCAGGCATCGGAGCCAGGATTCAAGAGGATACTGAAGACAAGAAGGACTCCCAAAGGGTGGCAAGGCAAAAGTGGAAAGTATATCATGTACAGTAAAACCTCGTTAGAATGCAATAGTTGGGGTCCAAGATTTCATATTGTGTTATAGCCGAGTCGTGGAACAGATGCATATATATATATATATAATGATTCAGGAAGCAGAAAAATAGAATATTGTGACTCAAACCCTATAATATGACCTTTAAGACTTTTACACTCCACATATTAACATACACATCTTGTAAATGTAAGAGTCCATTTTTGAGTTTGTGGCTGTTAGCCACTGTTAGCCTAGCGTCCTAAAATCAATGTTTGGGGTCCACAGACACCCGCGCTATAAGCAACTCTGCAGATTAACGAATCGCGTCCTAACGAGGTTTCATTGTATGTTACATTTTAATATATTATTTATGTCACAATAAAAGGAACATTAAACCTTTCTTTTCACACTGTTGAATGGCATCCTGAAGCTAATCAGGCAAGTTTTAAAAAGTATGGTAAAGGTGAAGAAGGATGTGGGTAATTAGGCTTAGCACAGATTGGCATGATGTTCAGTAGCAATGAGGTGATTTGAAAGGCTCCAGTTTTGTGCTGTAGGTTTCAATGAATCTATGAGAAAATACAGTATCTGGTCTGTATTCTCTTCTGCTACCTTCTCAACTGTGTAAAATGATATCCATCAACAGATGGAAACAATGATCACCATCCTTTTAAGAACTGGGGACATAGTTCTGGCCAGCACACCAACTTGTAAATTGATGAAAACATAACCGTCAACACAGTCTGGACCCTACATTCATGACATCGAAGTGAGAGCCATATTTTATGTGAGACAGCGTGATCATTCATTACAATTCTAGTCCTTGTTTTCCAGTACCATCCAGGTTCTCCCTATGACTTTCACAGCAAAAAGCTTCTGTGTCCTACCCAGCGATGAATCACTCACTAGGCATTCAATATATCACAGTTCAAAAGTGGGAAAATAATTGCTTTGGGATCAAATTTACTTCACCTTTTGAATTACAAGCACATACAAAACCGATTCACTAATTCACTAATATTATATAGGTTACAAAATTAAAGCCATCTGTTAAAAGTAAACAAGTGCAATAAAATTCCCATCATTGCTATGTTAATATAAATTAGAGATTTTTGTTCTTTCTGAAGGAATTGGTGATATTTTGATTGCTGGATAGATTGATGGTATCTAACAGGTTATGTCATTGCAATCATTGTATTGTATTTCTTCTTCTTTTATTTTCACTCCAGTTCTTTTTTAGAAACTTTATCCCATTATCTTTAACTTTGTATTTCAATGACCTGCAGACCAAGAAGATTTCTCTTTCAATCTGCCACTCTGATTCTAATCTAACTTTAAGACAGTGACAATCAAATGTCAATCATGTTTGGTTTAATCATTCTCGCCATCCTTTAAAGAGATGGGGGTTGGGGGGAGCTTAGAGATCTGCATATATAATCTAGTCTACCTTTCAATTCAGTGCTAAGGGTGTACAATACTGTATCAACCTTCTTTTGGCTATGAACCCCCCCCCCCCCCACCCCGCCCCAGGACTCTGCTCAAAGTTTATGGGCTCTTTCCCTGTGAGACAGTCAAGTTTTTGGCTTCTTCCATACTTCTCACCTACCAACTACATAAAAAACACAGGTAATATGGACGGTATGCGCGATGAAAAGAAAATAAGGTTTTTACTTAAATGTGCTATGGTCTCCGGTGGGGGGTGGGGTGGGCCCACATTGAGAATGGTTGCACATTGCTCTGTTTACTTCATTTTTAAAATCTCATCACTTTCTGAAGAAACGCAGGAGAGTCAATGAACGTGAGTTTTCCTGGGGCCATGGACAAAGTTAATTTTTCAATCAGTATGAAGCAAAAAAGATTATCAACTCAAATTATCTTGCTGTTGCCTGCTATTAATAAGTTGACTGCCACATTTCTGTACATAACACAATAATGATTGTGAAACGGTCATTAATTGGCAGTTGTGAGTCATTTATATTACATTAATGCTCAGACTAGAAGGAGATTTCTTCCAGATCATATATTCTTATTTCAATCATTAAAATTTTTCAAACTGCCCATCGCATTTAGAAAAAGTCCACCATGCAGCCTATTCAGGCATCGAATCGTATCAATGAGTAATGAGCTTTTATTGTCATGTACATAAGTACAATGTACAGATGCATCTAAAGTCTTACTTGCTTCAGCCAAACAGGTAGCTAGAGCAACTACAATGGTGTCCATTCCATAACCACAATATGCCAAGACAGAAAAAGAGATCAGAAATAAAAAGAGATTAGTGCCATTAGTGCAAGATAAAAAAAATGATGTTTTAATAAATAAAACAGGATTCGGAAATTCTTATGGAAGGGTAAAATGTTGAGAGTATCAATGCAGAAATTAACATGGAAATATGAACTGGAGGGAGGGGGGTTGCAAATTTCTATAATTATTATAGAGCAGCCCAAGTGTGTTTTATTGCATCCTTTTTTGAAGATGAGACTATACCGACATGGATTAATATAGAAAATTGGAGAGAAGTCCACTATGGCTTTTCTTTACAAATGAAATTCAAGATTGATGACAGGAACTAAAAATACACCTTTACTGAAGCATTTTGGGTAAGATGGATTGGGTAATTGGTTCAAAGGGAGGTATATCACCATATACCACCCCACTGTTCCAGAATAGTTTGATGCCTTTTTCACAACATAATAAATTTCTGAAAATGTGTTCCGATAAAGGAGTTAAACTCATTGAACAGGGTCAGTTAACGTCCTTTATTCAAATGAAGGATAAATATGGAATAACTAGAAGCATACTTTTTTGTTACTTTCAAATAAAGTGATTCTAAAGAGATAAATTTGAACCAAAAAGCTTGCTGCCCCATGTAGTGAAGTGGAAACTGTTGTTCGATGGGGAGCAGAACGGAAATTCACTTCTGCAGTGTATCTTTTATTACAGAGAGCAACCTATAAACTGGGACTTTATAAATCTAAATAGAAGTGGGACCAGGACTTGAGGATTACAATTGATGATTAAATATGGATAGATTTGTGTAGAGACTGTATGTCTAATACAATTAATGTGCAAAACAGATTGGTACAATATAATTTTTCACATCAATTATATATCACGGCATGTAAGTTGCATTAAAAAAATTGAACTTATCAAGTAAGTGTTTTATGTGTGGTATGGAAGAAAGTATCTCTGCATTCCTTGGGAATTGTTAAAACAAGTTACCAGTATCTCATATCCACAAAATCCCAATCTATTTTTATTCGGAAATGTTGAAGAAACCAATTCTAAATTGGAACTTTCACCAATTCAACAAAAGTATGTGAAAACAGTATTGGCAGTGGGGAAAAAAAATGCATTGCAGTCACCTGGAAATCGGATTCTTATCTGGGCGTAGATAAGCTGCCTGCAGAAATAAAAAGTCCATCCTGCTGGAAAAAATTACATATAAATTGAGAAATAGATACAACACATATTTGCAAATATGGAGCCCATATATACATAAGATGGGTATTGTGGATAAATTGTGTTTGTTTTTAATCGCTACTCTCTATGACCTTACCAGACGGAGCAGATAAATACTTGAATGATTAATGCCTCAGGTTTCCATGGCCCATCTTAGTACAATCCCAAAGTTTTCTTTTTCTTTTCTTTCTTTACAGTATGTTATTGCATAATATTAACATGTATAAGTAATGACTGATTTTATTTTGGATATTGGGGTTAGGGAGGGTTTTAGTTTTATGGGGAGGGCGTGCACATCTTCTTTATACTGGGTGTAAATCTTCTTTATACTGCATGTATGAAAACTTTAAAATAAAGTATTTGAAAATCAATAAATAAATAGATACAACAGATATTTTGGTGGTCTCAGTCTGATAGCTTTTGGATCACAGAAGAGAATTGCCCAAATGGCACCGCACAGAAAGATTTCACTCAGCTTTTTCATCCCACTGCCTGCTCCTTTGAAGAGTTTATCTGAGCCCCTTTCTCGCATCACAGCATCATTTTACTCTTCAAATACTTCCTCAAGCCCTTTGTAAATATTACGAATGAATCTGTTTTCCACTGTCCTGTTAATTGCATTAAAAGAGAACTGTCCAATTCTTTTCCAGTCACCTTAAATCTGGTTATCAACTTATTCCTACTTATTTGCCCTTTTTAACTTCAATATGTCAGCGTATAAGACGACCCCGCAGAATTTCCACTTAAAATATAGTTTTTGAGCTATACTCACTGTATAAGACTACCTCAAGCTCTGGCAATAACTGGGGTGGGGGGGAGGGGGGAGGGGGGGCATTGCCATGCAAAGGACTTAGATGCATTTTGATTGAGCTCTCCATGAAGAATATCAAAAAGACGGTTAAAATTTTTAAATTAATAATTTTTTTCACTAAAAATCGGACAAAATAATTACTAAGAAACCAAGGCAGCCGAGAACAAAAATTTAAGAAGTTTCTATTCAGCCAGTAACATCGAGCAAAAGCCCAAAAGGGAGCGGCACAAGAGGGGCCTCGGGACCGGTGGACCCCAGCAGAGCTGGGGAGTCGGGACAAGAACTAAATGGAGAAAATGGAAAACTTAAGCAACCAATTTGTTGGCATCAAAAATGTCATGAGAGGCATGACTGAAATTAAAGAGATAATTGAAGACTTAATGGAAAGAATGACCCAAGCAGAAGTAGATTTGGTGAAAACACAAGGTAAGCTAAAAAGCTTTGGAGAAAGGTGTGAAGCAACGGGAGTCAGACAGACAAGGTCTGCTTGACCACATGGAGAATTTTAGCAGTCAAAATAATTTCCAAATTATTGATCTGAAAGAAAGAATCGAGGGAAGAGATCCGGTGAAATTCTCCGAAACATGAGGGCTGGGAGAAGACAAATTCAGAGAACAATTGTATATTGAAAGGGGTCAACGGAACATCGGATCCAGGAGATCCAGCGATCAGTGACCATGACCGGTAAGACCTGGTGAGACTTTTGAGTAACTGGGAATTGGAGACAATTCTGGGAGCAGCATATGAATACTCTAAGCAAAATAATGGCCGACCCGAGGTTGACCATGAAAAAATGCTATTTTTCCAAGATTTTAGTCTTACTTTGATTAAGCAAAGGAGGGAGTTTGATGATGTAAAAAGACAATTGCATTCCAAAAACTAGAAATATTCAGTGATATACCCCATGACTCTGAGGGTCAAAGTAGCAGAAAGTAATCGGTGATTTTTCAAGACTAAGAACGAGGTGGAGACTTCCTGCGAGGTTTATGGAAAGGCTAAGGCTGCCAAAGAGGACGACTGTGAAGAACGTTTACAATGGGACTAAGTAAAAGTTGCATTTTCTTTTAACCGTCTTGTATTTATTGTTGAAAAGTAAATTTTATTGAATTGTTCACGGAGAGCTCAGAAAAGAGAGAAAGATGGAAAAAGTAGTAACAAGATGGAGACTCCATTCCGGGGGGGAATGGTACCCCAAGAGGAGTATCTATAAAAGATGGGGGTAAAGGGAGGGGTACATCTTCCTCGAGAGATTCCATGGGCTTTTCTCGCAGGCTTTTGGGGTTTCCTGTTTATGTCACTGCCAGGGCAGGAACATTGTATGTGTCTTTAAAGGGAAAAGATCACTGTATTATTCAAACAACTGAAAGGTTTTATTGTTAAACAATATTTGTTTAAAAAATCAATATTGATAGAGCATTAAAATGTATTAATGTTAATGAGATAAAGGGGCCGGTGAAAAGAAGGTGGGTCTTGGCACACCTAAAAAAATTAAAGGCACAGAAAATCTTTCCACAAGAAACACATATTACCAAATAGGAACATGTTAAATTAAAAAGAGGATGGGTGGGACAAGTAATATCGCCGTCATTTGGCTCAAGAGGACTTGCGATTCTAATTAACAAAAATAGACCAATAAATATAGAAGAGACACTGACTGACCAAGCCGGAAGATTTGCAATGGCACATTGTAAAATTTATGCACAATCATGGGCATTTATGCACCAAATTATGATGACAAAATCTTTATAAAGCATATCTTTTTAAAATCAGCAGTGGGAAGATAAAATATACTGGTTGGAGAAGATTTCAATTTCTGTCTAGATCTAATATTAGATAAATCAACCAGAACAGTAACAAGGGCAAAAGTCGCAAAAATGACACGATCATTTATGAAGGATTTAAATTTGATTGATATATGGAGGTGGCTTAACCCCGTAGAAAGAGACTATTCATTCTACTCAAGGGTAAATGATTCCCATACAAGAATTGATTTGTTTTTAATGTCTGCCCAGCTAAAAAGTAGAATGGTAGAAACAGAATATTTTGCAAGACTTTTATCAGACCTTTTGCCATTAACTTTAACTATTACAGTAATGGAAAAACGAGAAAAAGTGCATAGAGATGGTGTCTCAGTGCCACACTTTTGAAAAGGAAGGACTCTTGTGAATTTATAAAGAGACAAATAGAACTATTTTGTGAAACTAACCTTCCTTCTATTGATAATAGCTTTTTAATATCGGATACACTTAAACCTTATCTAAGAGGACAAATTATTTCTTATACAAAAAAATTATTGAGAGAATATGCTATAGAGCTGGATGGTCTAGAGAAAGATGTAACAAAATTTGAAAAAAAAATCAGAGAACAGGGTTACAAGAAAAATAGAGACAATTAAAGAATAAAATAATGAAATATAGACGTATAGAATGGAAAAAAACTATATTAAAAACAAAACAAAAATATGAATTTGGAGAACAGGCACGTAAAGTTTTATTTTGGCAGTTAAAGTCAGAGGAGTCATCTAGAATGTTAAATGCAATAAAAATAGAGGCCGATATTATAACTGATAATCAAAATAAAATAATTTGTGGTCAGTGCGCTGTGCAGCAAGCGAAAGAAAAACCACACAGAAGTTGTGAGTGAGTTGAACCAACCAACTGATTTTACTGGAACTCTCTGAGAGCTTATCAGCACCACTCCCACAACCCTTTTAGGCCACTCCCACTGTGACCATTGTGATGTCATCCCAGTGCAAGCCTGCACCTTTGTGACCTAGTTCATTTATGGATCAGTGCAGCTCGCTATGTGACCCCCCTCCCAACCCCCAACAGAACTAGTGTTTGGCGTGCCGAGTCCACATTTCATAAACTGTTTGTATGTTTGGGAAGCCGCCCTCTCCGCCACAGAGCTGGAACAGTTATTGGTTGGTCGAGGTCAAGGTCTTCCGGTTTGAGGCAGTTGACCATGAATATTTCCTGCCTACCCCAATGTCCAAAAGGCATGTAGTCCTGTTGTGTCATAACACCTTGTATGGACCCTTGTATGGGTGCTGAAGGGGCGTCCGGTGGGCGCCTTTCCTTATGAAGATGTATTAGGAGTCTTCGAGATCCTTCGGGATGTAGGATGGAGCTGGACTGTGGTATGAGGTTGGTACAGAGACCAAGGTCCCCACCTTCTCATGAAGTTGCAATAGCAGGGCCATAGGTGTTTCCTCCTGGCTGCAAGCCCCTGGCACAAACTCTCCCTGGACTGTCAGCAGGGCCCCATGGACAAGCTCAGCCGAAGAGGCAGCCAATCCTCCTTTGGTGCTGCGTGGATGATAGGCCAAGGAGCGCCCAAGGCAGCTCGACCACCCAATCCAGGCTTTGGAGCCATGCCGTAAGGGCTGCCTTAAAATCCCAATGAAACCTATCCACCAGGCCGTTAGACTTTGGGAGGTAGGCCATAGTGTGATGTAACTGGGTCCCTAGCAACAGTGCCAGTGCTGCCCATAGGCCGAACTTGAACTATGCCCTCTTGTCCAATGTGTTATTGGAATGAAGGCTGAATTGGGCTATCCAGTTGGCGATGAGGGCCCTGGCGTAGGATGTCGTGGGAGTGTCTGCCACATGAATATGTCTGCTACCAGGTGAGTTAACGCCCAAATGGATGGGTGGGCCAACCCATTTAAGGTGGCGGGAACGATGGGCCTAGGTCAGCCGATGGGCCTAGGTCAGCTGGTATCTCACCATCCTGCCACTGTGCCACTGAGAGCGCAGTATAGCCAATTCCATGGGACAGGGAATGTACAGACAAGATGGATGTATGGGACAGAGTGTCAGCCACGAGATTGTTCTTGCTGGAAATGTGCTTGAGGGCCATTGTGTACTCTGGGATATGAGAGAGTTGATGCTGCTGCCTTGCCAACTATGGGTCCGACTCCTGGGTGAAGGCAAAAGTGAGGGGCTTGTGATCAATGAAGTCTGTGAAATCCCGAACTTCGAGGAAATAGCAGAAATGGCGTATAGCAAGCTAGCAACTCCCTGTCGATCGCACTATACTTCTGCTGCAGGGGCCACAGATGTTTACTGAAGAAAGCAAGTGGTCTCCAATGTCCATCAATCAGCTGCTCCAGGACGCCTCCATTGGCTGTGTTGAATGTGTCAATTCTGAGGGCGGTGGGAACGTCAATGTGGGGATGCACTAGAAGGGTGCCGTTGGCCAGAGCGTCTTTGGCCTGGTCGAAAGCTGCCTAAGGCTCTGCATTCCAGCTGAGTTCTTTGGTCTGACCGGACAGCAGTCTGAAAAGAGGTCACATGATCCTGGCAGCTGATGGCAGGAACCAATGGTAGAAGTTGACCATTCCAACGAGCTCCTGCAAACCTTTGACCACAGTTGGCTTGGCGAACCTTTACTAGAAGAGGGTCCGCCTCGATGGCTGTCAGGCTGAACTGACATTTTGCACGGTTAATGGCTAGGCTGTAGTCACTCAGTTGCTGGCAGAGCAGCTGCAGGTGTGTTAGGTGCTCCTGTCATGAGGATGTTGTCTAGGTAGATAAAAACAAAATCCAGGCTGCACCCCACCGAGTCCATGAGTCTCTGAAAAGTCTGTGCTGCGTTTTGAGGTTGAATGGCATGCAGAGGAACTCAAAAAGGGTGATCGGAGTGATGAGGGCTGTCTTGGTGGACGTCGCTGGGGTGCACAGGGATCTGGTGGTACCCTTGGACTAGGTCAATTTTTGAGAAGATCCTTGCTCTGTGTAGATTGGCTGTAAATTCCTGGATGTGGGGAATTGGATACCGGTCAACTGTCATGGCATCATTAAGCCAGTGGTATTCCACACAAGGTCTCCATCCCCCAGAAGACTTCAGCACCATGTGTAGAGGAGAGGCCCATGGGCTGTCCAAGAGTTGAATGATTCCTGTCTCCTCCAACTTCCTGAATTCTTCTTTGGTGAGCCACAGCTTGTTGAGAGGAAGCCTGCATGCCCAAGGATGTAGCGCCGGTCTCTGCGTGGGGATATGGTGCTGGATGCCATGTTTCGGGACCGCAGTGGAGAACTGTGGTATTGTAATGGCCAGGAATCCTGCTAGGATCCTGGCAAACTTATTGCCCAATTAAGGTAACCAAGTCGAGGTGGGGGACCAGTAATTTGGTTTCTCGAAGGGTGAAGGTCTGGAAGGTCCTGTAATTGACTATATGGCACCCTTTTAGATCCACCAGGAGGCAGTGGGCTCAAAGGACGTCTGTGCCCAGAAGGGGCTGGGACACATCAGCCAAGGTGAAAGTCCAGGTAAAATGCCAGGAGCCGAACTCGAGCGGTATGGTCTGCACCCCATAAAAGCGTATGCTGCTATTGTTGGTGGCAGTGAGGGACAGACCCGACTTCCCAGCATGGGTGTCTCAGTTGAAGAGGGAAAGATGCTGACCTCCACCTGTATCCATGAGGAAACGCCACCCTGAGCACCGGTCCCATAGATAAAGAAGACTGTCTCGGCGGCCAACCATCGTAGCCATCAGCATGGCCAACCCTGGCATTTCTTGGATGGGAGCAAGGTGAACAGCAGTGGCAGACTCCAGAATCCCATTTCTGATCGTAGAAACACCACCACTCTGAATTTGAGTGTCTACCTTCTGAGGCTGTTACAGGCCTCCTCTGTGGAGCGGGAGAGAGATGAGTCGCTGGGCTTGACCCAGCAACAGAAGTCGTCGTCTGCAAGGAGTAGGCAGATATCTTCTGACATCTGTTCGAGAAATATCTGCTTGAACAGTAAGCAGGGCCTGTGATCATCCATTAACACCAGCATATCATTCATAAGGGTGGACGGCATGCAGTCATTGTGCCGCTCATTGGTGGTGTAAAAAGCCAAAGGTGCAAATAAGGAGCGCCTTGATTGCCTCATACCTGTAGGCAGCTGGCAGCTGATATAAGAAATTGATGATTTGTCTGGCAGCCTCCTGGTTGAGTGAACTGACTATGTAGTAATATCTTGTGGAATCTGCCTGACCTGAAACTGGACCTCAGCCTGTTCGAACTAGACTAGCAGCCATGAGGTCCAAAAGGTCAGCAGCTTCAGTGAGACTGCGTTCTGTGCACTTGTGTCATTCATCTCGAGGTCCAAAATGCCATTTTGGATCATTGGGGTCACCATTGTGGTCGGTGCGCTGTGCAGCGAATGAAAGAAAAAAACACACAGAAGCTGTGAGTGAGTTGAACCAACCAATTGCCTTTACTGGAACTCTCCAGGAGCTTATCAGCACCATTCCCATGATCCTTTGCAGCCCCTCCCACCAGGACCATTGAGATGTCAGCCCAGTGCAAGTCTGCACCTCCATGACCTGGTTCACTTGTGGATCAGTGCAGCTCGCTACAAAATAATATTTTTATACAATATTTTATGAAACTATATACATCAGAATTATTAGGAGATAACAATGAGATGGATGATTTTTTTTTAATTAGAAGATAAAGAACAAATTGATTCTTGTGAAATTGATTTCACAAGAGAAGAAATTGAAAAAACTTTAGGTACTTTACAAGCTAACAAATCTCTGAGTTCTACGGATAATTTAAATGTTTATTGATGCCTTTTATGATGGATGTATTGGACCGGGTGCTGGGAAGCCAGGCCCTCTGGAATCTTTCTCAACTGCTATAATTACAGAGCTACCAAAGAAAGGTAGAGACCCATTAAAACTTCATCGTATAGACCTATATCACTCTTAATGCTGATTATAAAATATTGGCAAAGACATTAGCTAATAGATTGGGACAATATCTACCAGAATTAATACATACAGATAAGGTGGGATTTGTCAAAGGAAGGCACTCTTCAAATAGTCTAAGTAGACTATTTAATATAATACATATGACGAAATAAAAGTTGAATCCAAGTATAATCATTTCCCTAGATGCAGAAAAAGCATACGATCGATTAGAATGGTCTTCCTTATTTAAACAAGGGAAAAATTTGGTGTAGGTAGAAAATGTATAAACTGGATAAGAACTCTATCATAAACCACAAGACAAAATTATAACTAATAATCAGATGTCAGCAATTTTTCCCTTGAGTAGATCAAGTAGTCAGGGGTGACCTCTGCCTCCAGCACTTTTTATCCTAGCTACTGAACCACTGGAGATTATAAGGAAAGATCTAGATAAAGATCTAGACCGGAAGAACATAAAATTAGCTTATTTGCTGATGATGTGCTGTTATACATGTCTGACCCAGCTGAATCCTTGATAATATTAGAAAACTATGGAAGAGTATCAGGTTATAAAATAAACATGGACAAGAGTGAGATAATGCCATTGAAAAATTTTGGTTATGAAAGGTATCAAAAAGGTAGTAGATTTAAATGGCAGATAGATGGAATCAAATATTTAGGAATAATGACAGATAATAATTTACAGAATTTATATAAATTTAATTACACTCCTCTTTTAGAAAAAAAAATAGAGAAAGATTTACAGAAATGGAAAAACTTGCAGATTACACAAATGGGAAGAGTAAATTGTATTAAAATGAAGGTGATGCCAAGATTACAGAATCTTTTTAAATCGTTGCCTATTGCACTACCTAAAAATATCTTTAAATTATTGAATAATTACATAAGGCAATTCCTACAGAATTTTTAAAAATGCCAAGAATTTCATTGGGAAAGTTATAAGCTGGGAGGACTTAGACTTCCGGGCTTTAAGGAATACTATTTATCAGCACAAGCAAGATTTTTATCACTTTTTTTGAAGAAGACAATCCCCCTTTTTGGATCCAAATCGGATTGAATTCAATAGAAGAAGAGACAGTGAACGACTTTATTTACAAGTGGAATGTTGTTAATAACAAAAAAGATGGATAACCCTATATACATAATCATGCATATGATTAGAATGTGGCAAGAAATAATGAGTGTATTGGAAAAAAAAGCAGGGATATTATTAAGAACGTGATTATGTAAAAATGTATTGCTGTTTATGAATCTGGGTAACAAAGTATTGAATTCATGGTATGATAAAGGAATAAGATATATTGATGATTGTTATATGGAGGGATCTCACATGTCCTTTGAACAATTAAATAAGTACAGAGTAACTAATGTGACTTTCTTTTGTTTTCTCCAGCCAAGATCATTCCGAAGAGAAAGATGGTGGGCAAATTTGCACCCACCTGAAATTAGTGAATGCAATAAACAATTTGCCTGGGGAATACAGGTGAATTTATAACTAAGATGTAGTATGCTCTCCAGAAAAGTGCAAAACCAGGTTTACAGAGATCGAGAGAGAGAGAGAGAGATAGGAGTCGGATCTAGGTGTAGCAATAATGGAAAGATGTTGGTCTGATCGGTATTTGGACAGCATGACATCAATTATAAACACAAGAGACAGGTTAGTGCAATATAATTTCCAAAATCAATTATTCATCACACCACAGAATTTGCATAAGTCAAAGTCTGAAATATCAGAAATATATTTTAGGTGTGGGACAGAAATAGGAATATTTTTACATGCTACGTAGTCATGTGTGAAGGTGAGATCTTTCTGGCAGGATATTACTGAAAGGATAACGGAGGTGGCCTTCACACGTGACCCTGAGCTTGATCTTTTGGGTGACTTAATTGAAATAAGCAATAAATTAACTAAATTCCAAATTGCATTCGTTAAAATATTATTGTCTAAGAAGAATATTGCAATTACTTGGAAATCCGACTCCCCTCTACATATAGCACGATGGATGGCTGAGATGAATAATTGCATACCTATGGAAAAAATTACATACAACTTAAAGAACAAATATGACATTTATTAAGGTATGGCAGCCAGATTTGGATCATATACTAATAAAAAGAACAGTAATAAATGCTCCTGATGTATAAATGCAAGTGACTTCCCCATATAGAATTTTTGATGAACAATATAAATGTGAGCCCTGATGGTGTGTGGATTTATACTGTCAAAGGGAGGGGGAGGGGTTGTTTTGTTTGTTTTTATAAGGAAAAAAATAAATTATACTTTTTTTACTGCTAAATGGTCCAATAGTCCTTTACCAGTCATCCGACTGACCAGTGGAGTGATGCTGTCTCCTCCTTTTTCTTTCCCCCACGTACCACTTCAAGTAATCCCTACGTCATCGGTGCTCTGTGATTAGTAAGGGATTGCTTAAGGTGGGACGTGAGTGGAAAGGGAAGGTTGAGAATCACTGCACGAGACCAAATTGTTACTGAGATATTTTGCTCGAGAAAAGTTGTCATTGGCCCATTTCCTTTGGAGTTAGGAAAACAGTGCACATAATGAGTCAATTAAGTATGATTGATCAGTGGTCTTCAAACTTTTTATTTCCACCCACATACCACCTTAAGCAATCCCTTACTAGTCACAGAGCACTGATGGCATAGGGAATACTTAGAGTGGTATGTGAGTGGAAAGAAAAAGGTGGAGAACCACTGGTAAGAAGACCCCTGGTTTTTGGTGACATTTTAAGGTTCAAATACCATCTTATAGACTGACATATATGATACTAATATCAAATCTACTCTTAATTTTCTATGCTTTTTAATTCCATTAATCCTACCACCTCAAACTAGTACCTTCTCAAAAGTCTTATGATCTGGTATTTCTGAGTATAACTGAGTATTTCCAACATATCCAACTGTATTTTCCACTTATTCTGCCTTCTTCGTTCTATGGAATAATTCAGGAAGTGCTGTCATCTGAAAATTTTAAAATTGTGATTAACCTCCCCTCCCACTCCCTACCAATGAATGTATCCTGATTTTTTTTGGAAATTCCACTGTCATTCATTATAATTCTCCAATTTATATTCCTAAACCAATGTTGCATTTGTTCTGTCACTGGGCACTTTTGATTAAACACCTTTTTGAAAATCCGCATCATCTGAAATGCTCCCAACCACTGTTCTTATTACCTCATTAACAAACTCAAGCAAGCTGGTCAAACTTGATTTACCCTCAATTTGCCTTATGCTGGATCCTCGTCAGTCCAAGTGGCTGTTCATTATATCTTAGATTTTTGTGTCCAAATACATCCCTGCCATCGATATTTAGCATTTAACTGACGGGACTGCACTTTGCAGGTTTATTAATCTTCCCATTTTTGTACAATATTGTACAATATTCTCATTCCTCATCTCCTTTGGCACCATACATGTGTCTACCGTATCATAGCAACAGAGGCAGAATCAATGTGATAAGAGTTCTGTGAACCTGTTTGCATTTCCTCTTACCCTATTTTTATCTTGTGTAGTGACCTGACCATTTCTTTCTTCATTATATCGTTGGTAATGTACTCATCCTTCAATACACCATCAATGCCTTAGATAGATTTCTATTTTTTTCCCTTGGCAGCTGCATATCATATTTAATCCCTATAGCGTTAATGTTCTTGTCAAAGTCATTTGGATTACATTCCATATTTGTTTTTCATTTACACTCAATCTGCCTTTTAAAGTTCTTCTCACTCATCCCTTCTTCATTTTCCATCCACTGGAGCAAAATAAAAACTGCAGATGCTGGAAACCCAAAAAAAAAGCAGAAAAATTTGGAAGCATTCAGCAGGTCAGGGGACATGGAACCTTTAGGTCAAGTGACGACCACAATCTTGCGCTCAACGTCAGCAAAGCCAAGGAGATGATTGTGGACTTCAAGAGGAAGTCAGGGGAGCATGACCCGGTCCTCATCGAGGGCTCTCAGTAGCAGAGAGGGATAACAACTTCAAATTCCTGGGTGTCAATATCTCCGAGCATTTGACCTGGAGCCTCCATGTTGATGCAATCACAAAGGCTTGCCAGCGGCTATATTTTGTGTGTGTCTCAGGAGATTTGGTATGTCATCAAAAACTCTCGATAACTTCTACAGGTGTATTGTGGAGAACATTCTGGCTGGTTGCATCACTGCCTGGCATGGAGGCACCAATCCTCAGGACAAGAATAAATTCCAGAGGGGTGTTAACTCTGCCTGCGACATCACAAGCACCAGACTTCACTCCATCGGAGACATCTACACGAGGTGGTGTCTTAAAAAAAGCAGCCTCTATCCTCAAAGACCCCCCACCACCCAAGCCATGCCCTCTTCACTCTGCTACCATCGGGGAAAAAGGTACAGGAGCCAAATGATGAGCACTCAATGGCACAAGGACAGCTTCTTCTCCGCTGCCATCAGATTCCTGAATAATCAATGAACCAAAGACACTGCCTTACTTTTTGTGCACTATTATTTTTATTGTTTTATCGTAATGTTATAAGATGGTTCTAATACGAATATTTGCACTATGACGCTGCCGCAAGACACCAAATTTCCTGACCTGTTCATGACAATAAATTTTGATTCTGATTCATCCAAGTTGGAAAACTGACCAAACAAATAAAGTAGGAGTATGGGAGAGAGCAGATTGAACATCTGTGATAGAGGCAGACTGAAATTATCATTAAAAATTAGTAGATGGAAACAGAAAAACAGAAGAGAAACTGAAACAGAAGGAAGAGAGGGTTAAAAAGAATGATTTGCTAAAATTGCTAAATCAATATTGAATCCCATGGGTTTCGATATCCTCAGGAGGAGGATAGGGTGCTGTTCCTCAAGCTTGATTTGTGCATCTTTCTAGAAATGTGGGTCCAGAACAGAGAGATTAATGTGACAGGTAACTAGAACCTTATGGTTCTTTATTATCAAACTACTTCTATATCTCCCCTCTCTGTTCTGCTGCGTAATTTCTTAATGCCTTAATGACTATCGACCAGTAGCACTTTACATCAACAGTGATGAAGTGTTTTGAAAGGTGGCTGATGAAGCCTATCAGTACCTGTCTGAGCGGTGACATGGATCCATTCCAGTTTACCTATTGTAGTAACAGGTCTACAGCAGATGCCATCTCACCGGCTCTACACAAACCCCTGGAACAGCTGAAGATGCAGACATCAGGATGCTCTTTATCAACTACAGTTTGGCATTTAACACCTCAAAACTGATCAGCGAACTCCAAAATCTGGGCCTCAATACCCCACTGTGCAATTGGATCATGGATTTCTTCACCTCCAGACCATAATCAGTGAAGCTTGGTAAGAACATGTCCTCCAGAATCTCCATCAGTACCAGAGCACCACAGGGCTGTGTTCTTAGCCCCCTGCTCTACTCACTTTACACCCAAGACTGTGGAGCTTGGTACAACAATAACACCATCTACAAATTTGCTGACGAAACCGTGGGAGTGGGTTGTATAAAGGAAGTTTGTATAATGTCAGCCTACAGGATGGAGATTGAAAACTTGGCTGAATGGTTTGATCACTCTCCCTTTCATCTTTAAAGGCCATCCATTATTGATCCAGGGGTTTGCGTACAACAACCACACTCAATGTCACCAAAACTAAGGAGCTGATTGTTGACATCAGGAAAGGAAAGCCAGAGGTGAACGATCCAGTGATCACTGGGGGATCAGAGGAGCAAATTTAAGTTCTTGGGAGTCACTATCTTGGAGAATCTTTCTGAGACCCAACGCACCAATGGAATCATGAAGAAAGCACGTCCGCGCCTCTACTTCCTCAGGAGTTTGCGGAGGTTTAGAATGTTTCCAGAAACCCTGGAAAATTTCGAATGAGGTGTGGTGCAAAATGTGCTGACTGGCTGCATCACGGTCTGGTATGGGAACACCAAAAGCCCTGAATATTAAGCCTTGCAAAAGGTAGTGAACACAGCCCAGGATATCACAGGCAAAACCCTCCCAACTATAGAGAATATCAACAGGGAATGCTGCCATCAAAGAGAGGCAGCAATGATCAAGGATCCTCACCACCCAGAATACGCTCTTCTTGCTGCTGCCATCAGGAAAGAGGTATAGATGCCACAAGACTCGCCCCACCAGATTCAAGAACAGCTGCTCCCCCTCCACCATCAGACTCCTCAACACCAAACTCAATCAGGGACTCGTTTAAGGACTCTTACTTGTCCACTTTATTGATTTTCTTTTTTATTCTCTCTGTGTTGCACAGTCTGTTTGTCTACATTTGTTGTCTGTTTGCAGTTTTTTGTTTGCTTAAGTTTATCCTATGTGCAGTTTCTTTTTTCAGTGCCAATTAGTCATAATTCTTGTGCTCCCACAGGAAAAAGAATCTGAAATCTGAAAATTATCCAGTAAATCCATTATCCAATAATGGCCATCCATTATTGATCCTGCCAACTTCAGAACTGTGCCTTGAGTAGCATGTGCGTGTGTGTATATGTATGTTTGTGTGTAACTTTTAGTGGACTGTTGAATGTGTGCTCTCAGGATGAAAATACCATTGATTAAGAACAATATATTGGAAGCAACATTGTGGCACAGCTGGAAAAGCCTCTGCCTCACAGTGCAGGACACCTTGGGTTCAATACTGTGGTGCATGTGTGGAGTCTGCACTTTCATTTTGGGTTACCTCTGGGTGCTCCCATTTCCTCCCAAATTCCAAAGATCCATGGGCTGGTGGGTTAATTGGCTGCTGCTTTTGTAAGTTGACCCATATGCTAAAATATGGAGGGAGTTGATGAGAATGAGGGGAGAATCGTAAAAAAAAATAGGACTAATGTTAATGGTGATTGTGGCTGGTGCAGACTCTGTTGTTCCCATTTTCCATCTCACTACGACATTATGTTTTTAATCTTTTGGAACAATTTATCCAAACCAGACGTCTTTTCAATCTATCCCTTATTAGTCTAGTAACCAGATAGCTTAATCAACAACCCATCACCACTGCAATCCTGGCTGCCCTGTCAGAGATGGTCTTTTTGTCAAAGCTCACCTAGTCCTAGAGTTCTGCTTAATCCTTCACCATATTCAGTGTGACATTAGAAGTCTATTTTCCTTCCTTTCTGACAGCAGGTACAATTTTCAACAGCTCTTGAATTCCAATGCTGCTCCAGAACTTTCTCCTTCTTCACTTTCCTCTGACCCCATGACCAGAGGGAAAATTAGGAGTTGGTCCTCCAATTTACGCATGGTTTTGATTTCCATGGCCTTCAGTAAGGTTTCACCGCACTCCCCTACCCTTTCAGCATTCCCTAGAGATGAATCCTTTCACTGGTCTTCTCTTCATAACAGGAATGCTGGAAGACCTCAGCTGGTCTTACAGCATCCATAGGAGGTAAAGATATATTACCGACATTTTAGGCCTGAGACCTTCCTCAAAGGCCTTCCTCACTCAAATCCTCATACCTTGAGGAAGGGTTTAGGCCAGAAACATCAGTAATATATCTTTATCTCCTGTGGATGCTGCGAGACCAGATGAGTTCCTAAAGCATTTCTTTGTTTTTAACTATAATCACAGCATCTGCATTCTTTCGTGTTCCACTGACTTCCATCTGCAACAGTCAGCCCCCTTCTTACGACATTGTCCCAAGAAAAGAAATATTTATTCTTATCACCATTCAGGGAAACAGAGCCCTTCAGATAAAGCATCAATTCACTTTGAGTTCTTGCAATACAGTGGGCTGTATTCAGTGTTCACAGTGTGGTCTTCTCAACAGTGGAGATTGAATGACTGCTTTGCAGAGCACCTTCATTCAGTCTTGAGGAAGAACATGAGCTTCCTAATGCTTGCCATTTCAAAATTCCATCCCACATTCACTTTGACCTATATGTTTATGCCCTCCTTCTCTGTTATAATGAGACCTAACTTGAATGCAAACTTGAGAAACAGCAAATCATCTTTCATCTCAACTTATTCAGCCTTCCAGATACAATACTGAATTCAACAACTTGAGGTCACTTGCTTTCTCTGTATAAAGAGTTTACCAGTTCTGCCGTGGGAAATCCATCTTTAATACAGTTAAATTAAAAAAACTCCAATGTCCAGCACCTATGAGGGTTGGTAGATGTTGGATAAATGAAGTTGCCAGTAGCTTGAGACTGCGTGTTGCGCGATTGGTTAACTAACTGCTGGGGTGGAGAGCCAATGTTAAACTATCGAATTTTTTTCACCTATTTATTTTCCACGATCTTTTAGTCAGTTGCTTGAGGCTGCCGGTTGCTTGAATTCTGGATAATGGGGACTTTACTTTAGCTAACGTGCTGCCTGATCCTCCAACTCTGACCTGCATTGCACAGTTTTAACATGTTCCTCAGCTTGTATTGTTTGTTTCTTTGAGTGCTCTCATAAATCCATCAACCAGCCCACTCCACCAGTAGGTTATCACCATGGCAACTGTGGTATCACTTTTTTTTAGAATTGTTAACTTTGTCCTTTTTATTCCCCTCACTTTAAAAGTAATCTTTTTTTTTATATATTTCCCTGTTCTGAGGGTGTCCAGCCTGGAGTATTAACAACATTTCTCTTTCCACAGTTGCTGCCTGAGAATGCTAATTCACCCTCTGCTTTTTAAGCCATGTTTTTATTTCAACTTTCCAGCATCTGCAATTTTTTTTTTAAATTTTCTCTTCTCAATTTTCTGAAATCAACCCTTCTTCAGTTAAATAATTTGATCCTGTCCTGATTAGTCTTCACTGTGACTAATTACAATTTTACTAATCCAGCATGCTCCTCCTCTGAGATCCACTTCAGTCCTCAGGCAGATTACCAGCAATGTTCCCTTCCCTACTGGGCAGTAAACATTCTAATTAAAAATGTAATAGAACTACTGAATGATAGAATTATTACAAAACAGGAAGAAGCCATTTGTTCCATCATGTTCACGCTAGCTTCCAATACAATGATAAAATCAGTTCTGATCTTGCACACTTATTTTCCATCAAGCACCTATCATTAAACGTACAACTGTTGTACTACGTATCAATTGATCCACAATCTTAACTGTTCATTCTGAGTGCAGGCGGTTCAGATTCCCGGACCAGAACTCTTATTTGCAGCAAAAATAATATTGTGCATAATTCATTCTTCAACTAAAAATACAACCATACAAAACTGAAGTGGACTGCAGAGAAAATGCTCCATCTGTTCCAGATGGCAAAATTTGAGCCCATTACGGCAATCATAATAGATGGAAATTTCACTCACTTTTACAGAGGTTCTCTTCCACAACTTTGGATGGGCATTCAATAATGTCACCACTATGTGACATTGTAAAGTAGTTAAATCAGGAACTAGAAATAAAGCAAAAGTAGAAAGAACAAAAGAACAGGTCTTGATTCATGGCCCAAAAGCACAGAACAAATTAAATGAATTGTAGGTGAATGTTCAAAGTAGAAGTTTGAACTTAAATAAGTGTTTGAGCTCTGTTGCTAAGCATGCTTAGGACAGTTGATATTTGATTTGTAGATTGCCCCAGATGAAGTAATGGGTGTCAACAGACACTGTACCTGAGAATGACTTGTGATCCCAAATTTGCTGTAAGAGTTTATCCTTGGCATTGTTTTTGAGAAGGACAATGGAGAATTTATAAGGTACTCAAGAAACAGGGTTGGGTTATGTATAGTCACTTGGAAGCAGCCATAAAATGTCACAAAAATTTGATATATGTAAAAAAAAATAGAAAAAATTGAAAAGAGGATTCTAACCTCCCTGAGATCGTAGGCATCCTCATGGTAGAAATGTAGCACTATTGTAGCGGTATGCTTGAAGGGAGTGGGCAGAACCAGCGCTAACAGTTCCCATCTTCTAACAGCTAGACACAATGGCCTCCTACCTATTGGCAACTAGCCACTACAGCCACGAGGCATAGTGACTCAGCAGCATCCGTAGGTCTACTGTAAAGCCCTGGTCTACTCAACGTAGCTACGTCATGAGGCCATTAGCACATCAGATGTCATGACGCCAGGTCACATGCTGTGTGTCTATATCAAGCCTGATAACACTGTAATAAACGCTCTTCTCTTCTCTGGCTGACAACTTCAGGTGTGGTCTCGTTATTTCAACATGATGCTGTAAGAGCACAAACATCATCCTCCACATTGGTGACCCCGATGGCTCTAGCCTGTAGCTAGACCCTACAATGAACACACTCAATGGCAACATGCCAATGAACCAGCCATAATTAACGGAAACACTCAACGACCAAGCTCAAATTAATTTGCTACAGCAACGAGCCAGCAATAAATAATGGATACGCTCAACTGACACTCTGCAAGCCCAAGCTCAAATCCCTTGCAACAACAAGCAGCTTACTTGCAGTAACCCTCCAAAGAGCCAGGAACAAATGACGGACTACCTGACCCAGCTGAACCTACTTCACACTGCTCCAGTCGACTATAGTTACGAATGACTGCAAATCAATCAGTGTCAGATCACAGGAGGCCAGTTGCCTTTCCCTTCACGGTCGACCAAATGAACAGCAAGGGGAGTCATAGAAGTTAACTGTTTGGACATTTGAAAGACTGCTTTACAACCTGCTCACTCACTTTGGTGACTTGGAGTAGGCCAAGCTGTTGTTTAGTGTGCCTCATGAACTGTGCAACAAGTATAGCCAACAAGTTGCAAGGTCAGAGGAAAGCTTATCAGCAACATTTTAAACTGTCTGCAGACATCAAAAGGCTGCATGTTTTTGCTCGACACAGCATAGCATTAGCGCCTCAGTTTTTCCAGAATGTTACCGCACCCCGCACTCCATTACACTGAGAAGTGGTCACTTATCAGCAATGTTGTCTGCAGCCAGCAGTACAGATATTTAAAACTTGCCTGTTCGAACTTTGGGAGGTTTGCATCTCAGCAGCTGTGACCCGAGAGAACATCCTCCATATTTCACCAGCCTCCTTCATAGACCACTCGACCTGGGAATGACCAGCAAACCTCTCCTCGAGAGAAGAAGCCCGCGATCTGGGGTACAACCACTTACTCCCCCATGGCAAGATCACATGAACTGATGGGGTAGCCAGCCACCCCCCGATGGAAGATTATTTGACCCAGGTATTAACTTGCGAACTAAAGCATAAAAAAATCCGCCTGTCGATGATGCCACTGAGATCTTTTCCTGTCGACAAGACAGATTGTAATAGGTCTTCAGTTATCTGCTCAGTACAACATTGCCTGTCGTTGATGTACTGTCTGCCTGCTGACCAGGCAGACAGTACAGGTTTTTCAGTCCCAGCACAGCACTGCTCAGCACAGTACAGCTTACCGCCTGACAGCCAGCCAGCAGACTTCCGGTAGCAATGGACAGTCGCTCAGCACAGCGCCACCTGTCAACTCCTGTATGACACTACAGACATTAAGCAGTAACGGACAGTCTCTCCGCAGAGCTCGACCTATCAGCTCCTGTGTGTCATTGCAGACTTTAGCTGCTACTTGACTTTCTACAGCTAAGACTTTCCCACCAGACTTTGAGATTAGTACTATAGACTCCTGCAATTACCAACAACCTGCTTATAGTATGGACTTGCAGTTTTGGTAATGTGTCTCAAATGTTTGATACTGTTCTGGATTTCTCATGTGCCGTAACTGTAATTATCTGTAATCATCTTTGACTTTTTGTAATTGTCTGTAATTACCTTTTGCATATGTTATGTATCTCATATGATTCCTACTATATTTATTTGTGTTGTCAACTACACTTTCTACGAGATTGCCACCTGTTAGGATGAGCGGTACATATCACTTTCTCCCCCGGCAGCCTTTATACAAGATGCTCTGGCATGGCGCCACAAATGGCAAGTCGGTTTCGCTCTCCCTGCTTGGTTCTATGGTGGAATGTCCGCACTAATTGGGAACCGCTGAGCCAGTTGGTCATTTACCACTCGTTCTGGGGGGACCCTTGTGGTGGTACGCTTGGAGGGAGTGGGCAGAATCAATGCTAAAAGCTCCCGTCTTGTGACAGCTAGACACAACAGCCTCCTATCTACTGGCAACTAGCCACTATAGCCATGAGGCATAGTGACTCAGTAGCACCCATAGGTCTACTGAGAAGCCCTGGCCTTCTCAACATAGCTATGTCATGAGGTCATTAGCTCTTCAGATGTCATGATGCCAGGTCACATGTTGTGTGTCTATATTAAACCTGATAACACCATAATAAACACTCTTCACTGGCTGACAACCAGGTATGGTCTCGTTATTTCAACATAATGGCATATGAGCACAAGCATCATCCGCCACAACATTTATTTTTTAAAATATTTTATTTTATGCATCAAAATTACATACAAAACTAAGAAATGTTAGTATATCAAAATCAATACATGTTTCCTTTATCATTTTCTCCCCCCCCCCCCACCCATACCCTCCCACACAGAAAAACCCTAAGAAAAATGAGAAAAGAAACAAAAAAGAAAAAGAATAATCAAAGGAAGAAAAAAAAGAAAAGAAATAGACTAGTTTTTATAATAATACTGGATATTATCTGATTAATAAATTTTATCTTAAATGTATCTCATAATTACAACTACTGATGTCTTTAAAATATATTAGACTAGTTTTATCACAATACTGAATATTATCTAATTAATAAATTGTAACTTAAGTATGTCTACTAACTACAACTATAGTTATATTTATAAAATATATAATACATAGTAAAACAAGGCACTACTATGTAATATATAACACTTATTTCAAAATTTGATGTATGTATATATCTTTCTTCTTTCTTTTTCTTTGGCTTGGCTTCGCGGACGAAGATTTATGGAGGGGTAATGTCCACGTCAGCTGCAGGCTCGTTTGTGGCTGACAAGTCTGATGCGGGACAGGCAGACACGGTTGCAGCGGTTGCAAGGGAAAATTGGTTGGTTGGGGTTGGATGTTGGGTTTTTCTTCCTTTGTCTTTTGTCAGTGAGGTGGGCTCTGCAGTCTTCTTCAAAGGAGGTTGCTGCCCGCCGAACTGTGAGGCGCCAAGATGCACGATTTGAGGCGATATCAGCCCACTGGCGGTGGTCAATGTGGCAGGCACCAAGAGATTTCTTTAGGCAGTCCTTGTACCTTTTCTTTGGTGCACCTCTGTCACGGTGGCCAGTGGAGAGCTCGCCATGTAACACGATCTTGGGAAGGCGATGGTCCTCTATTCTGGAGACGTGACCCACCCAGCGCAGCTGGATCTTCAGCAGCGTGGACTCGATGCTGTCGACCTCTGCCAACTCGAGTACTTCGACGTTAGGGATGAAAGCGCTCCAATGAATGTTGAGGATGGAGCGGAGACAACGCTGGTGGAAGTGTTCTAGGAGCCGTAGGTGATGCCGGTAGAGGACCCATGATTTGGAGCCGAACAGGAGTGTGGGTATGACAACGGCTCTGTATACGCTTGTCTTTGTGAGGTTTTTCAGTTGGTTGTTTTTCCAGACTCTTTTGTGTAGTCTTCCAAAGACGCTATTTGCCTTGGCGAGTCTGTTGTCTATCTCGTTGTCGATCCTTGCATCTGATGAAATGGTGCAGCCGAGATAGGTAAACTGGTTGACCGTTTTGAGTTTTGTGTGCCCGATGGAGATGTGGGGGGGCTGGTAGTCATGGTGGGGAGCTGGCTGATGGAGGACCTCAGTTTTCTTCAGGCTGACTTCCAGGCAAAACATTTTGGCAGTTTCCGCAAAACAGGACGTCAAGCACTGAAGAGCTGGCTCTGAATAGGCAACTAAAGCGGCATCATCTGCAAAGAATAGTTCACGGACAAGTTGCTCTTGTGTCTTGGTGTGAGCTTGCAGGTGCCTCAGATTGAAGAGATTGCCATCCGTGCGGTACCGGATGTAAACAACGTCTTCATTATTGAGGTCTTTCATGGCTTGATTCAGCATCATCCTGAAGAAGATTAAAAAGAGGGTTGGTGCGAGAACGCAGCCTTGCTTCACGCCATTGTTAATGGAGAAGGGTTTTGAGGGCTCATTGCTGTATCTGACCCGACCTTGTTGGTTTTCGTGCAGTTGGATAACCATGTTGAGGAACATTGGGGGGCATCCGAGGCACTCTCGTATTTGCCAAAGCCCTTTCCTGCTCACGGTGTCGAAGGCTTTGGTGAGGACAACAAAGGTGATGTAGAGTCCTTTGTTTTGTTCTCTGCACTTTTCTTGGAGCTGTCTGAGGGCAAAGACCATGTCAGTAGTTCCTCTGCGCGAAAGCCGCCTCATGTATATATATCTATATATATAGCTATATATATATATCTATATATATATATAGATATATATACACACAGGTACAAAGAACATCAAATAAATAATAATAAAGTACTTATCATATTTGAACCTATTGACATAAGTTATCTATAAAATTATAATACCAATTTTTTATATATATGAAAACCAAATTCTCAGAAATTTATCACATCTGTTCTTTAAATTACATGTTGTAGCAGCACGCTGCCACGGCAATCCGGCCGGCGCTCTGGGTGGCGAGCACAACCAGGGCCAAGCAGATCGCGCAGCGGCACTGGCCCCAGCAAGCAAACCAGCGGTCATATGGCTAAGGTAGCGTAGGGGCCAGCATCCCCAACGTGGCGCTTGGGGATAGTATGCGTGCAAGAAGGGGGAAACTTGCTATTGTTATGTGGGCGGTGACATCAGTTGATGGAGAAAACAGGCGGGAACGCCAACAGTATAAAAGCCGGGCCTCAACCCCAAGAAGGATGGGGACCCATTAAAAGTGGGATCTTATAGACCTATTTCTTTATTAAATATGGATTATAATATTGTTGCCAAGTTTCTAGCTAATAGATTAGTTAAATATTTACCAGATTTAATTCATGTAGATCAGGCAGGCTTTATTAAAAATAGGTATTCAGCAGCTAATATTGTGAAGTTGATTTCTTTAATTAATATTTCTCGAGGATAATCTGGCCAACCTATGGTAGTTGCTTTGGATGCCGAAAAGGCCTTTGATGGAGTGGAATGGGGTTTTCTTGTTTAAAGTGTTGGAAAATTTTAAATTTAGGCCTCTTTTTATTGGCTGGGTTAAGGCTTTATATAAAAATCCTTCAGCTAGAGTTATGATAAACGGACAGGTATCACCTTCGTTTCTATTTAGATTGACTAGTCAGGGCTGTCCTTTGAAACTAGCTCTATTTGTATTGGTTATTGAACCTTTGGCTCCGTTGATTAGAATAGATGGTAATATTAAGGGTATTAAAGTGAAAGCAGATGAGTATAAAATAAATTTATTTGCAGATGATGTTTTGATATATTTAACACAACCTATTCAATCTTTTGGGAGGTTTGCATGTAAAACTGGAACAATATGGTGAATTATCGGGTTATAAGGTTAATTGGGGTAAGGGTGAAATAATACCTTTGGCTGATGCGGACTATTCATTTTATAAACTTATTGCAAAATTTAAGTGTTCTGATTGAATTAAGTATTTAGGAATTATAAAAGATGATAATTATAATTTATATGAATTGAATTATTTACCTTTATTGTCTAAAATTAAATATGATTTAAATAGGTGGAAAAATTTACCAATAACATTGATAGGATGAGTTAATTGCGTGAAAATGAATGTCTTTCCCCATATTCAATACCTTTTTTCAGTCTATTCCATGCAGAGCTCCCCAAAATTTTTTTAAAGATTCGAATGCTTTGGTGAGGAAATTTTTATGGAAAGGAAAAATGGCAAGTGTGTCGTTGCAGAAATTGACCTAGAAATATGCAACTTCCTCATTTTCAGAATTATTATGATGAAATTTATTAATAGGATGTTTGAAGTGGATAAACCTTTGGTTGGGGCCAAGATTGAATTGTTTCAGATTTATGAGAAGAGGGTGGACTATTTTATTTATAAATGGAATTCTCAGCTTTTACAGAGTTCTAATTTACCAGAATTGAAGCATTTAATGGAGTTATGGACTAAGAAGAATGGAATCATACGGAAAGCAAAGTTAAAACTCCTTTATTTCAAAATAAGCTTTTCTTTTACATTAAATAATCAACTTTTGAAAATGTGGGAACAGAAACAGTTGGTAGAGGAATGTTACGAAGCTGGATATTTTATCTCGTTTCAAAGAATGAAGGAGAAATATGAAATTTCTTCAAATACCCTGTTCACTTATTATCAGGTTAGAGCCTTACTGCTGGATAACTTTGGGTGCACATTATGGTTGCCTAGGCAGTCTAAATTTGAAAGTTTACTTACTGAAGGGGGTAAGAGAGGATTTATATCTGAGATATATGCTTTATTACGGAATGTGATGCCTAAGCCGGAGATTTATAAATCTAAGTTAAAATGGGAAAAAGATTTATCTAGAACTATTTCTCTGGATGAATGGATGACTATACATGAGGATAGTATGACTAAAATTGTAAATGTAAGGTATAGATTGGTTCATTATAATTTTATACATCAGTTATACTTAACTCCTGAGAAGTTAAGGAAATAGAAGTTTATTTCTTCTGATTTATGTTTTAGGTGTCACAAGCAAGTTGGTTCTTTTTTGCATTCTACTTGGTTATGTGAAACAGTGAGACCTTTTTTGGAATAGAATTAAGGAACTTTTAGAAGTTTTATCTAAATTTAAAATTTTGCTTAATCCTATGGTATTTTTATTGGGTTATATTAAGAAATTGTTTTTGGAATTAAAATTAGATAAGTCTCAAATTGCTTTTTTGAGATTGGCACTAGCTGTGGCAAGAAAATGTTTGGCCAATGGACATGTGGGGGGGCAATGTTTGGCAATTACTTGGAAAAATGAGACTGATTTAAGTATTCAACGGTGGCATTTGGAAATGAGGTCTTGTATTTTCCATTGGAAAAGATAACGTATAATTTACATAATAATTATCCATTTTTTGATAAAGTTTGGAGCCCATATACGAGATATATGGGTTTGAATTTGTAATAGTTCTTTCTCCCACGGGTGTTGGGGTTGCACCAAACCATGGCAATAGTTGATGATTGTTATGTAAGTTGATCTTCTCTTCTATTTTCTATTCTTTCCTTTTTTTCTTTTAGGGTAGATTAAAGGGGGGGGGGGTTGAGAGGGGTGGGGGTTAGGGTTGGGGATGATAGGGGATAAATATTATGTATTTACTTGCATTTTGATTTTGATTGTATGACTTATTTTGATTAATAAATAAAAAAATTCAAAAAGTATACATTTACATAAATACTAATAATTTTAGATGGGAAAGATGCAAAATGGACTTTAATAAAGTTACCTGTCAAGTTATCCACTTTGGACCTAATCAAGAAAAGTGACAACATTTTCTTAATGGTGAAAGTTGCAGCAGTGGAAACCCAATTAGGTTTAGGGTCAATGTACATTGTTCAATAAAATGACATGGAAATGTACAGAAAATGCTAATGGCTTTTCTGTGAAGAGAATTGCAAGTCGGCAGATGGTTTGGTGTATCTATTCAAAGCCTTGATTAGATCACATCTGGAATACTCTGAGTGATTCTGGGAAGAATCACAGGAAATCCATTAGCATTTTCTGTACATTTCTTATGTGATTAGCTATGAAGAAGGTGCAGCATGGATTTATCAGTATTATCAACTCCAAGTTGTGAAATGTGATTACGTGAACTATGACTGTGTTCCACAGATGACTAGAATTGATGTTTTCAAGAGATAATGTTAAACCAAGAAGCTATCAATCAATATCTTAGCACTTGGGGCATTGTTTAAATATTAGTGCCAAACCTTAGTGTCAGAATAATGTCAACATATAATTAACTTTAGAAATTTGAACACTTTTCTAAAAATGGAAAGCAATCCAGTTATAGATGCTCATTTTAAATCTGACAGTCATAATTTTTCATTAACTAAAACGAGGAGAATATGGTGCAAAGTTAAGTACTATACACTAATTTAAAAAGTGACTATGCACTCATTGAAAACTGGCAGAAGTTGCCTAAGCTTGTCACAGGGTTATACATTTTAAACCAAATTAAACCAATGTTCTCAATTGAGAAGTTTTGTACCTGAACCTATACATCAAAAAGTATCTGTACTTTTTGTATCTGTATCTGTACATTTTTTCCCCCTAATGTTTCCATCCCGATTCTTGGACAAAAAAAGTCATAATTTGCAATGACTTTGATAGCTCACCAAGCACGTGAGGGAGCGCAATACACAGAAGTGCTGGAAAAACTCAGCAGGTCACGCAGCATCCTTAGGAAGTAAAGGGTAACCAACATTTCAGGCCTGGGCCCTTTGTCGGTTTAAGCAAAAACAGACAGGTTCCTGAATAAAAAGGTGGGAGGAGGAGGAGAGGGGAGGAGGGAGTGTAAAGATTAAAGCTTTGTGGTTTTTTTTATTCTTAGTTGATGTTGTGCCTGTCTCTTTAAGAGAACTATTGCTTGTAGTGTTACCACAGTGACTATGATGTAATATGTCATAATATCCACCCAGCCTCTAACGACTTCCTCATTATTCTACACGTCATGAAGGAAGCGTGAGCATGAGAAATTTTCCTTTGAACTTTTGTATCTCTTTAAATCCCATTGTGTATAGTTACAACCCCAGAGAACCCCAAAACCCAGCAGCAATAAATATTCACCAAGACAAATGGTTACTTAAACAAAAGTCACTTTTAATTATCTTTAAACATGAAAATAGAATCATACTTTAACTTCTCTCTATTGACTTACTTAACCTAACTTAACCCCCTTCTAATTCTAAGCGCATGTGTATGTAATGTGTGTGTAAGTTCAGAAAAGTACTTTGGTTCATAGTCCAATCTCACTTCTTACTCCTCCAAGTTCACTGGTTGCAGGCAATTCTTATACTGTGCCCAGAATTTAACATTTATAAAGATCACCAGGCTTTGGTGCTTGAAAGGTAAATGGTTACTGCTCAGGAAGGTTCTTGTCTAATTTCAGAGAGAGATTTGTTGATCCTTTTTAATCAGCCACTTCAGTGCCTTGCTGACGAAACTTGCCCCTTCAGGGTTCTCCAGAAGATAACCTCTTTCTTTCAGGTCACCACAGAGTTCCTTTTTGTTTCTCTTATTCCAAGTGAAACATTAGACAGCAGTCCTCTCTTCTTGCATGAACCACAAGGGCTTTGACCAGGTCGTCTTCCAAAATTGGGCTTTCCATAAGCTTGCCAGCTTGTCCTGTTCCAGGACTAGCTGCATCTGATGGCTGTAACACTGTACAAGTGATCTCTGTATGTCTCTCTCTCTGAGAGAAAGCTTTTTTCTCTTGCTCTGCTTGCAAAACCACATGACCCTCTTAGAACAACAAATTCTCTTCCAGACATTCTGCAACTCCAGCAAGCTATTTCACCTGCTGCCTTTTTGTAAACAACAATCCATTAGTGAAGTCTCTCGGGCACTCTCCGAAGCTCTTGCAAAAGCTGTGGAGCTGATATGTCTAGCATTAGCAGAGCTCCAGTATTTCAAATAAGATGTTTTAAAGTATTTGTATGTGACCTACTCTAACAAACCTTTCCCAATTTCTCTCCAAAATACATATCTATATACTCTATATATCCTGTCACAGTATCTCTTTAAAATCTTTTCATTATCTCTATTTATCTTTTATATCATCATTATACAGTAATTACATCGTTATTCATCATTATGAAAGTCTTAATATGAAACTGTGCAAAATGTTTATCAGTTTTATCCACATATTAAAACGACATAAAGTAACAGCCACAGAGTTTGATTTATTGGATTAAAGAGATGGAAATTTGGGATATCGCAGCTCACGCTTTGGAAGATGATACTTCGAAATTAGGATATATTAGAATAAGGAAAGTGTCATCCATAAGGAAGAGGTGGGAGGAGCAGCACAGGATGCAGGTGGGAGAGTAGAAGATAGGGGGAAGGGTCAGGGTAGCTCTCTGAGAAGGATTAGAAGGGGGTGGGAATATGTAAGAAAGGAGACAGGAGGATAGTGAATGAAATAGACACAGAGTAGGGTGGATAACAGAAATTGGAGAAGTCGCTTTCTCTTAAAAATACATTGTTGTATATTTGCAGCAAACATTTTGAGATGAGGTATTAACAGCAATCTCCAAAGTGCCTTTTAGTTGTGTTTCAAAGCCTCAGCACACCTAATTCAAAATCTACACCCAAATAGTGTAGCCTGAAGCTTAAGGAGTGATATCCCCAGTTATAAATTAGATTGTGTAGTACAGTCTGGAATGACACAAATCACATAAATGAAATACATTCGTGCAACTATCAAGGACCTTTTTATTATTTCGATTAAACTCGTGCTGGTAACTAATTTACAGCTCTTCATGAGTGATGTAAATACAGATTCTGCTATTGCTTGCAATAATTTTCAGCCTGATATCGTCGAGTTTCCTTGTCCTTCTGCAACACCGCTCTCGGCTCATTTCTGCACCAGGCCAAAGTCCGACGATCAATCTTCCAAAGCCTCTGTCCTTCGCGCTACTTGCTCAGGGGGCCCCCCTCCGCCAACTTCTTTCCCCCGTTATTTCGCTTCGGCTTTCCAGTTGAAACGTTGACTGACCACTTCTCCCCACGGATGCGGTCTGGCCTGCTGGGTTCCACCAAGCTATTCTTTCTTTGCTGTCCATCCTGCTCGTTTCCCGGTGGAAATAATTCATCTAAAACCACAGCACGTCCAAAGCCGTCAAAAAGTAGCCCAAAGAGGTTTTTGCCATACAAGTTAATCGTGCAAATGAACTTTTCCTAAATTCACGTCTGGGTGGCCGGTAAACGTCGTCTGTCTCTGTCACCATGTACTTTTTTTCCCCCCGCTCACATCCGTTCCTGCTCCTTCTAGTCACTGGCATCTTGCAGGTTTTGATCCTATTTTTCTTGATAATCACGTTCATTTTAAAAGCAAGGTTAAAATTGAAAATAATGATTATTATTCAATGGGCTGACAGGATAAGATTTTGGTGAACCGTGTAACTTTGGTTTGAACAAAATTGAACCTTGTTGCAATTCTCTTATATGGGGGTGGGGGGAATAAAGGGAATGGGAGGAAGTTTAGAATCGAGAGGTCTTACTTTACCAGGTTCCGAACTGATACCACAGACTCTGGAAACCCGATACTTTTTATGTTGAAACTCCTCTTTTACGGCCAGACACGAATTTCAGAATATTCCACCGGAGAAGGGATGAAGAGACTGTGTCAGAAACATTTCTGAGACGGGGCAAATCAACGTGAGACATTCAGGGAACGTGAACGTGTCAGAACTCGAGCGGTATAAATGTCCGGGACCATCGCCTGCCTGGCTCTCAAGCCCTCGTCCTGCATGCAAGTTGGTCGAACTGAGAAGGAACGGGTTGCCCCCCACCCCCCTACCCCGCCCGAGACGCATTTTGCTGCAGCTTTCTCGGGTTTGCCACCAGCCTTCGGTTCCTTCCCGATTCAAAGCGACTGAGTGGGTTTTGACCGGCGTGTGGGTCGGTCGCCCATTCATTACTGAAACCCCATGAGACCGATCTTCTTTTTATTAGACCCAGCGAAGGGTCTGGGTTGCCACTCTGTTGGATTGCCCATCTCTCTCCGACCGGATTGTGATCAGAGTGTGCTTGTTTTTCCACCCAGCAGCTTGCAAGTCATGAATGGGTCGGTGCTCTGATTGTGGTGAAGCTGAAGGCAAATAAATTGGTCTTTTGAAATGCTTCGCCAAGCCTGAGGCGATGGTTCGAAGAGAGGAAGGGTGAGAGCCACCGGCTCTCGGCGACGAAAGCTCAGGAGGAGCATCACGTTGCGGGGACCTCACTCCACCGCGAGGAAAAGTCTCGCAGCTGGAACAACAGGCTGCGCCCCGACGAAGCAGTCTGGAGCCGTGATTCTCCTTCCAAGGCGCTTCGCAGGTTACTCCTCGGTGTCAGGTGGGATTTTCCCGAGTGGAGCCCACGTGTCAAGACTGGGGAGAGCGGGGGGCGCAGAGCTCGCGGCTCTCCCCGCATCGCCCAGGAAATGGATGGAGTCTCGCCGCGAGTTCACTCGCAGATACGACGGCCACCCCATCCCTTGGCACCCGTGTGCGGGCTGATTCATTGGAAGTGACCGAGGGGGACGGTTCTCTCCAACTCGCCGTGCGAAGATCGTGAAGAACCTCTTGTGGTCCGAAGATCCAAGAATGCCTATGCATCCAGTGACCGCGACTTTAATGTATCGGGGCATCTACACCATCCCTGACATCCTCACCAACCAGGACCCCATAGACATACCTGAAGATGAGCTAGAAGGTGAGTGCCGTTCCTCTCTGGTCGTTTCGCATCTTCGCGGTGTTACCTGTGAGAGCAGTGACATGTTTGTTCTCTGCTCCATCGCCAAACTGCGGTAGCGGGGGCTGTCGCCACCCAAAAACTGTGCCCGGCATGAATGGGGTCTTTTTTCTGTAGTTAAAATAGGGGGGGGGGGGGGGGGCTCTGACTATAGTGGCGGGGTTTTTTTAGACAGGTGATAGCGGGGGTGGGGGGCATTCGATAGGAAAAAGATATGCAAAGCCTCCCCCCCCCCACACACACACACGGTAAACACGATCACAGACATGTATGGCTTAACGATGGAAGGAAGTGGACGGCGCAAGGAGCCGCGTATTTGACTTGAAACCTCAGCATTGTTATTCAGCGCGCGTCGGCCAGCACAGTTTCCATTTGCTATTTGTGGAAGGAAGACACTTATTTAAAAACAAAATCTCCCAGGTTGAATTAATTCCTGGGGACGATCTATTCAGAATGCACTTTGGGGCTGAATTGCCCACTTTTCACACACAAGGCTTGTCTTCAGTCCTGGTCATCATGTCCCTTCTCAATTCATGTTAGAACAACAACCTGGTCTGGGCCCACGAGCAGCTCTCGTACTCATGTTGGGTTTCTCTTTGCCGCCCTGTGCAGAACTTTGATCACTGATTGAAAGTGGTGGTGGACTTAAAGAGCAGTGTGGGATTTAAAGAGCAGTGTGGGTCGCTCGCCCGTTGCTAAATACCTGCAGCAGCGATTGCATTTATTCATGAAACCCGTCTTCTTTGAAAACGTTGTCGCGATTGCTTTCATGAATTAATTCCACCGATACATTTAATAATGCATCTTGCAAAGATTTTCCAAGTCCATCACGGGGTGGGGGGGTGGGGGTCGATTCAAAACGACGCGCGTTGTTGAACTTCAGTCTCTATTTCCCAGACATGGATATAACTTAGACATAACCAAAACATTATGTGTTAACTTATCACACATTGACTTCGGTATAACCTCGTTCCTTCCTACAGAGATCCGGGAGGCTTTTAAAGTCTTTGACCGTGACGGCAACGGGTTTATCTCGAAGCAGGAACTGGGTATGGCGATGCGGTCTCTGGGCTACATGCCGAATGAGGTGGAACTAGAGGTGATCATCCAGCGATTGGATATGGACGGTAGGGAGGCAGAGAGCACACTCTCACATTCAAATGATAACTTGCATAGAATATGTTGACCATGGCAAGGGTCTGAGCACAAGAATTTGCCCTTGGTCTACTTCGTACAGTTGCTTATCCAGTTTTAATTTAATTTGGACACACAGCACGGTAACAGCCCATTTCGGCCCACGGGTCCGTGCCACCCGATTTATACCCCTACGGGGAGGACGTAAACTCCTTACGGACAGCGCGGGATTCGAACCCGGGTCAGGTGTCCGGTCCCCATTGCCGCCCTGCTCCACTGCATCTCCAGCCCATCGAACCAGAAGCTAAGTGGATAATGGAGAGATTGCCATCCCCTATATTTAGGGGAAAAGCGCGAGATTAAAGCAACAGGTTTTACTTTAAAATGATCCAATTCTTAATTAATAACCATACCTAACTTTATTTACTTAAGTAAATGCACGTTTCAGACATGGGTCCTCCAATCAGTCTGAAGCACAGTCCACCTTTAGCAATCCCTATACCATAAGTGCTCTGTGATTAGTAAAGGATTGCTTACCGTGGTATGTGGGTGGAAAGGAAAAAGGTTGAAAACCACTGATTTTAATCATACTTAATTGACTAGTTATGTGTTTGGTTTCATAACTCCAAAGGAAATGGCCCAATGACGTTTTTTCCCAAGCAAAATATTTCAGTCACAATTGCATCTGGAGCAGTGATTCTCAACCTTCCCTTCCCACTCACATCCAACCTTAAGCAATCCCTGCAGCAGAGCATTTATGGCATGGGATTGTGCAATGCAGAATGTGAGTTTTTAAAAAAAAAGATTGTCCACCCCTGGAAGCCTTGGGGTCACTTTTGCACTCAAGAGCCCCCTTGTACAGAATACTACGGATTTGCAACGCTTCTGTCCTGACAAAGTGTTCATGATTCCATACTTTCCAACTCAAGGAAGGAGGTGGGTGTCAACTCAGGGCAGGATTGACATGAACTGCCTTTGAACAGGTGATCTAACACCACTTCCATAATAGCCTGCTTCAAGTTTGGTGTCAGATCAAGTCTAATCAGAAGGGGGGGGCATTGGGATTACCGTGGTGGGAAGCACAATCTGACATTCGAAAACTCGTTCAACAGGGGTTGTGGGGTGCCTACCTACCTACCATGAACCTCCTCCATGCACTGCCACCGTCACACTTCCCCCTCCCTCTGACATAACAGACAAATGCACTGCTTGCATCATGTGGAGACTAGTGACACTGCAATGCTAGTGCTGTGGGTCGGGGGGTGGTCACAATACCTCATTTCAGGGGGCCATTCCCGCAAATGCCTCCCCTTGGCAATTCCTCCCATGCCCCCGCTTGACCAGAATTCTAATGTCTCAAGAATACCGTTGCATAAAAGGGGGTCTTTGGACACCACAAACTCTCAGCCTAAGTGCATGGTTACAAGAGAAAGGAATGCTGGAGAGAAAGATTGTCACATAAATGTGAAGAAGCTTAACTGCTGATGTCATACATTATCCTCATTCTCCCTTATCAGAGGAACTGCAGGAACGATTGAATGCTCAAAGCATTTGTTCAGTTGGTTGTCCTTCCATTGTAGCTCGCCCACCAACCCCATTCGTAATCACAGACATAGAATTCTTGCCAGTACAGAAACAGGCCCTTTGGCCCCACTCATCCATGCCACTGGGATGCCCACCAGACTAATCCCATTTCCTACAATTGGCCCAAATCCCTTTATTCCTTGTCCACATATCAAGTATTTTTAAATGCCCTGATTGTATCTACCCCCATCATCTTCTATGGCAGCTTGATCAACATACTGACCACCCTCTGTGTGAAAAACTTCTCACCCTAATTTCCTTTAAATATTTCCCCTCTCTCCTTCAACCAACGAATTTGAGTTTTGGACTCCAAAACCCCTTGGAGAAAGATTCTGACAATCGATCCAATCAACGCAGTGAGAACAAACCCAATCCATCCAATCTCTCAGTATAACCAAGAGCATCCATTCCAAGAAACATTCTCCTTTCTGGCACACACAAATCCTTTCTATAGAAAGATGACCAGAACTGCAAACAGTATTCTAAATGCAACCAAACTGATATCATGTATAGAGGCAACACGATGCCTGGTCTTGTATACAATACACCTGCCTGTGAAAGTAAACTTTTTCACCTTTGTCACCATTTTCAGGGAGCTGTGAATTTACATTAATGTTATTTACTGTATTTGTCCAGCCTGTATTAGATGATTTACACACTTTTCTGAATTAAATTCCATTTTTAAAACTTTTAAATTTAGACGCATAGCACGGGTACAGGTCACTTCAGGCCACGAGCCAACGCTGCCCAATCACACCCATTTTACCTACATTCCCAGTACATTTTTTTGAACCATGTACCACTGCTCCATTCACCTTTCCAGCTGATCAATGTGGGTGCAACAAAAAAAAGATTCACAAGGATATTATCAGGACTGGATGGCTTGAATTAGATGGAGAGGTTGGATAGGCTTGGACATGTCTTTCCCTAAAGTGCAGAAGGTGAATTTATAGAGGTACACAATATCACAAGGGAGCATAGATAAGGTCAATAGTCTTTTCCCCAGGATAGGAGAGTCTAAAACTCAGAATCAGAATTTATTGTCATGAACAAGTCATGAAATTCAATGTTTTGCTGCAGCGTCATAGAGTAAATATTCATATTGTAACCATCTTACAACAATATATACAAAATAAAAATGTAGTGCATGAAAAGTAAGGCTATGTCTTTGGTTCATTGATTATTCAGGAATCTGATGGCAGCGGGGATGAAGCTGTCTTTGTGCCATTGAGTGCTTGTCTTAGTTTCCTGTACCTTTTTCCCCTATGGTAGCCATGTGAAAAGGGCATGGCCTAGGTGGAAGGGGTCTTTGAGGATAGAGGATGCTTTTTTTTTTAAAGACACCTCCTAATATAGATGCCCTTAGAGCAAAGTTTAAGGTTGGGGGGGAGATTTAAAAGGGACCCACGGGGCAATTTTTCACACAGAGGGTTCTGCAAGCTGCCCGAGGAAGTGGTAGAGGCAGAAACAACAATAACATATTAAAAAACTATGTACACCAGTGGTTTTCAAACTGCCCCCCTAAACTCACATTCCACCTTAAGAATTCCCTATGCCATATGTGCTCTGTGATTAGTAAGGGATTGCTTAAGGTGTTAAGTGAATGGGAAGAAAAAGTTAGAAAACACTGTTCAAATCGTACCTAATTGACTCGTTATGTGCATGGTTTCATAACTCCAAAGGAAATGGGCCAATGACCATTTTACTCAAGCAAAATATTTCAGTAACAATTCTCAACCTTCCCTTCCCACTCACATTCTACCTTAAGCAATCCCTTACTAATCACAGAGCACCTAAGACATGGGGATTGTTTAAGGTGGTATGTGAGTGGAAAGAAAAAGGTTGAAAACCACTGGGTTAGAGGAATAGGGGCAAAATGCAGATAAATGGGATTGGTTTAGAAGGTGGCATGATTGACATGGATGAGTTGGGTTGAAGGGCTTTTTTTTTAACTTGCAGTCTGACTCTACATATATCCAAATTCTTCGCTATCTACTGCTCCACCAATTTCTGTCTTCAAGAAACTTCTCTTTTGGAGCAGACAGACAAGTAACAGAGATCCCAATGCAGATCACCACTATTTAAGGATTTCCAGTCAGAAAAACAGCCATTCACCACTACCTCTTATTTCCAAGCTAGTTTTGGATCTAGTGTACAAAAACACCTTGGATCCCATGGTCTTAATTCTCTGGAGCAGCTTACCATGCAGCCTCTCAAAAGCCTTGCCAAGGCCATGTTCACCACATTTTCAACCTTTATCAATTTTCTGAGTAACCTCCTCAAAAAACCCTATCAGATTTGTGAGTCGGGATTTCCCATGCACAGAACCATGCTGAATCCCTCTCAGCATTCCCTGCTATCTTAAATCACGGGGTGGCCCGGTTAGCGTAGCAGCTTGCGCAACATGGTTACAGCGCCAGTGACTGGTACTTTGGTTCGAATCCCACACTGTCTGTAAGGAGACTTGTCTGTTCTCCCTGTGTCTCCGGGGGCTCCAGTTTTCTCCCACTGTTGAAAACGTACCTAGGGTTGTAGGTTAACTGGGTGTAATTGGGAGGCACGGGCTCGTGGGCTGAAACGGCCTGTTACCATGCTGTATGTCTAAATTTTTTTTTAACATTTAAATTTTAAAAATTTATAATTTAAAATAGGTTGCTTGCTATTTTTCCCCATAGTTTCCTTACTACTGACACAAGGCTCACCAGCCTTATCCCGACTGACCTTCACGATCATGCAAACAAAATTGACTGCCCTCTGGTACCTCACCCATGGCTGAAAATAATGCCAATAACACTGTCAAAGCTCGAGCAATCCCCTCCCTTGCTTCCACCGATAGATTTGGAATATTTTTTATCAGGCCCTGGAGAGTTTTGTGTGTCACTATCTCTAATATTTCCTCTTACAAGTCAAGTTTATTGTCATCTGATTGCACATAAACAACCCAACGAAACAGTGTTCTCTGATCCACGGTGCAAAACATGCAGACACACAACCAGACATAATGCACATAGAGACAAACAATGCACATTGCAGGACAAGTATTCATAGCCACAAAATAAATATTGTTTCATGAATAGAAGAGCGTGAACAGTTCCTTTGGTCATTCAGCATTCTCACTGCCCATGGGAAGAAGCTGTTCCCCAGCCTGATGGTGCTGGCTCTGACACTCCTGTATCCCTTCCCCAATTGGAGCAGCTGAAAGATGCTGTGTACGGGGTGGAAGGCATCCTCAATGAGTCACTGTTGTACCTTCCTGCCAAGTGAGGAGAAGTTGTGTGTCCACAATAAATCACCAATTAAGTGCTCTCCACTCTCTCCACTATGGAGTTGTCGATGTGTAATGGAGGGTGGTCATTCCTGGTCCTCTTGAAGCCCACCATCATCTCCCTCATCTTGTCCACGTTGAGACTCCGGTTGTTACTCTCGCACCACTTCACGAGATTTTCCAGATTATAGTGGATGCCTCCTTAAACTCTTCATCCTCCCCACCCTTCTCCTTAGTGAAAACTGATGCCAGGTCTTCATTCAGAACACCACACATATCCTCTGTCTCCACACACAGACTTCCCTTTTTGCCTCTGAGGGGCTCAACTATATCCAATAAATCTGTAATCTGGTGCTTTACAATTGTTACATTACAAATATTCCAGCCTCTAAATGACCGACAGATTGTACGTGATGTTAAAATGAATGATTAGATAACACCAGTCTAATGTGCATTGAGAGATGTGTTAGTCTGCCAGGCAATTGGTGACTGTGTAAATGACTGTGTAAAGCAGAACCTGAAAACATGAAAAATGGCAGTAACGTGGTAGAAAATATCCACCAAGCTCCTTAAAGTTCACAATGAACTTCAATAAATTAAAATCTCATCCAAGATGAAAGTTAGAATTGATATTGGTTAAACCACAGCAGTAAAATGATCATTCAATATAAACTTTAAAGTTAATTGGATTATAGATGCTGACAATGGGGTGGATTTGGGGATTCAATGGTGCCTCCAGTAGTAGAAGCATCAAGAAAGCAAACAAAACTCTGATGAGAAGAAAATTCAAAATAAGCTACATGACGGCACAACATGAGCCCCTTTGGCCCACATTGTTGTGCTGGCCTAAAAAAAATCTATTCCCCATCATTCTCATCCTTCCCAATCTCACAGCCCATAACCCTCTATTTTTCTTACATCCATGTGCCCATCTAAGAATCTTTTAAGTGTTCCTAATGGACCAGCCTACAGCACCATTTCATGGCGGTGCATTCCAGGCACCCACCACTCTATGTGGAAAAAACAAAATTACCTTTGACATCTCCCCTAAACATTCCTCCCCTTGCCTAAAACAAATGTCCTCTGGTATTTGCTATTGTTGCCCTGGGAAAAGGGTCCATCTGATCTATGCCTCTCATAATCTTCTGCACCTCCAATAAGTCACCTGTCCTCCTGATTTAGATGGTTTCTTCAGGAATTTTGAATTGTTAATAATGTAATGGAGTACTACAGCACTGAAACAGGTCCTTTAGCCTAACGTCCACCCACGCTGACTAAGCTAGTCCATTGGCCTGCCTTCAACCCATATCCCTCTAATCAGTTCCTATCCATGTCTAAATGTCTTATAAAGGTACAATTGTCCGCATCTTTACCATTTTCTCTAAAAGCTCATCCCATACACCCATTACCTTCTGCTTAACAAAGGTGCCTCCAGGCTTTGAAATCTTTCCTCTCTCACCTTAAATCTGTGCTCTACAATCCCCTTCACTGAGAAAAAGACAGTGCCTATTTACCTCATCTATGCTTTCATGATACTTTCAACTTTAATGACTTCCACCCCTAGCCTCTAATGTTCAATGGGGAAGAGTCTCAGTCAATCCAGCTTCTCCATGTAGTTCAAGCTCTACAGTCCCAGTAACTTTCTCAGAACAATGCCAACAGGGCAGAATAATAAAAGTACAAACACATTGCAGGTCAAACAACAGACCTTATACAGCACAACCAACGTTTCCAGCTTGAGCTCTACATCAAGGCATGACCAAAATGTAGACAGGTGCTTGAATAATATGGTGGGGTGGGAGGAGGGGGGGAGGATGAGCACAGGTCAACAGGCAGGAGGTAATAAGTGGATATGGGAGGGAGGGTGCACCAGCAAGTGGGGGGGGGGGGTGGTGGGTCTGTGAAAGGAGAAGGAAGGGGGGAGAGGTGGAGGAAAGTAGAAAGAGGGATAGGGAAGAAAGGGAGAACTGGGAGTGTTCTAGCAGAAACTGAAGTCGATGTTAATGCCATCTGGTCAGAGAGTATCCAGGCGGAATGTAATAGCAGGAAATGTTGTGCTTTGGCATATCTGCCCTCTAATTAGTAAGCTACAAAATCCTTAAAATAGCAAAAAGGATAAATGAACAGTTAAGATATTTTTCCTCATGTTGGTTTAGAAATGAATATCAATTTTTAACTTTGCTTTCTTTTAATAATTCCACTTTTACACACAAAATAGCAGAGAGCACCACTGATCTAATGATTTGTTCTAATGCACCACAGTGGACAACATACTGCGTGGAAGAGTATGTTCCAAATGCTGGCAAAGGCGAAGAGCTCTGGTGGACAACTTGGCTGGCATGGACAAGTTGGGCCGAAGGGTCTGTTTCCATGCTGTATGATTCTAAGTATGCTCAAGTCTTGCAGTGAGATCTGAATCTAAGCTATTCAGGAACAAGAATTCATGCTGTGTTGTCATTGTAACTCGTTGGGAAAACCTTATCTCCATGAATTCTGCTCATAGCATTTCTAAGTATTTGCAAAGAAAGGATATTAAACACAGATTTCAGCCCACAAAGATTCTATTATCAAATCACCTTTAACATTAGCTCATTCCCCTTCCAAGATTCTAAGACGCCGTACAGTACCATTGATTTCACCATTCAGGATTAGTACTTCAACCATCGCATCTAATGGTGATATCATGTAATTTATTGAGTGTCCAAAGTTAATTGCATGCATAACACCTGTCCTGAATAATTGCTTGAAAGACTAACTTCAGTGTAAAACTGACATTGGAATTTATTAAATGGCATTAACATCACTGAAATTGTGTTGAACATCTGGGCTGATATTTGCTCTAGGTTGTTAAGTTAATGAAAAAATTTACCACGCTACCCATTGCAACTAATCTCCTAGATTGTCTCACACTGAATGAATTAGACTCCTATTTATTTTAAGCATAATGTGAATGTAATGACAGTAATCTAAAAGTTAAATGACCTTTTAAAATATAAACTATACATTGATTTGTACTATCTGAATTTTCAGGTCAAGGCAATAAATACTGTTTGTGTCAGGAGTGCCCACATCCCATGAACATTTTAAAAAATAATTGATAAAGCAATTCAAAATTGTTGGGTCAGAGCATCCAATCAATTAACCAATTAGGCTTGAGTAATGAATGTTTACCTTCCCAGACCCCCAAAAATATAAAGATAGAATAGAAAAGTGGTAATGTTACAGGTTATATTTTATATCATATTATAAATAATTTGTCGATGAAAGAGATAGATGGTGGGGGTTCAATGTAAGTCACTTCACAAACAGATACTTACACTTCACATCTCATTTAAAATGCAAGAGCTTTGCTGAAGCTACACATTTGGGCTCTGTGACTTTACCAAGACAATGGAACTGCTTTGGAAAGAAAGCAGATGCAAATGAAAAATTTTTGCTCAAGTGCTGAGAATGATCTTTCAAGGAATGGGTTTGGAGTCTTGGAAGAAGGTTTGTTCTTTTTTAATAAGCAGAGAGAGAGGTCGGTTCTGGAGTAGCTTTTGAGGCTGCAACATGGCAAGCAGGAAGCTTGTTGAAACCCTCGTTTTGAAGATGGGTTGTAGGTTCTTGAGTTCAGCCTGTTGAAAACCCTTGTAGTCCTTACAAGAGGAAATGGCTGGTGAGAGTGTTTCTCCTGAAATAAGGGAAACAAGAGGAACTCTGGTGACCTGGAAGAAGAGGTTATCATTTGGAAAACCCATGATGGTGAAGTTTCTTTGGCAAGGTACAAAAGTGACTGATAGGAGGAAATCAGTTTGTGTGTGTCCAACGAGCAACGATTCTCTCTCTGAAACCAACAAGGACCTTCCTGAGTGGTTACCATTTACCTTTCAGCATCAGAGCCTGGTGAAAATTCTGTTCACAGTAGAAGAATTGCCTGATACCAGTGAACTTGGAGAAGTGAGAAGTGAATGATTGGACTATTAAAGCAAAGTACTTTCCTGAACGTATACACATTACATTCACGTGAGCTTAGAATTAAAAAGGGGTTAAGTTAATAGTAATAAGTTAAAGTTTGATCCTGTTTCATGTTTAAAGAAAATTAAAAGCAATTTTTGTTTAAGTAATCATTTGTCTTGGTGAATTTCTATTGCTGCTGGGTTTTGGGGTCCTCTAGGCCCATAACAGCACATATGATTTTTGTTCCATTCATATGTAAGCATGGACAAATTATAAATCTTTTGTTCTCACATTAACCCATTCTTGCATTATTGCTTCTTTGAAATTCAGGTGTAGGAAGTCATTTCTGGGATGGTATTACTGACTTGCATAGAAAAATAGACATGTACGTAGTTAAAAGGTGTTAAGGGAATGTTGTGTCTGCTTAATGCCAATTTGAGGATTTCTACTTCCTCAAAATTGAATTATGGAACATCAGCAAAATTGTTAAAGTTTTGTTGAGCCTCCACTTGTCAAAGGTAATTTGTTTGAAACCCATAAAATTGTCTCAGTTATTTAGCCAAATCAAAACAAAAGTATTTTTTAATCAGTCATACCAAGCATGAATAAGTTAGGAATGTTTTGAAGTATCTAACAACTTCTTGCAATTACATGGCTAGATGCAACATGATATTTCACAGATCCTTAATCAAACTAAGCCTCATCAGATGATATCAGGACATGTAAATAAACAATGAATTTTAAAAAATGAAGGCTTTAAGAAATGACTTAAGGAAGACTGGTGGCAAGATACGAAGGAGAAATTATTTTTACCAGTGAAGGAACAGGAATAATCACAAGGCCATAAATCACTAAAAAAAAATTCAATGGGTTGACAGACTCTTGGAGATTATAAAGACCAAGTGAGGTTTAAGAATGGGTATAAATTTTAACGTTGAGAGTTTGTTCATTTGGGAACCAAGATGTGTCAACAGGCATGAGGATGATCGATGAACAGAGCTTGATGTGAGATTGCACTGATTTGTGATCATCTCAACTATTAGAGAAATAAATTTACACAGAGATGAATTTTATCCGTGAACTCAGATATAGCACGTGACACAGAAGACTTTAGTGTTGAGTATGTGCAATACAGAAACTTCGAGGGCATCATAATGTAGCCCACTTAGCAGGAAGTGGACAGGATTGAGGCACCTGTCCATGTTTACACCAGGCTCAATTTCACCAAATATTATATTCATGCTCAGTAACTAAAATAGAAATACTCAGCAGGTCTGCAAGTATCTGTGGAGAGAAATTAGGAATTCTCATTGTTCTCTCCACCCTTCCCTTCTCTGCAACTTGTATCATGTATGATCATTAAGCATCTCAGCCTGGTGAAAGGTCATTGATCTGAAGCCTGTACTTCTCTCCAGCGGTGTTGTCTGTTAGTCAAGATATTTTCAGACTTGTAATATCTGCAGTATCTTGCTTATTGAAGACAGTAAAGTCAGGAGAAATGTAAAATGATCCTAATCCTGTTAGTTTTCTGGTGGGCAAATTAAATTAAAAATGTCCTCAAAGAATCCATCAACATGGAAATCTTAATGTGAGTAATATCCAAGTTATACTGGGAGAGCACAGTATTGCAGTGTATGGGGAGGTTCAGAGTTTGTAGAAAGAGTATGAGACAGTGTCTTCTTTTTTTTTAAATTTTTTATTTTTCACACCATAAATCACATTAGCCATGATGTACACTTTTTCTTTTTCACACATATACAGTGACTTTTTCTCCCCCCCCCACTCCCTCCTCCCAAGCCACCCCCCCACCCCCCCCCCCCTCATCCATTTTAGGTATACAATCTAGGTTGCATTAAACCCGTCAGACAATGTTGTCATTCAACAAAAATACACCAGAAATTCTACTGAGAGACAGAGTGTCTTCTGATGCATGAAGATCTGCAGAGGCAGTCAGCCATCTGCGATTCATTACCAATGACAATGAAGTCTACCACTGCCCTCAATTGTCATTCTGCAGGGATCCACTCAGAATCCATGGAAGACAGCTCAGCAGTTAGGATAATGTGAATTTTTATTTTTGTCTGACACAATAACCAGAGATCGAGTTTGCATCCTAAGTTATGCCAGGGATTGGCGTTATGAATATGAAGTATATTTCTGAAATAGCGTGGAATCTGGCCATTTATCCTGACCCAAATCCTGACGTCACTGATGCTTTCTTCCACATAATCAGTATGTCTAACTCTATGTGACCTCTTGTTCTTGAATCCCTTTATTGCTCTTTTCCTCAGTCATGTATCTTCTTGAATGCTGACCTCTGCTTGTTAAATGTTAACCATTTCTTCGATCATCATTTTGAATCTTGCATTCCTGAGCCCCACATAAAAGAATTTTCTTCTTTGTCTCAGTTCTCTCACATTTAAATTTGTTGGCCTCTCTTAGAAAACAAATTTAGTGAGCACAGTTCAATTAAAGTTTTCCCATTCCATACCCTAATAATTTTAACCATTCCTGTTGAATCATTCCCTTCATGTCTTCTCTTTTCACTGAAGCATTTCTAGTTGTTTTCTTATAGCTGGCTGCATCCAAGCGAATCTCTGCTGTGAGTTGTTCAATGCCACAGAATCCACTTTACAGAATGGAACTTAAGCAATATGCAGTGTTCCAACAGTGGGCATTATGATTTTATTTGGATTCATCATGTAAGCATTTACAATCCACACACCTGCCCTATAACCCAGTATTCTATTACCTAGTTTATGGCCTTATTTACTAGAAGTGAGCTTTTAACGACTAGGAAATTTAAACCACAAATCATTCTATCCAGCTTTCCCACCTCCAAGGTGTAATTGTGACTTTTATTCTTTTAACCAAACAGCATTTTCACTCAAGGTACATTTCATTTGCAGCCACCAAAATGATGGGTAAAAATACAGGAAGAATGTAGCCAAGGCATTTTCTGTAGAAAGTCGTTATGACCTGGAGCCCACTGGCCATAGGAGTGGTTGAGAAACAGTTTTCGAAGGGAATTGTACAGTGACTTGGGGGGGTGGGGGTGAAATAATTTTTAAAGCTATGGGGTTGCTCTAGAAAGCTGGTGTGGATTTAAAAACCAAATGGCCTCTATAACTCAGTATTCTACAATCTGATAAAAATCCCTTGGAGCTTTCATTTTGTCCTCAGAATTAGTAAATTTGGTCTCTAAATTTAGACATTGCTTGGCCCTTATGGGCTCATGAGAGATGACTTACAATTCCCACTGACTGTCTCCTTCATTGTGACTAGCTTTTAATCAAATTTAATTTCCAAGTTCTAAACCATTTAATCTTCTCTAAAGTCTCCTCAATGGTGTATTATTAAGGTTTTCTGAAAGTCAAAATGTTTTACATCCCTGTCTAACATACTTATATCCATGATGATTTATATGAACAGATATTTGTGAAGAGATACAATGTGGTGACTGTTGCAGGAGCATAGATCATGTGGAGGAATCACTTGCTCCCTTGTGCATGAAGGTAGCTAGGCAACCTTGAGTTAATTACACATAAACATGTGCAAAAGCAAATCAAATTGATTAAGTGCATCCAGTGTCTTCAGTGGTAACCTGACATTCATCCATCACCTGCCAAGTCAAGTCACTTTTATTTATCATTCATGCTTACATGGTAAAGACGAGATAGTGTTTCTCCAGGACCACGGAGCATATTTACATAAATATAAGTTAAACACATTGAAATATTAAAATCTTAAGACGTATGTAGTAGAAGTCCACGGTACACTATCCGCATATGTTCTTGGAATTCAGGAGCTTGATGGCTTGGGGGGAAAAACTGATTCCCAATCTGGACCTAAGAGCCCAAGTGCTACGGTACCTCCTACCAGTTGGAATAAGGGAAAAAGTGAAAGGTGTGAAGAGTCCTTCACAATGTTTATTGCCTTTTGCCTGCATGAAGTGTTGTAGATGTCCTTCATGGTGGGAAGAGAGCCCCCAGTGATCATTTCCGCTGACTTCACTATCCTCTGCAGGGTCTTGCGGTCCGAGGAGGTACAGCTTCCAAACCAGGCATTGATGCATTTGCACAGGATGGTCTCGATACATCCTCTGTAGAATGTAGTGAGGATGGAGGGTGGGAGATGAGCTTTCCTCAGCCTGTGCAGGAAATAGAGGTGTTGCTGAGGTTTCTTGGCTATGGAGCTGGTGTTAAGGGACCAAGTGAGATTCTCTGCCAAATACACTCTAAGGAATTTGATACTCTTGACGACCTCAATGATGGAGACGTCAATGGTCATCGGAGCATGGTCCCCCGGCCCTCCTGAAGTCTACAACAATCTCTTTTGTTTTATTAACATTCAGATGCAGGTGTTTTATAAACATTCAGATACAGATTGTTGTCTCTGCACCAGCCTATTAGCAACTGCACCTCATCTCTGTTTGCTGCCTCGTCTTTCTTACTGATCAGGGCCATCGTGGTCGCGTCATCAGCAAACTTGATGATGTGGTTCGAGCTGTGTTTAGCTGCACAGTCATGGGAGAGCAGAATGAACAGCAGTGGACTAAGCACGCAGCCCTGGGGGTGGGGGCAGTCCCTGTGCTCAGTTTGAAGGTCTTGGAGGTGCTGTTACCGATCTGAATTGCCTGAGCTCCTGTGCATTAACGCCATCTAATTCCAAGGTGTGTGTTAAATGCAGAGATGTTTAAATGCCTGTTGGAAAAGCTTTATTATTTGGAATCCATGTAACTGTCACAGCCAAATTTAACTTCTTTGTAAGCCAACACGTAAAAGGGATTCTTAGATCACACTTCCCCCAGTTGCCCCAAGCTCAGACAATGAAAGAAAGTCCTCGAGCAGATTTAGAGTCAGTGTGTGCAGTCAGGGTATGCTCATGTCAGCAACCCTTCTATACATACCGTCATGCAAGGCTTCAAAATTAATCATTGAATTTGCTTCTGGAAGCAGACTCAATTCCAGAGAGGTCGATCCTGGTACTGATGTCAGACCCACAAGGAGTAAACACAATGGCCAAACAGCTCTTGACTAATGAAATTATTTTCAAAACCAGCAAAAACATCATTTATAAAAATCAAATTCCTTCTGTTGCTAAATGATGCAGGTTTCCAATTAACCATCATTACCATTGCTTATCTGCCTGCTGGGTCACTCTGTATTTCCTCATGCTTAACAAGTATCTGATTCAAGTGTAACTAACTTCACTTATATTGAGGGTCCTCTGTGTGGTAAACCACTGTTTGTACATTTATCTGTTTGGACATGCCCATTGGCCAACTGTACCTGAATAAAGGTGATTGTTCCACAGCCCCTTCCCAGTTCAGGACAGTCGACCATGCTATTGTGAGTAAACGTCTATCAGTTTTACATAACTTCCAGTCTTATGGAGTTATTGAGGGTTCATCAATTTTATTCGCAGTAAATTTTGACAATGGAGCAGATCCTGAAGCCGGAGAAGTTGGAAATCAACCCTCAATCCCCTGAAACCTCCACCATCTTTGAACTCTGGCTGCGTTGCTTCGAAGTGTTCCTCCAGGCATCATCTGCCATTGTCCGATCAGAGAACAACAAGCTGCAGGTACTACACTGCTGGGTTGAGCCCCTGGTATACAGAATGGACATTCTATTGGACCAGTACCTGAAGAATGTAAGCGAGGCCTACGCGAGACACTTCCTGGCCACACCAAAACAGCAACCCAGGGAATCTAGCACTGAGTACCTCTGGGCCTTATGAACTCTCAGACAAGCCTGCGATTGCAAGGCCATGACGGCCGCAGAGAACTCGGAGGACCTGATTAGAGACACGTATGTCATAGGCATCCCGTCAAAGACTGTTGGAGCAAGGTGAGCTCAATTTGTGGAGGGCAGTCAAACTGGCAGGCATGCTAGAGGTGGCCCACCAGAAGATGGAAGCCTATTCGGCCAACAACGTGGCTACCTCGTGGCAGCCTAGTGACATCTTGGAATGTCACCCACTGCCACACAGCACCAGTGATCTGACCACAGCAGCTGTACTCTGCGATCATACAACACCGCCATCACCACATCCTACCAATCACCTCCTTGAGCACCCAAAGTGCTACTTCTGTGGCCTGAGAAAGAGCCTGAGGAATCGCTGCCCGGCAAAAGAAGCGGTTTACTACAGCTGCAAGAAGAAAGGGCACTACTCAAAATTGTGTAAGCCCATGTCACCTCAACCCAGCAGAGCCACGTGCGGACCAAGGGGGCTGCCATCTTGAATATTGCCTCTTGCAGCTGAATACATGAACTCTCTATCGCAGCAAAAGGCAGCAACCCGACACTAGACTCCATCATGCTGGATCAAGGTAGTCCTCACCAGATGGACATACAGGTAAATGGTCACATGACAAGCTGTTCAATAGTGGGAGCATGGAGAGCTTCATTCATCTGGACACAGTGCAGTGCTACTCCCTCATGGTTAAGCCAGTGAGTCACAAAGTCTCCTAGGCCTCGAAGTCCAGAACGGCTCATCTCCACGGCTACTGCGTAGTGACCCTGACTGTTCGGGGCACAGACTACAAAGAATTTAATGTCAGCCAGGTGCTGCCATGCTACTGGGACAGGACTTCCAATGCCACATTGAAAGTGTGACAATTGTGTATGATGGCACCCCCCCCCACCCCTTTCACTGTCTGTAACCAGCAGTTCTTAAATCACCCACTGTGCTCTACCAGCGAAAACCCCTCGACTTCTTACCCACCGTTCCCAACTAAGATGGCCCAAGGTGCTCGACCTGCGGACTCTCAACTCTCAAGATCACCCCTCCACCACTGTTTGCTAACCTCACTGCTGACTCTAAACCTATTGTCACCAAAGGTAGGCGGTACAGTGCCGAGGACATGGCCTTCTTTTTATTTAGTTGGAGGTGCAGTGGCTACTCAATGAGGGGATGATTGAAGCCAGCACTAGCCCCTGGAGAGCCCAAGTGGTGGTGGTGAGGAATGGGGAGAAAAATAGGATGGTCATTGAGTACAGTCAGACCCTTAACAGATTTATGCAACTGGATGCGTACCCTCTTCCCCGCAGATCCAATATGGTAACCATATCGCTCAATATTGGGTATTCTCCACCAGCTCCCCATCCACCTGGAGGACCGCCTGTATACTGGTTTTGAGACGGTTGGCTGCCTCTACCATTTCCTGAGGGTTCCCTTCAGCTTCACCAACAAGGTCTCGGACTTCCAGCTGGAGATGGACCGAATGGTAGACCAGTATGAGCTGCAGGCCACATTTCCGTATCTGGACAATGTCACCATTTGTGGCCATGACCTGCAGGATCATGACGCCAACCTCCAAAAATTCCTCCAGTCCACCAAAATCCTTAAACTCACAGACAATAAGGCTAAATGTGTATTTCACACATCCCATCTTGCCATCTTTGGCTGCATCATGGAGAACAGTCATTGGCCCCGATCCCAATCGCATGCATCCACTTTTGGAACTCCCCCTTCCCTATAGCCTCAAAGCCCTGAAAAGGTGTCTGGGCTTCTTTTCCTAATATGCCCAGTGGATCCCCAATTATGTGGACAAGTCCCAACCCCTCATTAAATCTACCGCCATTCCCCTGGCACCAGAGGCCCGTGCAGCTTTCAGCCACATCAAGGCAGACATTGCCAAAGGTATGATGCATGCCATGGATGAATCCACCCTGTTCCAGGTGGAGAGTGATGCATTTGACTTCGCTTCGGCTGCCACACTTAACCAGGCGGGCAGACCTGTCGCCTTCTTTTCTCCCACCCTCCTGGGCCCAGAAATTCAACACTCCTCCAATGAGGAAGAGGCCCAAGCCATTGTTGAGGCAGTATGGCACTGGAGACACTACCTGGCTGGCAAACGATTTACCTTGCTGACTGACCAACGGGCGGTGGGTTTCATGTTCAACACCAGCAGTGAGGTAAAATAATAAAACAACAAGATATTGAGGTGAAGAATCTAACTTTCCTCCAACAATTACGATATATTGTACCAGTCTGTGAAACTCAATTAACCGTCAGATGTTCCATCTCCCGCGGAACATGTGCCTGCACACAAATAGACTGATTGCAAACCCTCCACAATGACAGCTGCTCCCCGGGGTCACCAGGTTCTTCCATTCTATCAAAGCCTACAAACTGCTAACTCCAACAAGGAGATCAGGTCTGTGACCAGAAACTGAATGCCACACTTCTATTGACCAGACAGAGCACAGCTCATAAAGGCCACTTCCTCCTTTGAACACCTGATCATCGATTTTAAAGGATCCCTCTTCTCCTCTTACCACAACATGTACTTCCTCAACATCATCGACGAGTACTCACGTTTTCCATTCACTATCCAGCCTGGACATGACAGCTGCCACAGTCATCTATGCAGTCTCTTCACTATGTATGGATTACCTTGCTATATCCATAGTAACCGGGGGCCCTCCTTTATGAGTGATGAGCTGCGCCAGTACTTGCTGGCCAGAGGCATCGCCATGAGCAGAACCACAAGCTACAACCCCCGAGGGAACAAGCAGGTGAAAAAGCGAGAACGCTACTGTCTAGAAGACCATCCTCCTAGCCCTGTGGACTAGAGTCCTTCCAGTCTCCCACTGGCAAGATGTCCTCCCCTCAGGCACTCCACTCCATCAGACACTCTCATGTACCATCACCAGTGCCACTCTACATGAAAGAATATTTTCGTTCCCCAAGAAGTCTGCAACAGGGACCACACTGCCAGCCTGGCTGATGTCCCAGGGGCTGGTCCTACTCAGGAAGCATGTGAGGAGCCGTAAGTCCAACCCACTGGTCGAAAGTGTCCACCTTCTCCATGCCAACTCCAAATATGCCTATGTGGCAAAACCTAAAGGGCACGAGGACCCAGTCTCTGTTAGGGAATTGGCGCCCTCAAAGGTTCCAGAGACCATTACCACTTGCCCCGCACCCACCTCACCTATCATCACCCATGATGCACTATAGCCATGGCATCTTACCCCGCCCCAACAGATGACATGCCAGACACATCACCACACATCCATCCATTTAACGCTGACGACTGCATGCAGGCACCCCAGACTGTCCAGGACCCCATTGCTGCAACGTAGCCACAGCCGGCATTACAATAGTCACGGCGGCAGTTCAACCTGCCCAAAAGTCTTAATTTATAACACCAGATGCACTGCACCCTGGTGAACTCTTTTAAAAACCAAGGGTGAATAGGGTATATATATGTATATATATATATATATATTTAACTGTCTGGGTATGGCCATTGGCCGACTGTACCTGTGGCCCCTCCCACAGACTCCTGAAGAACGATGACTGTTCCACAGCCCCCTCCCCAGTTCAGAATAGTCAGCTAGAATGGACATGACTCCATGCTATTGCGAATAAAAGCCTGTCAGTTTTACACAACTTTCAGTCTTTTGAAGTTATTGATGGAGCATCACTTTGATTCCTTGCAAAGCCACATTGGCACTTTCTTCCTGTTCAGTGCTGCTACTGATGTGAGTTCAAACATAACAAAAAATGCAGTGATTACACAAGAAAACCAGACAATGTGTTTAAAAAAATCTATAATATGGACAGAAAACAAGTAATCTCAGCTGGTTTTTTTTGTTAATGTGTGTCCATCTGATTTGTCTAAAAAAGGTGAAATTATTGGCTAATAAGGTTTAATCTTTTTAGGTGTTGAATTCCTGGGGCTTTGTGTTCTGTCTGAATTGGAAAAGCTTTGAAAAACTTTGGAAAGTAACTGCAATATTTTCTATTCAAGAAGTAACATGGAAAATGAATCCAACCAGTGAGGTGTATGAAGACGGATATGTTGGCAAATTTCAAGAAAAACAGGGCATAAGACTGCAGATCTCCAGGAAAGTTATCACAGATCTGTGAGTGTGAACCTGACTTTCAACCCACTGGAACAGACACAATCATGTTGTCTGACACCTTGGTAAAGGCAGCAACAAGCCTCACTTATCTTGGTTTCCAAACTGCAACATGAAATATCATTTACATCACTCAGCTTGCAGCTCTCGTTTAAGGTTACATTAAGCCAAGGACTAATGCCATGTTTGCAGAAACAAATTATGTTACCATATTCCTTAAGGACAACTGGAAATAACAGGTAGGCCAACATTTCAGAAGTTTCAGTTGAGGAAAATAGCTGAAAGGCAAATAATAACTTTTTAAATTTATTTAGAGGATGCAATAATTTGCTGACAAGATCAGCAATTATTTCCCATTCCCCAGGAAAGACAGTGACTCCTTGAATCGCCGCTGTCTGAGACCCTTTGTCAGAACTGGTTATTTGCATCAAAGGGTCTCAGGCCTGAAACTAAACTTGCTTCTCTCTACACAGATGGTGTCTGACCTGCTGAATGTTTTTTATTTTAATTTCAGATTTCCAGTATCTGCAGATTTAAAAAAAAATAATTCAGTCCTATTAGTCGTGAGCTCATCCACATCTCCTGTAGTTATACCACCAAACGGGAGAGAAACAGTTCACTTCAGCCCAATTTGACAAAGTCAATTAGGATTGGCCCATGTCCCGCTAACCATTTCCCTATTTATGTAACCATCAAATGTCTTTGCACACAAAACTCAAAACGGTCAACCAGTTTACCTATCTCGGCTGCACCATTTCATCAGATGCAAGGATCGACAATGAGATAGACAACAGACTCGCCAAGGCAAATAGCGCCTTTGGAAGACTACACAAAAGAGTCTGGAAAAACAACCAACTGAAAAACCTCACAAAGATAAGCGTATACAGAGCCGTTGTCATACCCACACTCCTGTTCGGCTCCAAATCATGGGTCCTCTACCGGCACCACCTACGGCTCCTAGAACGCTTCCACCAGCGTTGTCTCCGCTCCATCCTCAACATCCATTGGAGCGCTCACACCCCTAACGTCGAGGTACTCGAGATGGCAGAGGTCGACAGCATCGAGTCCACGCTGCTGAAGATCCAGCTGCGCTGGATGGGTCACGTCTCCAGAATGGAGGACCATCGCCTTCCCAAGATCGTATTATATGGCGAGCTCTCCACTGGCCACCGTGACAGAGGTGCACCAAAGAAAAGGTACAAGGACTGCCTAAAGAAATCTCTTGGTGCCTGCCACATTGACCACCGCCAGTGGGCTGATAACGCCTCAAACCGTGCATCTTGGCGCCTCACAGTTTGGCGGGCAGCAGCCTCCTTTGAAGAAGACCGCAGAGCCCACCTCACTGACAAAAGGCAAAGGAGGAAAAACCCAACACCCAACCCCAACCAACCAATTTTCCCTTGCAACCGCTGCAATCGTGTCTGCCTGTCCCGCATCGGACTGGTCAGCCACAAACGAGCCTGCAGCTGACGTGGACTTTTTACCCCCTCCATAAATCTTCGTCCGCGAAGCCAAGCCAAAGAAATGTCTTTTAGATGTCATAATTGTATGTGCCTCCACAACTTCTTCTGGCAGTTTCATTCCAAATACACATCATATTCTGTAAGGAAAAAGTTGCAGATCACTCTCACTTAAACTTATGCTCTACAGTTTAAGATTCTCCTGCCCTGGGAAATTTGGTGTCAGTGCTGCGCAACTGCTCAGCTCAAGGATGTGTAAGACTCCCCTTTCATCCAATAGCCTTACCCGTGGGGAAGGTGTAGTTGTAGATAACACTTTCCAGGTTCTGGCAGTTCCTAATTTCAAAACATGTCATCTTCAAGGGAACGTGGGGACAATATTCTGAATTACTATATTATTAATCCAATAAACCAAACTTTGTAGATGGAGCTTTATGTAGCTATAATTCATTGATAAAACAGATAAATATTTAGCAAAACTTTGCATTAAACTTTTCATAATTATGAATAAACAAAGCATATACTGTACTTAAAGATATAATGATATTCAACTTTAAAGAGATATACAAGAAGAAATAAGAAGAAAATTATCTCAAGCTCACATTCCCTTCATAGTTCGTTGAAGTATGAAATGCAAGCTCCTAGTTTGCACAGATATTACAAAATATTATGTCATTGTTACGATGGTAACACTATAAACAATACTTTTTCTTAAAGAGTAAATATGGTAAGTATAAGATTGGAAATCAAAACTTTCTGCTCTTTAAAAGACAGATGTTAGTAATATGTCAATTTAAGTAACCAGTCTTGGTTTTAATCCACACTGGCCAAATGAAACCATTCTTGCCCAGAACCATAACCATGATTTTCCCCAGCAACCAAGAATTTCTTGGTGCAGAATCGTCCATGATAATTTTATTGTTTCCACATACAAAATTGCATTTCGCTTTAGACCATTTTTGTCTCTCGTAATAATGAAAGATCTTCTTTAATCCACCTTTTCCAAAATAAATCCGCAATAAACTGCACTTGTCTCCATCCATGTCTTTAGTAAATATCTTCTTTCTGAAATTGACCCAGAGGCATTAAAGGTTTCCCATTATAAATCCACTGTATTCGCTCTTGGTTATTTCGCAGTACTAAATAACTGACAGTACCATAACCACCTTCACTTGCATCAGCAAAATGGTGTAACTGAGCAAATGTGGCAATTCCAAAGTCTGTTGGTTTAAAACATCTGTTGATTTCAAAACTTTCTAACCTTTTAAGATGCTGGATCCAATTCATTCAACCTTGTGCGATGGAATCTGGTATAGTTTCTTCCCATCCAAATTTCCTTCTCCACAATTCTTGCAGAATTTCCTTGGCTATTAATACTACTGGTGCCAATATCCAAAGGATTGTATATTGAGCTTATGATAGAAAGAATTCCTCTTCTTGTCATTACAGTTTTGTACTTGAAAACATCAGATTAAATGTACCACGATACCCCTAGAATTATTTTGAAAGGTAGAACGTTACAACCCAAGTCCTTTGCTCTTTCTGCCTCGGGAATAACAGCCAATACATCTCGACTGTTGCTAATCCATTTAGTAAGGAAGAAACCTCCTCTCAGAAAGAGTGCGTATGAAATTTCTGCTATATTAGTGCAGCAACGAGGTTCAGATGGTTTACCTAAGAAGGAAACTCCAGTTTTTAATGGAGATCCATTACAATATCTGACGTTCATGAAATTGTTTGAACATCACATTGAAAGTAATACTAAAAATGCTAAAGATCATCTGTATTACCTGGAACAGTAAACTGGAGGACAGGTGAAGGAGTTAGTCAAAAGTTGCCAATATATGATTTTATGTTCATCACCATCATAATTATGTCATAATTCTTTAAAACCTTGTTATGGATTCATTTATTGGCAATGGTTGAGTATGATCAACTCGCATGGTTGAACTTTATTGAAATACTCTCCTTTCGGTAAGATTCATATAGCGTGTGCTCTGGAGAGATTGAACGTCACCAGGTCTTTCCACAGGGTTGGTCATTGTCATTGGAGCACTAGCAGTGACACCTGTGGCTCCTTGCTCGAGTCGACTCATTTCTTGTGTCTGCGGTACCCATTGCTCTGCTGGAATGTTAGATAGATCTTCCAGAAGCCTGAGCCAATGCTTTGACTTTGGCCATATTCATAGCATGTTGTTCCTCAAGCTCTAGTTTGTTTTTCTTTTTTTTCTTCAATAATCTATTTTGTTCTTCATTAGCCATTTTTAACTTTTAATCTTCTCTTCTTGCTCCAGTTGTTGTTTCTTGATTTCAGATTCCATATCCTCTAAAACACGTCTTTCTTCGATGACTGTTTTTGTGCACAGGCAGTAGCCAAGTCTGCTTGAAGCACACGAAGCTGTACTTGCTCTAGATGCCTTTAAGATCCTCCTGCACTCATAATCTTGGAAATACTATCATACATTCATCTGTTCCAGTTCCACTAACCTTTAAGTCTTCTTCTTGCTTGGTAGTTGAAGCCGCTTCTTCTGTGGTGACTGACTCCAACCTCCTGCCAAGCGTTGTTGGTCTGCCTTGCTGGCTCAACTCACAACCAAACAGTTCTTTGAGAGGAATTGTTTGCTTGAGGTTTTGAGCATGACGAGATTTCCTCTTAACCATTTTGGGTTCTTCACGCTGCAACCTGGCTTCTCCTGGTTACTGGGAACTGTAAACAAATTTGTATCATGTGGTCCCTTTAAAAGAATTTCTCTGAATTGTCTTGAATCTGTGAATATGCACACAAGCTTTCTTTATCTCTGGTTGTTTATAACTTTTAAGAACATATTCTTCTGGGCTTCTTGCCAGATTTTGCAAACCAGAGCTGTATCTTATCTTCCAATTCTTTCGCTCAATTTTAAACTGTGCAATTCATAGACATGTTCTATTTTTACTGGTTTGGAATAGTCTATTGTTACAGTGAAATGTCTCTTCTTTTAACAAGTTGAGTTATTTCAAACAAATTTTACAAGTCTTTCTTCCAAACAAAGCTCACGATTGAAATTTTCTTTGAATCAAAATATAGACAACACTTTCCAGGTTCTAGTATTTCCTAATTTCAAAGCGTTATCTTCAAGGAAACATGGGGATGATATTCTGAATTACTATCTTAATCCAATAAACCAAACTTTGTAGATGCAACTTTATGTAGCTTTAATTCATTGATTAAAATGGATAAACATTTTGCATAACTTTGCATAAAGATTTTCATAATGATGAATAAACAAAGCATATACTGTATTTAAAGATATAACAATATTCAATTTTAAAGAGATATACAAGAAGAAAAAAGACGAATTCAAAGAAAATTATATAGAGCTCACATTCCCTTCAGAGTTCAAAGAATGAGATGCAAGCTCCTAGTCTGCACAGATATTACAACATATTACATCATAGTCACTATGGTAACGCTATAAAACTATAGTCTTTCTTAAAGAGACAAGCACAAATGAACTAAGAATCAAAAACACAAGGTTTTAACCTTTACAATAGCACCTGTTTAACCTCCCAATCAGGCTCATGTGAAGCCATGGATTGCAGATGGTGGATGGTTTTTACAAATTGGAATTTATGGTTGTAAAACTAAAAATGCTGGGTAGATGAATCTGCGGATCAATAGCTAGGGTTATCCGCCTGGTATGGACACTGACTGGAGGCGGGAACAGGAAACCACTTCAGTATTTTTCCCTTGTATAATCGTGAACTCAACATCGACTACGGTCTCAGCTCAAAGATGGAACCTTTGCTGAAGTAGAACGGGGCAGGCAACAACTACAATTCAGAGGGTCAGAAATCGTGACAGATAGAGAGAGATGATTGCCCACGCTGAAGGAATGCCCTGAGGGAAAAAGACTCATTGTTCACCTTACCTCTGATGGCAGGATTTTATCAACCTCTACAAGGTCACCTCAATCTCCTGCACTCCAGTAAAAAGTACCAAGCCATTAAGCCCTACAGTCCCGGTTACATGTTTATGAGTCTTTTTATTTTTGCTCCCTTTCCATTTTAATAACTTTCTTCCCAGAGCTGAGTGTCCAGCCAGCACACAGTATTCCGAATGTGATCTTATCAATATAATCTCCATTGGTTACACGAGGTCACAACTCTTGTACGCAGTTTTCTGACCAATGGGTGCAAGCGTGCCAAGCACCTTCTTCACCATACTGTCTACCTGTCAGCGAACTAGGTATTTGTATCCCTGGTTCTCCCAGTTCTATCACACTCTACAGGCCCCTACTATTTTCTGTGTAAGTCCTAATCTGGTTTGACATACCAAAATGCAGGACCTCCAAATTAAACTCCATCTGCCACTCGTAAGCCCACTGACTCAGTTGATCAAGATCCCCCTGAAATATTAGGTCCACTATTCCAGCAATTTGGGCATCATTAGCACATGTACTAACCACGCCACCTACATTCTCAACCCATTCCCCTCATTCATTCAGGTGCCTTGCCGTTCGGCGTGGGCAATCATGTCTCTCCATCTGTCGCGATCTCTGACCCTTTGAATTGTAGTTGTCACCTCTTCTCCTTCGGTGAAGGCTCCATCTTTGAGCTGAGACCATAGTTGATGCCAAGTTCGTGATTATACAAGGGAAAAATATTGAAGTGGTTTCCCATTGCCTTTTTTGTTGAAGTGTCCATACTGGACAGGTAACCCTGGCCACTGATTAGCAGATTCATCTGCCCAGCATTTTAACTTTTACAACCATAAATTCCAATTTGTAGCAATCATCCACCATCTGCCATCCATGGCTTCACGTGACCCTGATTGAGAGGCGAAACAGGTACTTCACCTTTCCCAATGGTGACCTGTAGGTTACTGGATGGAAGGAGTGCCTTATATTTCCTTTTGCTGAGCAATTGTGCAGCATCGATACTAGCAATTTCCCTTACTTCCCAACAATCTCTCAGACATACCATTAATATAAATGGTGAACAAAAATGGACACACTACTGATCCCTCAGTGCACCATTGTCCAGTCTGAAAAACTATCCTCCAAGTCCTCCAACAACCATCCTCTGTCCTCTTCTTCCAAGTCTATTTTGGGATCCAATCGGCTAGCTTGCAGGAAAGCAAGAAGGAAAAGTACAAAGAACAAGCAGGAAACACTTTTAGAGTTTGGACCTCTAAAGTCATGAATATCTCTTCTACAAAAGAGACAGGCCCAGAGTTTGGTGCACACAATAAACCAAAGTAATTGTATTGATCGTGTTTGTGTGTAGATGCCTATATTTGTGCGGCTTTCCAGCTCAAATATGCTGCATGATGGTACTGCATAAAACAGACATTTCATGTGAATATGTCTGTACTGATAATATCATTAGTCAATGATATAATTTCAGATGCTTCCTACAATCTGCCAGTCATGGATGTTTTAATAACGCTGGAAAATAAATTCTTCAATATCCTCCCTTCTTTGATATAAATGTAGAATTTTATCCCAACACAACTCAGTTCAAGTTAAATTTCACTCATCGCTTTAATTTCAGCTGGTGAGTTGTTTCTTTCAACAACAAAGAAAAACAGGAGAAAAAGGTGTTTTTAGGATGAAAGTCACAGAGTTGTTACGTAGAGAAGTATCCAGTATTGGCCTTGTAAGTCTATGCCAGCATCTAATGGAGCAATCGAGCTTAGTTTATTCCCTGTCAATGTCGACTACAGTATACCAGGAATAATGTTCCAATAATATTCAGAAAATTATTGATTGAAATATTTACAGTACAACTCCAATAACCCAATACTTTGGGTGCCATACAGTCAGATTTTCCAGATGACTGGGCATTATTTGGATTAACACATCAACACACTTTTGATTCACCTTCTTTTACACGCGCAGTAGTATAATATAGCTTCTAGTGACCCAGGAGAGACTAAAGGAGAACAGGCTCTAATGTGTTAAAAGGATCAAAGCATGGGGTGTCCCATGAGTTCAAAGGGAGGGACAGAAATAAGTCCTGGTGTGTTTAAAGGGAAATGCAGGAAACTGAACCTGCTGATGCCAAACAATGAGATAGCAGATTAAAATGATTTCACCGTACTTCTGAATAACTCTTTACATCTTATTAGTTCATGCTTTGAGAAGTGTTAGCCCAGCTAATAAAAATGATGAATGCATTCAAATATTCCCTTTAATTATGCTGTTTGAACTTTACCAGCACTTTATGAGATAATATTCTATATAAATCAATTGAAGTTAATCTACTGAAAACATTGATTTTCTAGAGCTTTATGTTTAAGAAATTGGGTTCAATCTACAATACTATGGAGCAATTGTTAGGTGTTTTTCTGCTTAAATTGATATTTTCCCACCTCCATTCCTGGAAGCGTGAAACAATGTTTTATGGTACTTTGAACGACTGTAATGAGAGCTCTTGATAGAGTGGATAGGATTTTTATGTTTTTACTTGGCATAAAAATTTAGAACTATAAACTTAACGAAGTCAGGAAGGGAGTTGAGGAACAGAGGATAAGAGAGGCAGAGATAAGGTTTGTGGTCAGCAAATCACTGTTGTGACATAAGTAAGGATGTTCATGGGGCAGTATCTGATAATGAGTTTATTGTCATGCACATAGGCACTAAAATTCTTACTTGCTGTCGCCAAACAGGTGCTTATAAAGAAAAACTATTAGAGTATATTAAACAAATTTAATTAAAAGAGACAATAACTATTTAAGACAATAAAATTAAATTAGGAGACAATAAATATTCATACTAATCCTGATGCAATAGTCCTTTTTGAGCTCTCGCAGCAGCCTATGATTAGAATGATGAACAAGTGGCCAGAAGCGGCAAAGTTGTGGTATCCATCTGGGGCATCAGAGGACTAGGTGTTTTCAGGAGATTGAATGGTGGGGGGCTGGGGGGGGGGGGGAGAGATATTGCCTTGAAGATAAGGAGCTGATTCATCAGGAGCACCAACCCCCCCCCCCACCCCCCAAGAGATCAAAGATAAACAAGGGACCTGCTTTACTCAAGTCTCTGCCAAATTCTGGGTTACTAAAGCATGATGCCCGAGTGGAAATGGTTTTTTTCCTGGGACAAGTTCCCCCAGAATGCTCAAAGAGTGGTTTTGTGTGTGACTGGCATAAAGTTTGTATCAACTGTGCAAGGAAATACCTAGGGTGATATCAAGTGATGATAGTATTTTTCACTCCAGTAAATTAGATAGATTTTCAATTATACATCACAGGAAAAGTAGCATTATGCAATGAGTCTGATTTTTTTAAAATATATTTTATTTTTGAAGTTTTCATAAATATAGTACATACAGTCCATATACATCCATCATTTTAATACAGATTAATACTGACTACAAAATAAATATTAAATCCCCCTCCCCTTAAAACTAAAACCCTCCCTAACTCCAACCTCAAGAAAATCAATCATTATTATACATGTTCATAGCATACAGTAATATATTTAAAGGAAAAGAGAAAAATAAAAGTATTGGATTGTACTGTGGCAGGCCAGGGAACACTGAGGACATAACTATCAATATTATCTGCTCTATCTGGTGAGGTAGTGGGGAATAGTGATTAGAAAAGGATAAGACTAACCCACAATACCCATCTTATGATTGTATGGGCTCCATATTTGTAACTATGTGTTATATTTATTTCTAAAAGTATATGTGATTTTTTTCCCCAATGCAATCTGTCTATGCCCAGATACGAATCAGACTTCCAGGTGATTGCAATATATTTTCTGCCCACTGCCAATATTATTTTCACAAACTTTCATTTAGTTGGTGAAAGGACCACTTTAAGCTTGGTTGCCTCAACATTACCCAACAAAAATAAATTGGAATTTTGTGGATATGAAATATTAGTAATTTGCTCCAACAAATTCCCTACTTTTACCCAAAATAGTCTTACTTTTGGACAAGTCCATATTGAAAGCAGGAAGGTACCATCTTCGGTACCACACCTAAAACACTTATTTTATTTTATGCAATTTAAACAGTGTGATATATAATTGGTGTAAAAAAATTATACTGTACTAATCTGTATCATTAATGTATTAGTCATGCAGTCTCTACACAAATCCATCCATAATTGCACATCAATTGTACTGTTCAGATCCTGTTCCCATTTATGTTTACATATTGTTCTCTGTAATAAAAGGTGCATTGCAGAAGTAAATTTCCGTACTGGCCTGAGTTTGAATTCTTAAATAACATGCTGTGCATGTTTACCCTTCAAAATTGTTTTTATTCTAAACACTACTTTGCACTTATACTGGTATTCTCATCAGTTTTGTATTCAAATAGTACTCCAAATTGCTACTAAAAATCACCATCAATAACTCCTTCATGCTAACGATACCTTTGGAATGAAACCAAGGGGTGTCCTCGATCTATTGTGGCAGATGCTGTGTCATGAGGAGTTTGATTAATTAAAGAGGGGACGAGGCTACAAGGAGTGACGATTTCCATTTGACTGGAAGGGAGTTCGTGTTCAGGAAAATATACCTCTTCACCGAGGTCCATCAATAAGAAAGTGGATGAGGTTGCTCAAAACAAATACTATTGCTATATTTATCATATCCCCCCATTTGACTGCATTTGTGTCTTTCTCTGACACATGAAGTTAAGGTTCTCGATGCCATCCTAAAATGTGCCTTGTGAGTGGTCACAGGCCAGGAATACCCTGGAATTGATGGGAATTATGCAGTTATTCAAGGAGAGTAGTGTTCGAAGACCAAGAATCAAGTATAACACATAATTCACAGGCTTCCAAACAGATAGGCCTCCCATGGAGCTCTGAGATGTGGATTACTGACATTGGGCACAACGTGTCCTCTTTCCATATTGGAGGAAGACGCCCAGAGAGAAATCTTTGATACATGGGCTGACAGCTGCTGAATGCTGATGCCTGGGAGCAGGGAATGAGAACACACTAATCTGTCTGGGGCTCAATGCCAAATAGGATCTGGCTGCAGAAAAAAGGCAAGTTATTGCTGCTGAAGCTTTGCACTTCCAAGTGATAGATGGATCACTCAGTTAGATGCTGATTGAGAAGGTGTCAGAATCAGAATTTTATTGTCATGAACAAGTCATGAAATTCAGTGTTTTGCGGCAGCGTCATAGAGCAAACATACATATTATAACCATCTTATGACATTACTATAAAAAACAAAATAATATTAGTCCACAAAAAGTGAGGCAGTGTCCTTGGTTCATTGATTATTCAGGGATCTGATGGCAGTGGGGAAGAAGCTGTCCTTGTGCCGCTGGGTGCTCGTCTTTAGGCTCCTTAATCAGTAACGGCAAAAGGCTGAAGTGAACGAATTGATAGGCTTTTATTAGCTTTAGAACAAAATCACAGCCATGCTGCTCAACTGTTCTGCACTAGGCAGGGACCTGTGGAACATTCTGGAGCCTGTGGGAAGAGCCATATTTACAGTTAGCCATTGGGTGTGCCCAAATAGACAAACATATACATACAGTCGTTTACCACATTCTCCCCTTTTGTTTTTAAAAGAGTCCAGCGGGCTGAAGTGGTGAAGATACAGTTACAAATTAAGTCTATCAGGTGTTCTGGTTTTTCGATGTGAACATCATAATTAAGGTTGTGGTTGTGGCACACTGGCGGGGACCTGGGCAGTCTGGGGTGCCTGCCTTGGGCTGGGGTATGCGGCGACATGTCTGGCGTGTCCTCTGCTAGGGGCGAGGTAATATGCCATGGTGCATCGTGGGTGGCTAAGGGTGAGGGGGATGTGGGGTGATCAGTGAAGGTCTCCAGGGCCCCTGAAGGCGCTAAATCCCTAATGGAAACAGTGTCCTTGTGCCCATCAGGGTACACCATGTAGAAATATTGGGGGTTGGTGTGGAGGGGTAGACACTTTCAATCAGATTTATTGCTCCTCAGGTTTTCAGAGCAGGACTGGCTCTGGGTGTGATAGTACAGGATACGATCACCAATGTATCTATTTGTATGTCAGCCTGCAGCTGACGTGGACTTTTTACTCCCTCCATAAATCTTTGTCCGCGAAGCCAAGCCAAAGAAGAAGAAGACATATAGTAGTAGTGATTGGCTGAGAGCCGTAGCCACGCCTACTGACAGGTCATAAAAGGCTGCTCCTAACCAGACCCAGGTCAGTCTGGACGGGTCGACCTCGATGTAATACACTCCAGTCTTTTGCTAATAAAAGCCTTGGTTTGAGTCAACAAGTATTTGAGTCATTCGACGCACTGGGTGATCCCAGTCTCAGATTTCCTGGGAAAGAAAAACATACGTTCATGCGGTGTGGCATTTGGGGCAGTACATAGGAGAGACCTGTTGGAGTGGAGCAACTCTGGGAGGACCTCTTGCCAGTGAGAGAAGGAAGGCCCCTAGACCATTGGGCTAGGAGGATGGCCTTCCAGACTGCGGCATTCTCCCTTTCCACTTGCCCATTTCCCCAGGGGTCGTAGCTGGTGGTCCTGTTCTTGGTGATGCCCCTGAGCAGCAGGTACTGGCGCAGGTCATCGCTCATGAAAGAGGACTCCTAGTCGCTACGAATATAGCTGGGGAAACCGAATAGAGTGAAGAGTCTGTGTAGGGCATTGATGCCTGTGGCAGGTGTCATGTCAGAGCAGGGGATGGCAAACGGAAAACATGAATACTCCTCATTGTGGTCTGTGGAGGGCAGAGATCCTTTGAAGTCAACACTCATGTGTTCAAAGGGGTGGGTGGCCTTTATCAACTCTGCTCTGTCTGGCCGGTAGAAGTGTGGTTTGCACTCCATGGGGACCTGGCAGTTTTGGTCATTGACATCTTTTCGATGGAGTAAGGCAGGTTGCGGGCTTTGATGAAGTGGAAGAACCTGGTAACTCTGGGATGGCAGATATCATTATGAAGGGCTTGTAAGTGGTCAGTCTGTGCACCGGCACAGGTCCCATGTGATAGAGCATCAGAAGGCTCATTGAGTTTCCGATTATTGATCATGAACTCAACAGCCCGTTGATCAGTTAGCAGGGTGAATTGTTTACCAGCCAGGTAGTGTCTCCATTGCCGCACTGCCTCAACAATGGCTTGGGCTTCCTTCTCGGCAGAGGAGAGTCGAATTTCAGAGCTCTGGAGGGTATGGGAAAAGAAAGCAACAGGTCTGCCCACCTGGTTAAGGGTAGCAGTCTAAGTGAAGTCTGATGCATCACTTTCCACCTGAATCATGGAGAATGCATCCACCACATGCATTGTGGCCTTAGCAATATCTGCCTTGATGTGGCTGAAGTCTGCATGGGCCTCTGGCATTAGAGGGAAAGAGGTGGATTTAATGAGGGGTCGGGCCTTGTCTGCATAGTTAGGGACCCACTGGGTATAATAAGAGAAAAAGCCCAGGCACCTTTTCAGGGCCTTAAGGCTGTGGGGAGGGGAAGTTCCAGGAGAAGGTGCATGCAGTCAGGGTCTAGACCAATGACTTCTTTCTCAATGACACAGCCAAGGATGGCAAGGCGGGTTGTGTGAAATACTCACTTGGCCTTATTGTATGTGAGCTTGGTGGTTGAGGAATTTTTGAAGGTTGGCGTCATGGTCCTGCAGGTCATGGCCACACATGGTGATGCTGTGAAGATACAGCAATGTGTCCTGCAGCTCGTACTGATCTACCATGCAGTCCATCTCCTGCAGGAAGACTGAGACTCCAGTCTCCTAAGGGGATCTGCAAGAAGTGGTAGAGACGGCCATCCACCTTGAACCCGGTGTATTGGAGGTCTACTGGGCGGATAGGGAGCTGATGATGTGCGGATTTCAGATGATAGAAAAGACCTGATACTGTGCAATTTGGTTCACCACATCGGATATTTGGGGAAGGGGGGTACACGTCTAGTTGTGGGTACCTATTAATGGCCTGATTGTACTCAATGACCATCCTGTTCTTCTCCCCATTCCTCACTACCACTACTTGTGCTCTCCAAGGACTGGTGTTGGATTCAATGATCCCCTCATTAAGTAACCGCTGCAACTCTGCCTGAATAAAGGCCCCGCCTCCGGCACCGTATCTCCTACTTTTGGTAGTGACGGTTTTACAGTCTGGGTTGAGATTGGTGAACAACAGTGGAGGGGTGATCTTGAGCGAGGAGAGTCCACAGATCGTACACGATGAGTGACTGGGATGCTGGCTGTGTCCGATGGGGAGGGTGGGGGGGTATAGGGTAGGTGGAGCGCAGTGGGCGATTTGAGAACTGTTGGTTACAGACAGTAAGTGGTGAATGGGGTGCATTGAACTCCATTGTCACACTTTCAAAGTGAAATTGAATATAAAGTCTCAGTACCATGGCAGCGCAGAGCTGTGGTATCACCAAATGTTTAAGGTCTGTACCCTGCATGGTCATAGTCACTACACAGTAGCCATAGACATCCAAAAGGTCACCTTGAGACCAATGAGACCTTTAGTTTACTGGCCGTACCACGAGGGAGTAGCGCTGCACCATGTCATGATGAATGAAGCTCTCCGTCCTCACACTATCAAATAGGCAACTTGTCACGTGGCTGTTTACCCAAATGTCCATCACTGACCTAGCGAGCTGATGCGGGCTGTCCTGCTTGAGCGTGATGGAGGCCAGTGTCAGTGAGTTGCTTGTTGCTATGGCGGAGAGATCACGTGCTGATTCGGAAGATGGTGGTGTCCAGGATGGCGGCCCCCACGCACTGCTGCTGAATCCCAAGGATGGTGCCCAAGATGGCAGTCCCCGCGACTCGCACATGGCACTGCTAGTTCCCGGCGATGGCGGCATCCAGGATGGCGGCCCCCATGATCTGCAAGCAGAGCTGCTGGGAAGGGATCTAGATCTACACGCCTTAGCATAGTGTCCCTTCTTCCCTCAGCTGGAGTAGACCATAACGCTGGGCAGCGTTTCCTTGCTGCTCGCCCAGCCTGCAGAAATAGCACTTCGGCTGCTCCCGGAGTACAGCGGTGGTGGTTGGGTTGGTGACTGCACCTGGCAGTGGTGATCGAAGGTGTTTGCGAGGTACCGCTGCCGTGGTCAGATCGTTAGTGGGGCGAGGGGGTGGTGGCACATCCCAAGGTGGCAGTGTGCAGGGCAACCACATTGTCAGTTGAGTTGGCCTCCATATTCTGGAGGGATACCTACAGCATACCTACCACCTCAACTGCTCTCTGCAGACTGAGCTCCTCTTGCTCCAATAATCTTTGGCGGATGTACTTCTACCTGATCCTTGCAACATAGGCATCCTAGATCAGGTCCCCCATAGTTGTCATATTCACAGGCCCTTCCGAGGGTTCGTAGGGCCCGAAGGAACTTGCCGTTTGACTCCCCGGGTTTCTGCTCTCGGGTCACCGGGAGATTCCTGGCATAGACTTCATTAATTTTTATAGGTACTGGCACTTAAGAATGTCCATGGCCTCCTGATATGTTACAGTGTCCCTGATAATTGAGTACATCAGGGTGCCAACTCGGGAAAGCAGTGCCTGTAATTTGTCAGTCTTTGATCTCATGGGGGCTGAAGATGCCTGCAAGAATGCCTCGAAATAGTGTAGCCAGGAGAGTTCGAAGTTGGTAGATACCTCAGGTGATTGAGGGTCAATCCCCAGCTTCTCTGGCTTCAGGATCTGCTGCATTACAAAACTAAAAGTAATGCACCATCAATAACTCCAAAAGACTGAAGTTGAATGAATTGATAGGCTTTTATTAGCTTTAGAACAAAAGCACATCCATGCTGTTCTGCACTGGGCAGGGAGGTGTGGAATATTCTGGAGCCTTTGGGAGGAGCCATAGCCACAGTTGGCCAATGAGTGTGCCCAAACAGACAAACATATATATACACACACACAGTGGTTTACCACACTCTTGTTCCTTTCTCCCCCGATGGTGGAGGGGATGTTTGAGGATAGAGGCTGCTTTTTTTTTAAAGACACCACCTCATGTAGATGTCCTCGATGGAGTGGAGTCTGGTGCCCGTGATGTCGCAGGCTGAGTTAACCACCCTCTGGAGTTGATTCTTGTCCTGAGAGTTGGCGCCTCCATACCAGGCAGTGATGCAACCAGCCAGAATGCTCTCCACTATTACATGTTTATGGATGCCACACTGAAGTGAGTTACTACATGCTCATGACATCTGCTGTAAAAAGTACAAGGACTAAATTAATTTGCCAAATGGAAGATATGGGTGTTATTTGTTTTCACCATGTTGTCCAAACACATATTTGTCACATTCATCAAAAGAGCTCTGCCTTTACTTGTCTCAGCTACTTTAATGAGTCAAAAACAATTTACCTGGTGGGTTCTGACCAACTTCTATGTCATGTTGGTTTGAGTTTTCCTCGGTGTGATTTGCAATCATTTACTATGTCAAAGCAAAGACCAGAGTACCTGTACAGGTATCTGATGTCAATGTAGAGATGCCTCAGTATAATTAGAGCTTGAAATGTTAAGGATTTTGGCCTGGGAAAAGTCATGGATGTTGTTTCACTTACCCTGTGTCTGGATTATACAGCAATTATGCAGAAAAAGCATTGGTGGTTCTAATGCTTTGAGGTATCTGCTCCATGTGATTCATGGACAAGAAGCATAGAGGAGGGCCGGGATCTCTGCTGCCTGGTCTTCGTATTAAAACAGCATTTTCCTCCTTGGAAAAAGTGCATAATTTTAATTGATTCCTGGAAACTTTGACTCAAACTCTCAAAGTGGTGAAGGGGCATTTGGAATGGCACTGAGATGTTCAAATCCACATTGGTGATCATTCAGGATTTCACTACTAACTGGGAGCGCACTATCTCCCAAACTACAGTCAGCGCAACACTATTGCCACAGTGGGTACGAATCCAGTGCTGCCTTTTTATATATCATAATTTAGTTTCATTTTTAAATACATTTAACAATTATACAGAACACAACACACTTCCTTGCCCTTTCTATGTAAACCCAAGAAAAAATGAAAAAGAAAGAAGAAAAAAAAGTCCATGCATACAGTGAAACACATAGAGACTCCGTATTAATACTGTGTTATATCCTTTAAGGAGGTCTTCTGGCTAACCACATCCCTATGGTAGCGTCAGTGAAGTGCCTATATATTCTAGGTAAGGCTGCCAAATTTTTAGAAAGGTTTTGTATTCTTTTCTAAGATTATATGGGATCTTTTCAAGAGGAATACAGCTGCTCATTTCCAACTATCAATGAGGAGAGGGGGATCAGTTTCCCACGTCACTGTTATACATTTCCTGGCCACATATAAAACAATTTCTATCAATTTAATTTGGGAATTGGTTAAATATTTACTGACACTCGTGAAATTCCCCAATAAGTAGATCTAATGGGAAGGTGACTCCTGTGATCTTAGTCAAGGTGTCACAGAGATCATGCCAAAAGGGCCTCACCTTTGTACAAAGCCAGTTAGAGTGCAAGAAGGTGCCGACCTCTATAACACATCTGAAGCACATTCAGGGTTATATTTATGTAGTTTCTGTGGGGTGAGGTACAGTTGATGGAGAAAATTATAGTGAACCAATCTGTATCAATCGTTGCTAGCAGACTTCTTTGACAGAAATCTGACCAGAGCTGTTCAGCAATAATTATGTTCAAATCTGATTCCCATCTTGGCTTTGGGCCCTCATTTTAGCAATAAGGAATACATTTTGGAAATAAATTTGCATACATTTCTGGCGCTATCTTTAAGGAGTTTGTACATCCTCCTGTTGTCTGCATGGGTTTCCTCCAAGCGGTCTGGTTTCCTCCAAGCAGTCTGGTTTCCTCCAAAACATACAGGGGTTTGCAGGTTAATTGGGGTTTTTGGGTGGCACGGGCTTGTGCGCCAGAAGGGCCTGTTACCGTGCTGTATGTACATGTAAATCTACCCATGTCTGCCCTGTCAAATATCTCCTGGGTGCACCAGTCACCTCTTCTCTCAGAGCAGGTGCAAAAACAAGGGTGGCATGATTAGCATAGTGGTCAGTGCAGCATTGCTACAGCGCCGGCAACCCATGTTCGAATCTGGGACTGTCTGTAAGGTATTTGTACATTTTCCCCTTGTCTGCGTGGGTTTCCTTAGAGCGCTCTGGTTTCACAACTTCCAAAATGTACATGGTTTGTAGGTTAATCAGTGGGTTTGGGTGGCACAGGCTCATGGGCTAGAAGGGCCTGTTACCATGGTGGTTTTCTAAAGTGTAAAAATGTTTTAAAAAGGCTCCTTTAGTCTCAAGGGACTTAAAGAGGAAGCTGAGAGTTGGCCAGTGGTTCTTAACCTTCTTCTTTCCACTCACATACCATTTTATGTAATCCCTCGGTGCTGTGCGATTAGTAAGGAATTGCTCAAGGTGGTATGTGAGTGGAAAGAAAAGGTTTGAAAACCACTGTTTTAATCACACCTAATTGATTCGTTATGTGCACAGTTTCATAACTCCAAAGGAAATGGACCAATGACAATTTTTCTCAAGCAAAATATTTCAGTAACAATTGGGTCTAAAGCAGCGATTTTCAACCTTCCCTTCCCACTCGCATACCACCTTAAGCAATCTCTTACTTATCACAGAACATTTATGGCATAGGGATTACTTAAAGTGGTACGTGAGCAGAAAGAAAAATGTTGAGAACCACTGGTTTAGATAGTCTTCAACAAAAAAGAAACTCAATAATGCTGCCCAAATTTAACAGGCAGCTAAACATAAGCTTCTAATATGTCAGGGGTGGCCAAACTGCGGCTCACAAGCCACATGCAGCTCTTTGACATGTAATGTGCGGCTCATGGGGAGGGGAGGTATCCGCAGCAGGGAGGGTGGCTGTCACCCGGTCGCCAGCTGACTGTCAACAGCCTGCCCACTGCTAGGCACCTGGAAGCTGCCTTGCTGCTTTCAGGTGCCTAGGGAGAACATTTGGTGTGTAGACTTGATTAGAAAAAAAAATCTTTTGCAAAATTGCTCCCTTTGAAACCGTGCTTCTTCACGATCTGCAGTGTATCAGCATTTTGCAAATGGATGATTTACAAGGATTGGAAAGTACTTTTCCCAACAGGGGTGTACCAGGGGTGGGCAACCTCCCGTGCCGGTCGCCCCAGCCCTGATTGTCCCGTGCCGTGTGAGGTGTGAGGAGTTGGGTCGCCGGCTGCTAGCCCATTTCAGGCTTTCAGATGTCTAGGGGGAGCACTCGAAAGCAGAGAATATACTTCCCCGAGGAGGATTGAGTAAGTACGCCTTGGGGACGGGTTCTCCGCTTTCAGGTGGCCTCCTGACAGCCGCATTCGGGTATTTTTGGCAGCTTTACATTCGGGTATTATGGCCACCTGGAAGGGGCTAACGATAATGTTAGTGGGTGTGGCTTGTGATCGCGGGATTGCTACGGCTCTCAAACATCTGAAGTTTATGGTATGCGGCTCTTATGTTAAGCAAGTTTGGCCATCCCTGCAATACGTCAAACGGGAAATTCACACTTGTGAGCTGGATAGATGTAGAATTTATATTGGTCTAAGTTGGCAAAAATAATTGTTGGTCAATAGTCAAACCAGGCACAAGGTTACCTGCATCTTCCAGTAGAGGGCCTATAAAATTTGGTGTTCCTGAAAGCAGGCAGTACTTTCTAAAGGTAAGTGTGCAGGCAGAGGGTTTCCTAATGATTGAACCTTGAAATATATACATAGGCTGCTGCTAATCACCACTCTCATCTCTCCCATAATCCCTCTGCTCTACTCCCATCCCCCAATCACAAATGACAAGAACTTTATTTAAAAACAGTAAAAAGGAATGAATTCAAATGTATTAGCAAATTCGAAGTTTGCAAACATTCAAAGACATTAAAACCTCGACAAAGACATTTAAACACTTACCTGGATTGGAAAGGTTTAGCAGGATTAAGGACTAAACATGCATTGCCCTCCATAATATTTGGGAACAAGACATTTTTTTTTCCTTTATTTGCCCCTGTTCTCCAGTTTTAAATTTGAAATCAAACAATTCACAGGTGATTAAAGTGCACGACACAGATTTTATTCAAGATTATTTGTATACATTTTGATTTGACCATGTAGAAATTACAACATTTTCCATATACTGTTCCTCATACCACCGCACTATAATGTTTGGGACATTTGGCTTCTCAGGTGCTTGTGAGTACTCAGATGTACTTAATTGCTTCATTGGTGCAGGTATGAGAGAGCTAGGTTTGCTTCTAAGCTTTTGATCACCTTTACTAGTTGCCATTTTTCAACACGAGGACTAGAGCTATGCCAATTAAATTTAAAGAAGCTGATATGAGGCTGGCAAACAATAGAGACGTTGCCCAAACTTTAGGATGACCAAAATCAACTGTTTGGAACATTATTAAGAATGAGTGTACCGGTGAGCTCAGTTATCACAAAGCCACTGGTAGGCCAAGGAAGATGGTGATGACAGAAGAATTCTCATCATAATGAAAAAAAATTCCCAAATGCCTGTCAAACAGATCAGAAACACTTCTCAAGAGGCAGGTGTGGATGGGTCAATGACCACTGTCTGCAGAAGACTTTGTGACCAGAGATACAGAGGCGACACTGCAAAGGTGCAAACCACGAGTTAGCCACGGAAACAGGATGGGCAGATTACATTTTCCCAAAAAGTGTTGAAAAGAGCCTGCAAAATTCTGGAAAATGGTCTTGTGGACAAATGAGACCAAGATTAACCTGTATCGGAGTTATGGCAACAGTAAAGTGTGCAGGTGTGGAGAAACTGCCCAAGATCCAAAGCATACCACCTCATCTGTGAAACATGGTGTTATGCCCTGGGAATGTGTGGGTGCTCTTATCCTCAATGATGAGGTAATTGCTGATGACAAAGCAAAGTGAATTCTGAACATCTTATTTGTTCAAGTTCGAGCAAATGCCTCCAAACACATTGGGCAGCTCTTCATCCCACAGCAAGACAATGATCCCAAACAAACTGCTAAAGCAACAAAAGAGGTTTTCAAAACTTAAAAACTGGAAAATTCTTGAATGGCCAAGCCAGTTGCCCAATCTAAATCCAATTGAGCATGCCTTGCATGTTGAAGAGAAAACCTAAGGGGACAAGCCCCCGAAACAAGCTGGAGCTGAAGATGGCTGCAGAACAGGCCTGGCAGAGCATCACCAGGGAAGATACTCTGCATCTGGTGATGTCTATGCAGACTTCAAGCAGTCATTACATGCAAGGGATTTGCAACAAAGTATTAAACATGACTACTTTAATATAAATACCATTGCTATGTCCCAAATATTACGGTGCCTTGAAATCAGGGGACTGTATAAAAAGTGCTGCAATTTCCACATGGTCAGACCAAAATGTACATAAACACCTTTTAATAAAATCTGGGCCATGCACTTTAATCACATTAAATTTGATGACAAAGTTAAAACTGTGGAACGCTGGGCAAATAAAGGAAAAAAAATGTCTTGGTCCAAACATTATGGAGAACACTGTAGGCAAATGAGATTGGCATGCATATGTATCTTGGTTGGCATGGATGAGTTGCACTGAAGGGAGTTTCCATGTTGCATAACTATGAATAATGTATCAATTGGGATACAGAATTTAAAAGAATGATTTTACATCTATTCCCAGTAAGGTCTTTGTGAAATAAGCAAACTGTGATATATTGGTCATAAAGAGAGGGAGTAAATTAAGATTGCTGTTTGAATGGTTGATGTCCATGTGTTTATTGCTGAGCATTGTCATTTGGAACTTTATTCCTTTTCCTCATTTAGGCAGTTTTGATCACTTACAACATGTTCATGTTAAACTGCAAGTAATAGTTTGAAGGGACATTCTCCACAAATCAATGTCCTTTCACAATTAGCTGTAGGGAGCCTCTGTTTCATGGGATACGTGAATTATGCCTTTTTTTAAAAAAAACTAATTCCACTCAAGGTGGGAATGCCATTCTCTCTTAAACTTCCACCTTGCAACTCAATTGAGAAGGCACAGCTTGCTTTGCGTATTCAGCTTGTGTGCTATGGTGAAACAAGTAAATATCTTATCCTACTTGCTGGGTCATAAATTAAGTGGTTTACAGAGAATCCACATAATGGATTACATTTGAAAAATGAGTATAAATCGAGGACAAGATACAGCAACAGGATAAAAAGAGTCTTGAAAATACACTCATTGTATTTAACAAATGCTCAGAACTTAAACAAGAATTTGCTGGCAATGTGAACGCATATTTAAACCACACTGTATAAATCATCCAGGAGTCTTTCTTCTCTCCCCTCCTCCGCTCCCTCCTCCGCTCCCTCCTCCCCTCTCCCCCCTCCCCTCCCCCCTCCTCCCCTCTCCCCTCCTCCCCTCTCCCCTCCTCCGCTCCCCCCTCCTCCCCTCTCCTCTCCTCTGCTCCCTCCTCCCCTCTCCCCTCCTCTGCTCCCTCCTCCCCTCTCCCCTCCTCTGCTCCCTCCTCCCCTCTTCCCTGCTCCGCTCCCTCCTGCCCTCTCCCCGCTCCCCTCTCCCCTCCTCTCCTCTCCCCTCCTCCCCTCTCCCCTCCTCCGCTCCCCCCTCCTCCCCTCTCCCCTCCTCTGCTCCCTCCTCCCCTCTTCCCTCCTCTGCTCCCTCCTCCCCTCTCCCCTCCTCTGCTCCCTCCTCCCCTCTCCCCTCCTCCGCTCCCTCCTCTGCTCCCTCCTCCGCTCCCTCCTCCGCTCCCTCCTCCGCTCCCTCCTCCCCTCTTCCCTCCTCTGCTCCCTCCTCCCCTCTTCCCTCCTCTGCTCCCTCCTCCCCTTTCCCCTCCTCTGCTCCCTCCTCCCCTCTCCCCTCCTCTGCTCCCTCCTCCCCTCTTCCCTCCTCTGCTCCCTCCTCCCCTCTTCCCTCCTCTGCTCCCTCCTCCCCTCTTCCCTCCTCTGCTCCCTCCTCCCCTTTCCCCTCCTCTGCTCCCTCCTCCCCTCTCCCCTCCTCTGCTCCCTCCTCCCCTCTTCCCTCCTCTGCTCCCTCCTCCCCTCTCCCCTCCTCCGCTCCCTCCTCCGCTCCCTCCTCCACTCCCTCCTCCGCTCCCTCCTCCGCTCCCTCCTCCCCTCTTCCCTCCTCTGCTCCCTCCTCCCCTCTCCCCTCCTCTGCTCCCTCCCCTCTCCCCTCCTCTGCTCCCTCCTCTGCTCCCTCCTCCACTCCCTCCTCCCCTCTCCCCTCCTCTGCTCCCTCCTCCCCTCTCCCCTCCTCCCCTCTCCCCTCCTCTGCTCCCTCCTCCCCTCTGCTCCTTCTTCCCCTCTTTTCCCACCCCCTCCCCTGCTCCCTCCTCCCCTCTCCCCTACTCTGCTCCTTCTTTCCCTCTTTCCCCACCCCTCCCCTCTCCCCTTTTCTCCTCCCCTCTCTTTCTCTCCCTGTCTCCCCACTCTCTATCCTCCTCCCCTCTCCCCACCCTTCCCTCTTCACCACACCTCGCCCCTCACTTGAATTTCATGAAATGAAATGTACTTGCCCCATTAGTCACCAATTAATCTGAACACAGAATGTTAGCTCTGGTGCTTAACTTTAAATGATGAGAGTTGTATTTTTGCAAATGTCAATCAACCTTTCTGGTCCAGAAAAGGAAATAATTAAAGACCATGTAAATTCATTCCTGTGGGTAACAAGTTGTTCTTGGAGTTTGTTGGTACTTTGGCCTCAATAATCTGGTGAAACGTTTATGTGCATTACATAATACATACACTAAAATAAACCTTTTGCTGAAGAAAATCAGGACTTACCACGTGGATTGTGAAATCCACACTTCTAATCACTGCGTGCTTCTGATGTTGCAGTACACATCATGCACACACGTTGATGAGTTTCAATCGAGTATGCATTACCTTTCCTCTGAAACAGCTCTGTGAGACGGTGTTCTCCATGAAATTCTAAACCTTTTTTGTACTTACATTTTTAGTTTCATTCATTTTTCTGCTTGATAATCATTCATCTGCCACTGGTCGTGAAATCACTCAATTTTTATTCCACACCTCAATGGTATTAACAAAATGATTTCAAGATCAGAATCGGCAAGAGTCCTTGGTACTGCAAATAATCTAAACCGGTTCATACAATGTGATTAAAGTTGTTCAAATGCACAGTAACAGCAATCAAAATTTAAATTGTGAATTCTTGAGACAATTCTTTCCTTTTCAATATTTTTATTGAATTTTATGTAATAGTACATATATACGTAAAGGAATGACGCATAAGACTAAACTGTATTGCAGACAAGGGCATTCATATGCATGGATGTTCCCACCCGCTATTGTTATTCATCTATGGATGACAGTCAATCAACAAAAAACGGAGGAACTTGAACAATATAAAAGCAGCCTTTCCAAGGAGTGAGCTTAAACTGCCACACTATGTGTGTGTGTTTCTTTGTAGCGGTCGGCTACAATTGGTGACCCCGACGGTTTAGAAGGGATCTAAACCTAGCGATGGAGAATGAAGCAGCAGTCAGCGCAGTCGTCCTGAAGCTCCCGACCTTCTGGATCATTCGACCTGGCGTGTGGTTCGACCAGGCAGAGGCTCAGTTCCAGATTCGTGGCATCGCAGCAGAAACCACTTGGTACTACCATGTGGTCAGTGCCCTGGATTCACAGACTGCAGACAGAGTGGCCAACTTTATCCACAGGCCACCATAGGAAGGCGCTTACACTGCCTTCAAAGATCTATTAACCGAGACATTCGGGCTCGCGCTCCACCTGGATGGGCGTGGAGACAGATCCCGGTCAGCACTCATCCTGGGATATGAGCAGCCCGGCATCACGTTCGAGCAGACGTTCCTGGAACAGATGCCTGAAGACATCCACCTGCTCCTGGCAGATGCGGATTTCACTGACCCCCAGAAAGTCACAGCACGGACAGACATTCTGTGGAAACAGAAGTGCACAGCTACCGTGGGGCTCGTAAAGAAGTCCTGCAATTAGATCAGAGCAGTCCCAAGCAAAGAACAGCAGACGAGGGGCAGGAACAAGTCCAGCGACAGATGGTGCTTCTACCACCAGAGATGCCACCGGGGCCCGCCGATGTCAGTCCTCCAGCAAGTTCAAGGGAAATGACAAGGCCAGCCATCTCGGATGGCCACAATGGCTGGCCACCAAGAGGGCCTCCTAAACATCTGGGACCACCTGTCCGACAGAAGCTTCCTGGTGGATACAGGAGCAGAGGTCAGCATGATATCCCTGACAGGGTTGGACACTAGGCTCAGGCTAGCGGGACCCACGTTGAGGGCTGCCAACAACAGCAGTATACGGACCTATGCCACTCGTTAGACCGAGCTGCAGTTCGGGGACAGTAATTTCTTGTGGGCGTTCACGCTGGCCGCAGTGGAACAACCACTTGGAGCGGATTTCCTGTGAGCTCACAGCCTCCTATTGGACCTTAAGGGTAAGCAACTCGTCCACACCGAGACCTACCAGCCCATTGCACTGAGGGGTGTTAGGTTTCCAGCAATGCACCTGGACTCTGTCCACAGCTTGGAGAATGAGTTCTCCAAGGTGCTAGTGGGATTCCCGGCAATCCTTTCCCCTCAGTTTACAGTGGAGATGCTTCAACACGGCGTCAGACATCACATCCTGACCAAGGGCCATCTCTCCACATAAGGACGAGACTACTTCCCCCAGAGAAGCTCCAACTGGCCAAGAAGGAGTTCCACAAGCTCGAGGAGTTGGGTGTTGTTCGACGGTCAGACAGCCCATGGGCCTCACCCCTGCACATGGTGCCTAAAGTAACTGGGGGCTGGAGACCATGTGGCGACTATCGCCGGCTCAACGAAGCCACCACCCCAGACCTTTACCCCGTGCCACACATCCAGGATTTTGTAGCAAACCTGCACAGGGAAACAATATTCTCAAAAGTGGACCTCGTGCGAGGATATCACCAGATCGTGGTGCATCTTGATGACATCTCTAAGACAGCCATCATCACTCTATTTGGGCTGTTCAAGTTCCTGAGGATGCCATTTGGGCTCAAAAATGCAGCACAGACATTCCAACGACTGATAAACACTGTTGGCCGAGTCCTGGATGGCACTTTCGTCTACCTTGACGATATCCTCGTGGCAAGTAGGATCCGATAGGGATACCTTCAGCACCTCCGAAATCTCTGTAGTCGTCTGCCGGAGTTCGGGCTCACCATCAATCTGGCCAAATGCCAGTTTGGCCTAAACACCATCGACTTCTTGGGCCACAGGATTACAAAAGACGGGGCCACACCATTGCCCGACAAGGTAGAGGCCATCTATAGCTTCCCGAAGCCCAGTACAACCAGGTCTGTAGGAGTTCGTGGGGATGATAAACTTTTATCACAAGTCTATCCCAGCAGCTGCCCGAGTGATGCGCCCTCTGTTCATCCTGATGTCCGGCAAGGAGAAGGACCTGACCTGGGATGACAAATCTGCACATGGGTTTGTGGAAACCAAAGCAGCCCTGGCCAAAGCTGCAATCCTGACCCACCCCAGACCAGATGCACCCACAGCCCTCAGGAACAGCGATTGGTGGAGTCCTGGAGCAGCAGGTAGAAGGAAGTTGGTACCCACTAGCTTTCTTCCGCAAACATCTGCGGCCCCCTGAACTAAAGTACAGTGCTTTTGATAGAGAGCTGCTGGCACTCTACTTAGCCATCCACCACTTACGGTACTTTCTTGAGGGAAGGGCTTTCATGGACCACAAACCACGGACTTTCACCCTGGCTAAAATCTCTGATCCCTGGTCAGCCCACCAATAGAGACACTTGTCTTACATCTCGGAGTACACCACTGACATCAAGCACATCTCGGGCAAAGACAACATGGTCGCAGATGCCTTGTCAAGACACAGCATCCACTCCCTGGTCAACGGTCTGGACTTCACAGCACTGGCAGAGGCAGAGCAGCAGGACGATGAGATCCACAGTACAAGACCGCTGTCACAGGCTTTCAGCTTCAGGACGTTCCAGTCGGCACAGGCACTACCACCCTCCTGTGCGACGTGGCCACCGGGCAAGTTCAACCTATTGTCCCAACGGCATGGAGGCGACAAGTTTTTGACTCCATCCACAGGCTGGCACACCCATCCATCAGGACTACAGTCCGGCTGGTGGCCAGCAAGTACATGTGGCATGGATTACAGAAACAAGTCCGGGGATGGGACAAGGCGTGTACGCAGTGCCAAACAGCCAAAGTGCAGCAACACACCAAGGTCCCCCAAAGCCTTTCAAGCCAACCGAACGCAGGTTTGACCACATTCTTGTGGATATAGTGGGACCCTTGCCAGTCTCTCAGGGTTTCCGCTACCTGTTCACAGTGGTCGGCCGCTTCACCCGGTGGCCAGAAGCAATCGCCCTGGCCAACACATCTACCAGGTCCTGTGCCAAAGCACTCCTCTCATCCTGGATTGCAAGATTCAGACTGCCATAGCACATCACTTCTGTCTGAGGCACACAGCTCACCTCCAGTTTGTGGACCGACATTGCCAACCTGTGGGGTACTCAGCTACACCATACGACAACATACCACCCGCAAGCCAACAGCATGGTGGAGCGTTTCCACAGGCACCTCAAGACCGCCTTCATGACCAGACTCAAGGGCCCCAACTGGATGGATGAGCTACCATGGGCACTACTGGGCATCCGAACAATGCCAAAAGAAGACCTCCACGCATCCTCCGCTGAACTCATTCACGGAGCCCCACTCACGGTTCCCAGTAATTTCGTTCCACAGGCCAGAGGACAGCAGGAGGAGACAACCACTTTCCTGGACAGGCTGCACGAAAAGGTTGGTAACCTGGCTCCAAACCCACCCTCCAGACACAGACAAGCCAAGTCCAACATCCCCAAAGAACTCAAGGACTGTAAGTGTTTGTATGCAGAGGACCCCAATGTTCGCCACTGCAGAAGCCATTTGAAGGTCCCTTTCAAGTCATCCAGAACAAAGGAGCCACCCTCAAGCTGTACATCGGTAATAAACCAAAGGTCTTCACTACAGATAGACTCAACCCTGCCCACACAGACCTATCAGAACCCATGGAGACACCAACACCTCGACGCAGAGGCAGACCACAAAAGACTTTGGGGACTATAGACTATAGACTTTGGGGACACGGACACTATAGACTGTAACGCTGTTTTGTGGGGGGGGGGGGGTCATGTGATGGCCCGCAATTGCGGAGATTGGGCTGGCACATCTCACAGCAGCAAACGCGGACAGAGATCGCTAAAGCAACTCCCAGGACAACAAACCGGTGGGGGTAGAAGCTGGGGAGTGTCAGACCTTTTGGTCAAGCTGCCCAGCTAACTCAGCAGAAACAGGCTGGGTAAGAAGGGCATTCACATGCATGGACGTTCCTGTCCGCTATTGTTATTCACATGGATGACTCAGTCAATCAGCGAAAAAAAAACAGCGGGAACTTGAACAGTATAAAAGCAGCCTTCCCAGTCCCAATAAAGGAGTGATCTTAACCTGCCACAGTGTGTGGTGTGTTTCTTTGTAGCGGTCGGCTACAATAATTAACTAATCTAAACCCAAACTATTCCTAATTGTATGGCAATATAGAGAAAAAGCTGTCAGTAAAAATAAAAAGAAACACAAGAATCACAAAGAACCTGATTAAGATATCCATTAGAGGCTGTGAAAATAACTCAAAGAACCCCAAAGATTGGGAAAGTTTAAATTCGAGCCAGTTGTGGAACATCTTATTTTCTCCAAGATTAAATATCATATGACCATCTCAGAAAAGGTTAATAGCTATTGTATAATGATGTTCTGAAATCAAGGCAACCTTTAGTGGATATAATTAAAAAGGCCTGGGAGCAGGGCCTCCATAGTTCTATTTCCAATGATTCTTGGAACTCTTTTTTCAAAAAAGTTGTTTAATATATCTTCTCTTTGTGCCTGTCACTCACTGTTACAATTCAGAGTTGTGCATAGAGCTTATATGTCTAAAGTTAAATTAGCTAGTATTTATCCCAATTTTAGCTCTTTCTGTGACAGATGCAAGAATGAGGAATTAATTCATACATTTTACTCTTGTTCGACCCTTGCCAAGTACTGGGAAGAGGTTTTTCATACTTCATCAATAATTATTAATGTTAACCCAGCACCAAACCCGCTTGGGATGGTTGAACAGAAGGTAGTGAAATTGTTTTCATTTCAATGTCTTGTATTAGCCTTTGTCTCTATTATTACAAGGCGAGTTATTTTGATCAGATGCTGTTCCACCCATTCATAATCAATGGTTATATGATATGATGCCATAAGTACTTGAAATAATGGGCAGCTATTGAGGGGTAGCCAGTGTGCCTAATGTAGGAGTGGAGCTTTAAGGCCTTGGTGAGCAGAGGTTGAGGATGAATTTGCTTCCAGTGAGGTGATGCCAGGTGAGGTAGTTGTAATGTGCATCGAAAGAACCAAAGATTTGTTGATCCAAACCAAGGCTTTTATTAACTAAAAGACTGGAGCATATCACAAGTAGGTTGAACAGTCCAGAATGACCTGGTCTGGCTAGGAGCAATCCTTTAAGACCTGCCAGTAGGTGTGGCTATACTCTCAGCCAATCACAGTCATCCTACACTACCATCTGTACATATACACATTGGTGAGAGAATCTGTACTATCACAGTAGTTGAATTAGAAGTTAACAGATTCAGCTAGGGCAGAGGATTGCTCGGATTGTGGGAAATCTGAGACAGCATAATTGTCCCTGATGACTACACCTGCAAAAGGTGTATCCATCTGCAGGTTCTGACGAACTGAGTTAGGGAAATGGAGCTAGGTGAACTGTGGATCATTCGAGAGGCAGAGAGGGCAATTGAGAGAAGTTTCAAGGAGACAGTCACCCCCAAATTTCAGGAGGCAGGTAGCTGGGTGACTGTCAGGAGTGGGAAGGGGAATAGACAAAGAGCAGAGCATCCCTGTGGCTGTTTCCATTAATAATAAGTATATAGTTTCGGATACTTTTGGTGGGGATGATTTACCAGGGACGAGATGTAGTGGTCACATCTCTGGCCTCAGCTCAGAAAGGAAGGAGGGTAAGGAGGAGAGCAGTAGTGATAGGAGATTTGATAGTTAGGGGGACAGATAAGAGATTCTGTGGGAGAGATCAAGAATCCCGGATGGTCTGTTGCCTCCCTACTGCCAGGGTACACGATATCTCAGATCAAGTTCTCAGTAATCTTAAGAAAGAGGGTGAGCAGACAGATGTCGTGGCCCATAAAGGGACCAATGATGTGGGTAGGAAGGATGAGGTGGTCCTACAGAGAGTTTAGGGAGTTAGGTGGAAAATTGAAGGACAGGACCTCCGGGGTTGCAATCTCAGGAATGCTACACGTGCCACATGCTAGTGAGGTGAGAAAAAATAAATTAAAGCAGCTAAATATGTGGCTAATGAGATGGTGCAGGAAGGAGGGTTTCATGTTTCTGGACAATTGGGCCTGTTCCAAGGAAGGTGGAACCTGTTCCAACAGAACAGTTTACACCTGAACTGATTGGGCACTAACACCCTTGCAGGTAGGTTTGCTAGTGCTGCTCTGGTGGAGTGGGGTAGGGGTATAAACTAGATTGGCAGTGGGAGGGGAACCAGAGTGTTAGAACAGATAGTGAGGTGGAAGAGAATAAAGGTCATGCGAGGACTGCATGTATTGACAGAAATCAAAGGTTTGTGCGTGATATAAATGTTCTCAGGTGTATTTATTTCAATGCAAGGAGTATTATCGGGAAGACAGACGAGTTTAGGGCATGGATTAGCACGTGAGATTACAACATTATTACTATTAGTCAGACTTGGTTGAATGAGGGACAGGACTGGCAGCTCAATATTCCGAGATTCTGTTGTTTCAGATGTGATAGAGGGGGGTGGGATGAAAGAGCTAGTCAGGGAAAATATCACAGCTGTGCTTAGACAGGAAGAGGGCTCATCTACAGAGGCCATAGAGGTGGAGCTGAGGAACAGGAAAGGTGTGACCACACTGATAGGGTTGTATTATAGACCGCCCAATGGTCAGAGAGAATTAGAGGAACAAATCTGTAAAGAGATAGCAAACCGATGTAAGAAATAGATTTTAACTTTTCACATAGTGACTGGGACTCGCATGCTATAAAAGGGCTGAATGGCTTGGAGTTGGTTAAATGTGTTCAGAAAAGTTTTCTAAATCAATATATCGAGAGAGGATGCAATACTCGATCTCCTACTAGGGAGCCACACAGGTCAGGTGACAGAAGTATGTGTAGGCGAACATTTTGGATCCAGTGATCATTCTAAATTGGAGAAAGGCCAATTTTGTGGAAATGAGAAAGGATCTAGGAAGAGTGGATTGGAATAAGTTGTTTTCTGGCAAGGATGTGTTCAGTAAGTGGAAGGCCGTCAAAGGCAAATTTTTGAGAATGCAGGGTTTGCATGTTCCTGTCAGGATTAAAGTCAAAGCTAACAGGCACAGGAACCTTGGTTTTCAAAGGATATTAGCAATCTGGTTAAGAAAGAGGTCCAGATACCAAATTCAGTTCATGAAGGTCACCTTGTCAGTAGCCAGGGAGTGTATAGTGGTCACGTAGAAGTCCAACTCCCAGCTAAACACTACATGGTGGTGTACGGAGATACAGAGTTGTATTCCCTTGGAGAAAAATCAATTGAAGGAGAAAATATGACACATTCGTTAGGGTATGGCAGCCTTATCTGCAACATATAGGTACGCAGAGATAGTTACACCCCTTCTAAATAGAAGAAAAGTAAAAATCTGTAGTAATGGTGGAATGATTGAAATAAATGAAGTGGGTCGTGGCACAGATGACGAGCTGTTGTTTTGTATCTTTTCCATTTTACTTTGGGTTCCCTTAAGGGTTGATGATTCTCTAGATTTTTGGTTCTTTATATTTCTTTAATTTACATAATCTTTTCCTTCTAGTATTAGGGTATGGGAGGGAAGGGAGAGGGGTGGGGTGAACTGAACTCTGAATGTAATTCATCATTGTTGAGAAAATTTGCATTGTTGTTTTGGATTTGAGAGTCTTCAAAAATCAAAATTAAAATAAAATACTCAAGATGGAAGGTAAAAAGAAGTCATGAGGTGGCTTTGGCAGGTAAAGTGAAGGGTTTCTACAAGTATGTTAAGAGTAAAAGGATAGCAAAGGGCAAAATTAGTCCCCTAGATGATCAGAGTGGTCATCTATGTGTGGATCCTAATGAGATGGGGGAGATCTTAAACAGTTTTTTTCTGCATCAGTATTTACTCAGGAAACTGGCATGGTGCATAAGGAAACAAGCAGTAGTGGCATGGAACATATAGAGATTAAAGAGGAGGAGGTGCTTGCTGCCTTACAGTGAATAAAAGTGGATAAATCCCCTGGGCCTGACATGATATTCCCTCTGACCTTGAGGGAGATGAGTGTAGGAATTGCAGGACCTCTGGCAGAAATATTTAAAATATCTTTATCCACGGGTAAGGTGCTGGAGGATTGGAGGGCAGCTCAGGTCATTCCATTGTTTATAAAAAGGCTCCAAAGTAAACCAGGAAATTATAGGCCAGTGATCCTGATGTCAGTAGTAGGTAAATGATTAGAGGGTGTTCTGCGAGATCGAATATACAGGTATTTGGACAGACAAGAGCTGATCAAGGATAGTCAGCATGGCTTTGTGCATGGTAGATCAGGTTTAACAAATCTTGTAGAGTTTTTTCGAGGAGGTTACCAAGAAAGTAGATGAAGGAAAGACTATAGATGTTGTCTACATGGACTTTAGTAAAGCCTTTGACAAGGTTTCACGCAGAAGGCTAGTTCAGAAGGTTCAGACACTAGATATCCAAGGAGGTTGTAAACTGGATTCAAAATTGGCTGAATGGGAGAAGACAGAGAGTGGTTGTGAATTATTGCTTCTCAGACTAGAGGTCTGTGACTAGTGATGTGCCTCAGAGATTGGTGCTGAGACCTTTGTTGTTTGTTGTCTATATCAATGATCTGGATGATAATGTGGTGAATTGGATCAGCAGGTTTGCTGATGACACTAAGATTGGACGTGTTGTGGACAGCGAGGAAGGCTTTCAAAGCTTGCAGAGGGATCTGGACCAACTGGCCAAATGGGCCACAAAGTGGCAGATGGAACTTAATGCAGAAAAATGTGAAGTGTTGCATTTTGGAAGGACAAACCAAGGTAGGTAAATGTTAGGGCACTGAGGAGTACAGAGGAACAAAGGGATCTTGGAATAAACATTCATAATTCCCTGAAAGTGGCATCACAGGTAGACAAGGTTGTAAAGAAAGCTTTTGCATCTTGGCCTTCATAAATCAAAGTATTGAGTACAGGAGTTGGGATGTTATGATGAGATTGTACAAGACATTGGCGAGGCCAAATTTGGAGTATTATGTGCAGTTCTGGTTACCAAACTACAGGAAGGATATCAGTAAAATTGAAAGAATGCAGAGAAGATTTACTAGGATTTTGCCAGGTCTTCAGGAGCTGAGTTACTGGGAAAGATTAAACAGGTTAGGACTATTACTTGGAGCGTAGAAGAATGAGAAGAGATTTGATAGAGGTTCACAAAATTATGAGAGGTATAAACAGAGTAAATGAGAGTAGGCTCTTTTCACTTAGATTAGGAGAGATAAATACAAGAGGTCATGGCTTTAGGGTGAAAGGGAAAAGGTTTAGGGGGAAACTTTTTCACTCAGAGAGGTGGGAGTGTGAAACAAGTTGCCATCTGATGTGATAAATGCAGACTCACTCTGAAGTTTTAAAAATAAACAGGATTGGAGATGGCTGGAGGGTTATGGAATTGGTGCAGGTCAGTGGGACTTGCGGTATGATGTTTTTGGCACAAACTAAAAGGGCCAAATGGCCTGTTTTCTATGCTGTAGTGTTCTATGGTTCTATAGAATTTGATTGCACCCTTAAAATAAGGATTCCTCTGAAATGTATTGATATTTAATAAGTGAAAAAATCTGCTGATAAATGACTACAAAGTTATGAAAGGGATAGCATTGTTTAACTAATAGCTGTAAAAACACAGCAAAATGCTGGAGGAACTCAGCTGGTCTTTTCAGCGTCCATAAAGAGCAAAGATATATTGTCAACATTTCAAGCCTGAGCCCCTATTAAAGGAATAAGCAGAATGCTCGAAACATTGGCAATATATCTTTGCTTTTTATGGACGCTGAAAAGACCATCTGAGCTCCTCCAGCATTTTGTTGTGTTTTACTACAATCTCAGTTTCTGCAGACTTTTGCGCTTCACTCTAAGAGGACAATGGAAATCCAGTTGGAATCCAATTTGTTTCATGTTTGTTTTATGACATTCAGACTTCTTAAAACTCAAAATGGGTTTCTTTAAGCATTCTTGGGGAAACCTGAATGATCACATTTATCTAAGAGAGGGAGACAGAGTGGTTGAATTATTTACCAAGCTTTGGCAAAAAAACTGAGATTGACAAAGGACTTGTCGGAATATCGATCGAGATGAAAGAAAAGATAAGGAGATCCTAGAAAGGCTGGCAGTGTTCGAAAAAGATAAATCAAGTGGACTAAATGGAATGATGCTGCAACATTGAGCGGTGAAAATCATAGCAGTTCACCCCACAATCCTCATCAAACCTTGGTTCCAAAGTGTCAGTATCTTTACATTGCTGTATGCACAAAGCAGATGTTTTAGCTCAATAAATAGTTTTTTTTTTAAATCCTGAGCAGAGATTTAATTCCATTTTTTTTCCTCACATTGATGTTTTTTTCTTCACAATTTTACATTGAAAATCATTTGTTGCTTGCAGAAAAACATTACTACTAAATGCTGAGAATAAAATATGCACATATCTGAGTGCTGTTGGCAGCCAATCAACCTTGAATCATACAATGGACCCTTTGCTTGTTCTACCTTGTGTTCTTGTGAAAGAAACCGAATAAAATCCCCGTTATCTGGAATTCAAGCCACATGCAGTCTCAGGAAAATTCTTCCCCCCCACCCCCAGCATCTACCAGTCCCCAAAGGTGCCAGATACCAGGGGGTTTACCGTACTTCAAATAAAACTACAAGTGCAGCAGAACATGGCAAAATAAGACAGGAATTTATAAAGTCGTTATCTTGAAAAAAATTACTTTAAAATGGACTCCATTTATACTTCATACAATCCCTTGATTTCTTTGGTGCAGATTTTATTAATTAATAATAATAATCTAATGCAGCTGCATTAAACACTTTAAATTAACTTTAATTCCTTCATGAGTATAACCCAATAAATTGCAGCTTAAAGGTTATTTTAAAAGTATTTATTAATGTGCAGATTGTTTAAGTGTGATCTTTTTCTTCTTAAATTGCAAAAAATAATCTTCAAAGTGACGAAAATGGATCGATTAGAATCCTTAGATCCAAAAGAGCCATTAAAGGCTTGAAAATAGGCAGATTGAGCTGAAATTTGCCACGGTGATTAAGTTCATCAAAATTTTACAGGCAGAGCAAACTTTCAGTGCAAATTTTGGGCATAACACATCAAACAAAAATCGAAGCCCCCCCCCCACCTCCCCAGATGATAAAAGCTATCCATCCATCCAAGTATTTAGCAGAATTATTGAAAGTAAATCATAAAATGTTGGATACAGAGGAGGTTAAACGAAAATGGCCAGCAGTGAAGGAATGATGCCTGGTGCTGATATTGAAAGGAAATACCAGTCTGTGCAATGATGACCTTGCCTGATCAGTGAAGGGATTCCTGACACCCAAAAGCTATACCAACATAAAGGTATTTCCTATTTACTATACACAGGAGAGCAAAACTATAATCTTCCATTTTAAATAATACAATTAAAATACGAGCCAAGAAATAATAATTAAACCTTTAAAATATGTTTTAAATATAAACTTACATTTTGAAATATTTATTAGAAAGAATTCTAAAAACCCAATACTACATTTAGTTTAGTTTGGTGAACAGTAAATTATTATTTTTTTTATTTTAAGTACATCAATAAAAATACACTTGGGCTTGGTGCATTTCATGATATCTTATTGTATTCATTAGTTTGAATTAACATCACTTCAATTGAATCGAGTGCACTGGACAGCAAACGGCACAGCTTGTAGAGCAGTGCTGAATCACTGTCAGTAATTTTGGGACTAATATACTAAACAATGCATGCGTGGATATCCTTCAGTTGCAGAGAATATAATGGAGCAATGCAGTGAATGTTTACTCCTGCAAACATCTAAGCCATTGGCATAAGACTTTTTAAACTGGGAAAGGACAGTTAAGAACCCGATGGGTTCAGGAAGGGAGCTCCAGAAAGTGGGAAGCTGAAGGCTGAACTCAATGGTCATAAGATCTTAGAATATAGATGCAGTGGGCCATTCAGGCCTTTGAGTCTGCGCAACCATTCAACACAATCATGTCACCTCAGTAGTCTCTGTAGCTATAAGGATCAGATCCAGCTCCTTTTTGAATCTATCTGACGTAGAAAATGTGTAAACGAAGGACCAGCCAAATGAACAGAAGAAGCTGATAAGGTCAGAAATGGATGTGCAGATGAGAATTTTGAAATGCAATGGAAAGCCATTGCAGAGTTTTTTTGTTTTTTTTTAAAATAAGAAATGGTTTGGAATAATATTAGTTGCGTATTGGGCAATCTTAAGTTAATGAAGGCTTTACAATAAATCATGTGTATTAACCTGCATTTTACCTCATTCAGTTAATTTTACATTTCAAATAGTTATCGTTGATTATTTGCAAAGATTCTGGTGCTCAGTCTGAACTCTAAACCAGATAAGTTAGCCAGGTTTATCTCCCAAGATCAAGATGTGGTATTTTCTGTCCAAGGATAAGTTTTCTGTTTCTCAGAGCCCTTCAAGGCCACCATTTTGAGAAGAGGCAATAAATGCCAGTAATTTTTTTTTTAATGGCAAATTATGAAAATCTGAAATAAACACATGAATTATTGGTAATACTTGTTGAGTAGCAACTGTAGCTTTTTGATTTTGTAAAAGCTTAGATTGTTTGATGCTCATAGAACAAACTGCTGTATAGTCAGTAAGTAACACTACTATGTTATAATATTCCTTGGTTTAGTTTAATTCTGATCCTCATCTTTCCTAGTAAACCCTGTTTCCCAATGATTAATATAATTACTTTCATATTGTCCTTTCCATAATGTTTCGGGACAGAAATTACATTCTGCACTTGATACCTTCCACTAACCATTTATTTTGTTCCCTCATCAACTGGGCACATTTGCTTCTATCTACCTTAAATAAATACCTTTGAAGTGATAGTTAATAGTCAAACTAATTCTTCTCTAAGTGTCATCCATTGACATGGTAGCACTTTTCCCTACAATCTCCTTTGCAAATCTAGCTATAATTTGAACTTTCTTGAATCACTAAAATTAGATTTCCCCCACTTGAGCATTTTCACCTTTAATATTATTGAAGTTTTAATGATACAGCACAGCGAAGCCCATGTCACCAGTGGCGGATTAACCATTTGACTGTGAAGGTCTGTCATGGTGTTCATATCCTGTATATCCAGGATACTGGGGTTCCGGGGGATTCTTTCTGCTGGCGCATTCCAGTGGTCACGCTCTGTGACTTTGCATCCTCCATGTTTACAGTTGATAAACTAGGTTTGAAGTTAATCCACTTGGTTTCACATATCAAATTCGCCACATGGTGTCAGAAGTGGGATGCCCCTGACTTTTCAAGGTTAATGCTTCTCGCCCGGGATTTGTTTTTTTTACTAAGCCAGCCATGACAGCGCAGCCAAACGGTGAATATGGCGGATGGATTCCGGAGGCCCGACCCACTTGTCTTTGATAGTAACATCGCTGAAAACTGGCAGATCTTTGAACAAGAATATGATATTTTCATTGTGGTGGCCCTCTGACAAGCCAGCCCATACTCGAGTGCACATTCTCCTCAATCTAGCAGGACCAGAGGCCATTGAACGGTCTTTCGTGTACGCGGGAAAACTGAGATCTCAGCAAGAGAGGACCAATCCTTGTTCTCACAGAATCCAAAGAGGATCCTGAATGTCTCAAGAGAAAATTTAGAGATGTGCAGCTCTCAAACCAACATTACTATGGAAAGACACAAGTTCAACACATGAAATCAGAAAGCTGGTGAGACAATGGACTCGTATGTCAGTGATTTAAGAATCAAGGTGAAAAGCTGCAGTATTTGGAATTCTCTGTGAGGAGCTTATTAAAGATAGACTAGTCTGTGGTATTAATAATGATAATAAGAGAAAGGTGCCACTGTGTGATAGTGATTCGACATTAACTAAGGCTATCTCCATCTGTCCAATTCATGAGATGACCAAAGAGCTCAAAAAAAACCTGATGAGGAAGACAACTTTGACATGAGGAGCTGGAGGAGTTAAAGAAACACTCAGCGGACCCTGCAGACACACAGCACTATTATCAGACATGATTTGCCCAGCAAACAGCATAGTCTTCTACATGCTGTTCATCCTCATTTTCCTTTCAGAGATGATCTAACTATTGAAGATGGGATCATCATGAAAGGCCAGAAAGCCTGGTTCACTTCAAAAGGAGAACATCAGTATTATGCACCGAGGGCATCTTCGTAGAGAAGCTATTAAATGGAGAGAAAAAGGCATAGTTTACTGGCCTACAATGGACAGATGACATCAGCAGTCATTTTCGGACTGTAACAGCACAAAACCACACCAGCAAAAGGAATCACTTCTCCTTCATCCAGTTCCAGACCTGCCTTGGTCGACTGTGGCCACAGATATCTTTGAATGGCACTGTTAGCAGTATTTGGTGCTAGTGGACTCATATTCAGGTTGGTATGAAATTGACCTGCTTCATGATATTATCTCAGCAATGGTCATCACAAAACTCGAGGCACTTTTCAGTTCCTGGAGCACCACACGTCCTCATCTCAGACAAAGCAAGTGATTCGAGGACATTGCCATACAGGGGGATTTGACTTACGTCACCAGCAGCCCAAAGTAACCCCAATCTAATGGGTTGGCTGAAAGAGTTGTCTGCAGCACCAAGCAACTCACAAAGAAATCTCACAGAGATAGAACTGATGTTTTCCTCAACCTCCTAAATCTCAGAAACGTGCCACGAGACACAACGCTAGGGTCACCTGCACAAAGACTAATGTCAAGGCAAACATGCACTACTCTCCGCATTTCCAGGAAGCGACTTGAACCTCATATGAGCAAGCCACAAGATGCAAAATCCCAGCTTCTCAATAAGAGACTGTCAAAAAAGTTGCGCTATGACAGATCAAGCCAACCACTTCAACCTTTAATGGAAGGACAGGTTGTCAGGGTGCCGACCCCACAAGGTTACAACTGGACAGGCACAGTAGAGTTCCAAGAAGCCAAGATCTTATATTTTTCACTCTGAAGGAAAGCTATACAGAAGGAATCGCTGCCACATTCTACCTGTGCCAGCCCAGCCCAGTCTAAGTGACACTGACTATCAGGATCCTGGTCCCGGGTCAAAAGGCTACAACACTCCCACGAAAGTAGGATGGGAAAGGACAGACACCAAGCAGTTTCAGGTTGAGGTGCTTCCAGCTGAGCCACCCTCAAACACAACAGAAAATCTGTATAAAACATGCTTGGGCCATGTTAGTAGCCAAATCCCAAATTCAGAGATTGAATCATGTTTACAGCGTATATATTTGTTTGGCTATAGTCATCAATATTCGTATTGTTTACGTATAGCAGAGTGATTTCTTGTGTTTCTCACCTAATATTGTTGTCAGCTACTAAATGTATCTGCCAAATATTGGTCTTTCTGTGACACTTTGTAAGCACTGAAGTTTAACAAAGTAATTTTGTTCTGGTTGTGGAGCATGAGCTAAGGACAGGGGTTGTAGATCAGTAACTGTGTTCATATCCGGGTTTTTGGGGTTCCGGGGGACTCTTTATGCTGGTGCACTCCAGTGGCCACGCTCTGTTTCTTTGCATCGTCGATGTATATAGTTAATAAACTAGGGTTGAAGTTAATCCACTTGTTTTCATTTATCTAAACTTGTAACAGGCTGCATAGGCTGAAGCCTCATGGCCTGGAAGGTAAGGGGGCCCATCACAACCACTTGTCAATATGGGTTCACATTGGTCCTGGATTCATCAGTCACAGGCGTGCAGTCCTGCCAGTGCAGATTTCTTAATATGGGGCACAAGAGAGATGTCAGTGTTTTTACCCTCAATGCAAAGCGGTGCGATGCTAATATTTTAGGTGCCAGGCAAGGAGTGCTGGAACCGCCTAGAGCGATTCCATGAGGGGCCAGAGCTACCGCCTGAGGTCCCAGAGTAGCGCTTCAGTGAGCTCCCTAAGCACTGCAACCCTCATGCAGAAATCATTCCATCACGCCCACCTTAAAAAGAATACACGAACTGCAACTAAACTCGTGATCTCCTGTAATTACATCATCATGCACAACGCCCACCCATTCATTCCCCGCTCGCAATCTTCCACCAATACTCTACTTCGGAAACCTGCCACACTCTCGGACCCAACCCCAAGCCAATTGCCATCACATGTCCCATTCACTCCATTGATCCGGCAATGAAAACTATCAATCCTGCTTCCTCACACCTGCGCGCTGGGCACCCTGAGGGGATGGGTACTGCGCTTCTTTGGCAAAGTAAAATCACAGAAATGCTCAATGAACTCTGTCCACAGGAGGTAAAGACTCTTAACTATCATTATATTTCTGTGGAGCTGAGGTTCACTTTTTTTTTAAAAAGTCTCCCTTCTGTGTTATTTCGTATCGAGACTTTTTTTTAAAGAACTGATTTTATTTATCCTTTAGTAACTAACAGGCTTTACAAATTATTCGGGGCGAGCAGGCGGCTTCTGTAAGGTAAAGTTTTGTTTGATTTTAATGAAGTTTCCCCCCCCCCCCAACCAAACACCAGCTGGTGTATTCCCAGCACAAAATTGGCAGATAAATTTAGAATACGAGAATACGTGAGGGCATCACACCCAAAGGCTAATAAATGGAACAAATTTACTTTATTCTATTCAATGAAGGGGCAGAGAGGCAAGTTCAGGTGGGGGGGGGGGCTTTTACTGAAGCTCAGCCTAAAGCTCAGTAGTTAATCTGCTACTGCATGTCACCCAATTAGCCTAGCAATCTCTGTACATTTTAGAGGGTAGGAGAAATTGGAGAAAGTTCCACAGGACAGTGCCAGATTAGAACCCAGGTCACTGGCACTGTAACAGCGCTGCACTAACCATGCTGTCTGATCTCTGAGTACTTTAAAATGAATAATGTTTTGGCACTTTTAGATCAATGATCACTTATCGATCCCAATTAACCATTTAGTCAGATCATTTCATTGGAACTGAATTTCTCATTGTTTCAGGTTTTCCGTTTTGATTTTGAATTCACAGCATCTGCAGTTTTTTCATTATCAAAGCATCCTGTTAAAACGTAATCCAGTAACAAATGTGGAGCACTGCTTGATTTTTCTGGTTCATTATTTTTTTTTAGGAGTGCAAATATGACTACCTTTCATATTCAAATTCTCCTCACGTATATACCATAAGAACAGAGTCCATTCATTTGAAACCCAGCTCAAAAAAAAAGTCAGATTTACAGTTGGCAAAATTCAGATTCTCCAAAAAGAATTAATTTAGCATATCCCAAGAGCAAATTTCTCCTAAAAGTTTTCAGGTTTGGAAAATGGGCTGCTCCTTTCCAATGCAAAGTGACTAAAATATAGTAAATGTTCCATTGTGCACCACAGGTATCCCTCAATTTATTGACCAGAAATATTCACAAAAATATACCAACTGGAATGATATACCGTCTGCAAGAGAAGGACATTTTTTTGGCAAGTTTTTTTTTCTCCCCGTAAATCAAGGACTACAGAGCTGTGGTGGACGACAAAAAAACACCTGGAAACATGAATAACATTTGTGGTGTTCACATCAATTTCTTTTTCATGAGGTCATTGAGTTCCTCGAATCCAAGTTCAAGTACATTCAGGAACCTTGATCAGGAATTTTAATATCACACTCCAACTGTAAGCAGAGAGAGAATCGATGAGACCATTAGAGGTTCTCTCTCGAGACTGCCAAGGATTTTGATGTAAAATCACGTGCACTGTCAAAACACTGCCACTTTTAAAATGGTCCACACAAAAAGGGCCATTTAGTTCTTACACCATCCGTGCAGTTTTCTTTAAAAAGGAAAAAAAAGGGTGTGCAAAGCAAAGGCAAAATTCAGATTTTTCCCCCCCAAAGAGAACGACCAACTTGAATTACAATTTTTGATTTATTGTTCTCTTCTGATACATGCAGAAATGTCAACATTACTTTCTCCTATCGAAATGAATTTCCAGCTATTACTCGATTTATCAAGAATTCTTTAAAATAATAATGGATGTGGCAAACAGATTTGATTACATGCCTTCTATTCAACAACAACATGTGCTCTTGTGCTGTAATTCTAAAAGATACTAGCAATTTTGCCCACTTGCTTGCCCTGTCATTTCTGTAAAATTACATATTAGGCAATAAATCTATATCAACTGGCTAGCTGATTATATTTTGCAAATTAAATTTATAATGAAGTGAATAAAATCCTTTCATAATGGTCAACATATTTTGCACAGATTCTAGTAGACCTAATGAGCATTTAATAATCAATTCAGCAGGAGATAAGCAAATCAGATCTGGCCTCTTCTTCAAGGTTAATCATCCAGATAGTTGTTTCTTGAGTGTTTCACTCAAATATTGATGATTTAATAGTTTTAAATGTGAATTGGTATGTGCTGGTTGATACAATATCATGCAGTTAGAGGCTAATTATTAGAATATAATTTTCCCACAATTAAGTTAATATTTCCTCTTAAATTCCACTAGAATGGGAATTGATGTGTAACTCATTTACATAACCTTAACAGGCACTACAAAGTTTTCCTCTTTCATTGAATTACATTTTGAAGTGTGGTCCCTATTGCAAAGTAGGTAAATACTGCACAACATTTGTACAAAATAAGGTCCAATGAACAGCAAATAAGATGGTGGGCTGTTTTAAAGTTTGTGGATTAAAGAAAAGCTGTGTGCTGGAAGCACAGTTGTTTATTTAACATTTTGTTAACTGCAAGGAGTTTAATTTGGCATGTAATTATTCAGCCCGAACTACTATCACAGCATCTAATTCAGTAAAAGTCAGAATAAAACTAAATAGTTGGACTTCAAGCAACCACCAGTTTTCACTCAGGAATGAGTTTGATATCATCTAATCCAAGATGACACCATTGATACCGAGGAAGATTTCACTAAGTCAAATTTAGAAAAAAAAAATCACAATCTGATTGAAACTTATAACACAGAGGGAGACCATTCAGTCTGCCTTGATTCCATGAGAGAGATGTTATTTTTTTGCCCAACCATCCTGCCTTTCCCACTCCAGCCCCCTCCTGCCAACAAAGCCAAGTAAATGCTCCAATAGTAATGGAAAACAAAAAACTGCTGATCAAAATCTGAAACATTGGAAGAACCCAGCCAGTCGAGCAGTATCTGTGGAAGGAGAAATCCAGTTTAGGTTTCAGGTCAAAGACTCATCATCAGAACTGAGGGTCTTCTCATGCTCTAGAACAGGGATGGACAACCTTTTTTTTTAAATACAAACTTACATATCAGGAAGGATGTGGAAGCTCTAGAGACGTGGCAGAGGCGATTTATCAGGATATTAGCTAGATTGGAGCATGTGTATTATAAGGTTTGCAGAGCAAGGAGACTAATCTCTTTGGAATAAAGAAAGTTGAGAGTGATTTAATAGAAGACTACATGAGAAGGAAGAACTAAAATATTTGCGAGGCGACAATTTCAAATACCAGATAACAGTGGTGGCAGAATGGAATGATCTTCCAAATGAGATAGTTGCGTCAGGGTCCCTTCTGTCATTTAAGAGAAAGTTGGATGTGTACATGGAGGTGAGGGGGTTGGAGGGTTATTGGCAGAGAGCAGGAGGTTTGAGCTAGTGGAGTTGTTCTAGTGAAATGGTGCAGACTCGTAGGGGCGACATGGCCTGTTTCTGCTCCGTAAATGGTGATATGGTTAAGAATTCCCTATGCCACAAGTGCTCTGTGATTAGTAAGGGATTGCTGAAGGTGGATGTGGGTGGAAAGAAAAAGTTTGAAAACCACTATTTTAATTGTACCTAATTGACTCGTTATGTACAGTGTTTCTTAACACCAAAGGAAATGGGCCAATGACAATTTTTCTCAAGCAAAATATTTCAGTAACAATTGAGTCTAAAGCCATGGTTCTCGACCTTCCCTTCCCACTCACATACCACCTTCAGCAATCCCTTACTAATCATAAAGCACAGATGGCATAGGGAATACTGAAGGTGGAATGCAAGTTTAAAACAAAAGGTTGCCTACCCCTGCTTCAGAACCTTTTAAAATTATTTGTGGAATCAACCTCCAACACTTTTTCAGATTCTGTGATACAGAAATTGTAAAGCCTCAATGGAAAGAAATCAATCCCCTTAAGCCCCTGCTGGATCTTTATCAATAATGTTGAATCTGTCAGGTTTTATTAAATTTAGACATACAGCACTGTAACAGGGCAATTCAGCCTACGAGCCTGTGCCGCCCAATTTATACCCCATACCTACACCCCCGGTATGTTTTTAAAGGATGGGAGGAAACAGGAGCCCCTGGAGAAAACCCTCACAGACACAGGGAGAATGAACAAACTCCTTACAGACACCGTGGGATTTGTCATCAACCCTTCTGAGAAAATATTATTTCTCTATCTACTCTACGTATTGAAAATGTTTGTCAGACATCTTGCAGCCTGATCTGCTCTAACAAAAAACAGTCCTGATCCTACCTCATGACGGAAGCCCCTCATCCCTGGTAACTTCCTGGAAACCCTTCTCCATTCCCTTATAAAAGTCTTTGCATCTTGGTTGATGTTTAAAAATGATTTGAGTAAAGCAGCTGAAGCTTGACCTGTCATACATAATATTCTACATATGTGTCTTGAATAATGACAGGACATCAGAAACTCCCTGACCCACAGGATCCTTTCCTGATCTACATATTATAATTGCATCTAATCCTTTCAAGTAATCCTTCTCTGCCATTGATATTAATTTGGTCCCTTTACCTCCTTTCCATAATACTCCTGGATTGAAACTAATCTTTTCATCAGTTTAAAAATCGCCTAAGGGAAATACTAGGAATTATGGAATCCTGGATTAAAAAGGAATTTATTAATTTTCACACAGTAGATATTTTTATTAAACTCAATAAAGATATTTTTAAAAGGATACTTTAACTAGATGCAATTGCTCCCAGTCGTTCAAAAGCCGGGCAATTTCAAATCAATGGCAACTCAATGGAACTGGGTGGCACTATAGCCAGTATGTACAGAAAACATTTCTTAAATATTAATAAAACAAAGGCCAGATCATCTGCTTAAATTATTGTCCACCAATAATATTAATGTCTCAATGGCAGAAAGAACTCACTCACCTTTGGCTGAAACAGTGCCAAGGGATTTTCAAAATCCAATCAATAGAACACACGTCAAACTCTGGCCCGCGGGCCAAATTATTATATTTGGCCCGCAAGATCATTTCAAAAATGTATTAGAGGTGGCCCACCCTGCAGCGAGAGCCGATGCTGTTTTTTGGTAATGTCACCCTCACCATCCTCCCCCTTCATTGCACATCCTTCCCCATTGTAACACGAGAAATTGTAACACAAGAAGTCTGTCGATGTCATCAGCCGGCAAACCAGTTAGAAGGCTCCCCGGACATCCAGTCACTTCTCCCACCTGTCGAGCGGTGCGGCGGATGGGCGAGCACATGTGATTGCCTATCGGCGCGACGGACATGGCAGGCTGCGCACAGTCCCCGGGCAGCGCGAGCCCCGCGCGACTGGCACCGGACAGCCCTTCCACAGCGCGAGTGCACTTCTCCTGGTCACCACAGCCTTCAGCGCTTGCACCCGCGCGGACCCCAGGGATGGCTGGTTCGGCCCTGCACGTGAAGAGAGAGATGGTGGCTGTCTGCAAAGGCTGATTGGCAGCGCGCTGGGCCTGAGTGGGTGGGTAAGCAGGGGTGGGCAGAGGGTGTAGGTGAGGAATAATTGGCAGGGGAAGTTATGGTGGTGCGAGGGGCAGTTAGAGGGAGGGATGAGTAGAAGGAGGGGTGGATAGGGAAGAGGTAAAAGGGGAGGGGCAGGGTGAGTAGGGGAGGGGTGATTAGAGGGTGAGAGACGGGTAATGGGAGGAACAGGTTGAGCGGAGAGGCAGTAGAGGGGCGTGTATAGGATGGGGTAGGTAGAGGCAGAGCGAGTGGAGTGAGGGGTGAGTAGAGGTTGGGTAAAGGACTGGTCAGGTAGAGGGATGGTGGGTCGAGGGTGAATAGAGGCCTAGAGCCTGAGGAGTGAGCAGGAAATGCTGAGTCCTGATGCAGGCCAAAATGGACACAGCCTGTGAATGCTGACTACATCTCCACAGGGACCAAGTATGTTTCCCTCAGGTCAAGCAAAGGGTGAACTTGAGCTACCTACTCCTGACTTGTAACATTATCCTCCTAAAGTTATATCCTAAAGTTTAACATTACATATGTTGAAAGAAGAGAAAACATGCAGATGTTGTTGAAAATTTTCAATAAATATTTAGTTCGGCCCTCGACTTAGTCCAAGTTTTTAATTTTGGCCCTCCGTGAATTTGAGTTTGACACCCCTGCAATAGAGCAAAGCTCACAAGAGTGTCCATCTAGATTTTGTGTTCAGATGTCTGCAGTAGCAACCTTCTGAGTGTTATCTACTGAATCGTGGCTCAGTTTTCATTACACCATAATCCGTTAAAAGTATTAGTCTTAAAAGTACATTTTCTCAAGATGCTTCTGTCATTGGTTGAACTGTTCAAAGAACCACTTACAAATCTAGTGTATAATTCTATACCCTGTGATTCCCTCTGTCACCTGTGTGAAAGGAACTTTCTAGCCCAGCTAGGTCTAATAATGCACTCTCATACACATTGCAACACCAAAGACGGAATACCACGGTCATACTCGAGAACTAGAGATGAACATCAGCAAACACTTTACCCTGTGATATCATCTTCATTAAAGTACCTGTGATAAATAAGACCCTTTCTGTGTTAATGCAATTAATGCAATTTCTCCTTTGATATTTTTTCATCTCTTTCCGTATACAGTAGAAGCCCAAAAATACAGAAGCCAGAAATCCAGACCAGCCAAGAATCCGGGTTCTTCGAAAACTCAAACATTTTAAATATAGGGGGGCTTTTGTGCGTGAGTGTGAATTTTATAACTACGACCCAAGAATACACAAAAATCTGAAAATGTGGACCAACCCAATCACCGAGCAGTCTGGACTTTCAGACTACTACTGAACTTTAAGCTGAATGATAATTTGGCTGCAGTTAGATAAATTATCTCGTGCATCACGCTACCATTTGAGCAACAGTAGTTCCAAATATCAACAACACTTGAATTCTTGGTTGGCTGAAGAAATTGTCTCAGCACAAATTAAAACTTTTTTTTCTTCTTTGCTGTGCTACATATTTTCTAAGCTATATTAGGGCAAAAAAAACTTTCCTACGATTGTTACTCTTTTGTTTGCATTTGGAACATAGAACACTACAGCACAATACAGGCCATTTGGCCCTCAATGTTGTGGTGACCTACATATTCCCACCAAAAATATCACCCAACTACCTTCCTACCTTTTCTTTCATCCATGTGCCTGTTTAAGAGTCTCTTAAATCCTCCTGTTTCAGCCTCCATCACCATCCCTGGCAAGGCATTCCAGGCACCCACAACTCTGTGGGTTAAAAAAACCCCTGATGTTTCCTCTAAACTTTCCTCCTTTCATTGAAATCAAATATTCTATCTATCTCCTTTCTGCAGCTCCATTAGAAAATCTTCCAACAACAAAGTAGGTCTCCCTCAAGATGAATGATTCAGACCCAAATCCTCTCTTTAGAACAAGGAAATCATCCTTAATCAATATTGCCACCTTCTCCTTTTAATATTATTTACGAAGGTCCCTGGAGTATTAAGAAATTCATCTATCAAAAAAAAAGCATAAGATTGAATTCTGGAAATCCAAAATCAAAATGAAAATACAAGATGTACTTAGCAAGTCGGGTCCATCTGTGTACCTTGAGGCAAAGTTCAAGTGATCACTTAATTATAATTGGGAAAGTTGATTAAGTTTGAAGATGTAAGAAAGGGGCGAGTGAGGCAGATCTCATAGAAAGCAGAAGAGATTAATTTTAAATTTAGACATACAGCACAGTAACAGCCCTTCTGGCCACTGAGCCCATGCCACCCAAATATCCCATTAACCTACAAGCCCCGTGCGATTTTGAAAGGTGGGAGGACACTGCTGTGCCCGGAGGAAACCCACACAGACATGGGGAGAACCTACAGACAAAGCCAGATTCGAACCTCAGAAGCTGGCAGGGTCATAGCATTGTATTAACCGCTATGTTAACCACGCTGCCTGGGACATGGAATTTGCTTGTACCTATTACCATCACCTTGCAAAGTGAGATTGGATGGTAATAGGTACAAGAAAATTATCCCGAGGTTAGCCTGGAGGAATATCTGTAACTAGGAAGAGCAGAATCATTATCTTAAAATGTCAGAATCTTAATTGCTGAAATCTTACACACTAGTGCAGGAAACACTGACAATCTGAATTTTTTCTTTTGAACATTTTATTTAAGAATTTAAAAAAACCACATCCATTAACACATATTCAATAAAACTAAAGAAAAAATTGTGAGAGTGTGAGTGTGTGTATTAAAAAAAAAATAACCCCCCCATCCCCACCTCCCTTCCTTCCCACCCACCCACCCCTAAAATATCACAGAAAATAAAAAAGTTAGGAGAATGTCAAAAAGAAATACAAATCTCATTGATGGGCTTTCAGGGAGTCCTTCAAATTTTCAAATCAACGCACTGTAAATATAGGCTCCATATTTTTTTTAAAATTGATACTTATTACGTAAATAAGTTATTTTCTTAAGTGGAAAACAAGAATGCAATTCAGCACGCCACCTCTCTATCCCCAAGTCGGTATCTGATTTCCAAGTAATGGCTATGAACTGCCTAAAAACAGATAAAGCTAATCGTAAAAATTCAATTGATACATCGTTAACAATGTACAATCTGATATTGTTGAAATCAGCGTTGAGTGCAGAAGGCTGAATTGTGTACAGTACGGTGATTAAGTGGTGTTCATTGAACTTGCATTTTGTAAGAGGTTGAGAAACGGGAGCAAAGGGTGTGATGGAGAATTAAAATAACCAACAACTAGAAACCTGTTGAATTTGTGTTTGATCTCTCCCAATATAGATGGAACCACAGTGAGCAGTAAATACAATTTACCAAACCGAAGGAGTTAAAAAATATATTATTACCTCACTATTTCTTCAGGAAGGAATATTTGTTTTCCTTAAGGAAGGGAAGAGTTCAAAGGACAGGAAGTCCATCTTTGTACTTCTTGGAAGATGGTGAGGGAAGTGGGCTGTGATGGAGATGAAGCAGCAGGTCCTGAAGGGAATGATCTCTTTCAGAATTCTGAAAGAGGAGGATGGGAAAATACGGCAGGTTCATATTGAAAGTGTCAGGAACTGCAGAGAATATTCCACTGAATATGAAAAATGACGAAGTAGACAGCGAAAAGATACTGGGAGGGAAGGGAAGAGATGTGAACAGAAGTTCAGAAAATGGAACAGACAGGATTAAGGCCCAGAGGACAGCTGGCAGTAGAGAAAAGGGGAAAGCATGTCAAAAGCACTGGTGTGGAGAGCAGCTTCTCTGTTCCATTACTACAAACACAGCATCTGCAGACTTCCACATTTTGCTGGTGGAAAGTAATACTCTGGGAAGGTGGCTGCGGGAGACTGTTCACCAGGCTTTTCTCTTGAATTGGGATGAAGTGAAAGAAAGAATTAGAAATTGCCTAGGAGTAAATCAGTACCAGTGATGATGGTTAATTAACATTAGGAATCCAATCCTTTGAGCCATGTCTCAGCTGCAACCACATTATAATTCCTTGCAGCAATTTGTGGTTGCAGCTCACAAACCTGGTTTGTTCCACCACAGATTTTGGTGATCAGAAAATTTAATATGTTATCACTTTTGCTATTTGCCTCCATTGCGATGGTTTAATCGTCGGAATATTTCTAGTTTTATTTTTGCGAATTATTGCCTTTCTTTCTTGATATTCTCTTTTCTAATTACCCTTGTCCTCCACGTAAGGCACTACTTACTACATGCAATTTGCTGAAACATATTTTTCAGAAATGTGGGGAGATGCCTTTTTAAACCATCAAAACCTGATGTTTGCACGAGTTACCAATATTGTAACAGCAAAAATATAGCATTAACTCATAAGTTTTCAGTTTGTCAACAAAATACAATTTCAACCTCTCATTGTTGCATATTCAGTCAAGATGGAAATAGGTTTGGTGATTATTTCAATTGGAAATTAATTTTACAATTGATTAGGTTCCATTCCATTCCTTTTCCTATTTCCAAAGGTTTTCTAAGACAGGACTGTTTTATAATGATTGTTAATGAAGCAATAACAAACTCATTTTATTATTCTCCATTCAGATCCCTGACCTGACAAGAATTTTTTTTTCATTCAGAAATGTGATTACACTATGCCTATTTTCCAAACAAAAAAAAGTGCTGCAAGATCAATGTGCATGTGCCTCCCTGCCTTGCAGTGGAAGTGCGGTTCCTGCCATATGGGAGTGAGCTGCTCCATTGGTTGTTAGGAAACGTCCCACCGCTGCTGTCAAGTTCAATGTCACTGATGCTGGTTCCATCTGTGAAAGCGCCCAGTCTGCAGACCTCTCTCGCTTGGTGAGGTGCTAATCTTCATGCAAGAGCTAGCTTGTATCTACTTCTGTAAGGGGCTGAATATACTCAGTGTTCCAAGAGATGCTAGATCCCCTCCAATATCCTGCATTAAGCATGACCACCGCAGCAGGAGGAGAAAGTATTCAGCCATCCCCTAAAAGCCCATCTGACAGCTTTTTTTTGCATAACCCAGGGCAAGAAGAACACAACCAGAATACCCTTTTCTGTTGTGGCCTTCACATTATTTATTGATCATGTTCAGTGAAACTTAGTATCAACCTGTATCACTGGCCATTGCTTAACAGGGTAGTTGCTCACCCATTTCAGTCAACATTTTACTGTGGTTCTGGAGTCACATCCAAATCAGACTTCTCCCTCTTTTGAACCCAGGATTTGGTTTGTTGAGCTATTAGTTCAGTAGTTTAAATACTTCACCGTTACAGTTTTCTGAGTGGAATATGAACATGCTGCTTATTTCCATGCCCTGCCAATGGTTAATGCTAATGTTAACTTTGCAATGTGATCAGGATTGTAAGCTACTATTCTGACCAGAACCAACAAGGTGTATCATTCTTTCAGGTGACGGACAGGTGGACTTTGAAGAGTTTGTTACACTGCTGGGGCCCAAGCTGTCATCAGCTGCAATACCAGAAAAATTTCATGGAACTGAGTTTGACAATGTTTTTTGGAAGGTAAGACATTTGGGGCAGTCTTCAGCCTGTACTGTTTTACCGTTTCTAACTAAAATAGTTCCAACAAACGGCTTTAATGTCGATGTTGTTTCAAACTTCGATTAGACGCAGGGGTGCTCTTTCAAATTGTTCTCAAAAATTGCCACATACCAAATGTTACTTTCTTGAGGACATGGAAACACCCAAATGTTGGCGACATCATGCATCATGTAGGAATCTGTAGTTAATCTGACAATTTGCTGAGATCAAACAGTAAAGCCATTCCAAAATGGTCCAGAGAGTGTCATTCTTTTCTTAAGAAAGTAAATGTTTTTTTGTGTGTGTGCCATTTGTAGGACTTTTTATTTTTGTGTCACTTGTGTCAGGACCCGTTTCCCAGAAAACCAATATTGAATCCTGTAAATTCATCCACCACCACCCCACCCCCCCGCCCACCCCCCACACACACACACACTTCTCCTTTGCCCTCAAACCCCAGATTCTATCAAAACAAAATGGGCATCTAAGAATTCTAACATTCAGAATGCAATATTCTCCTCAGATGACAAAAATGGATGCTATTTCCCCACAGATGTGAATAACAATATTAGCTCAATCAATGCTCTCTTGTACTGAAGGAATATTCCTTCTACATTGAAATTTTGATTGCATGTCAGGGTGAAATCAATGAATGACAATATGTAGCATAGAAGACATCTGTTTACTCGGTAACTTTGCAGTGAATTATGCCCCACCTTATCTGAGTGATGACTTCTGTTAGTACTTCGAAATCTCAGCAGATTAAAAGCATGCTTAGACAGATCAGAAATCAATTCTTGTCAAGGTGCAGTCACCTTACAAATGTCCCTCACTCTACTTTGCTAAACATTGGGTGATACTGCAGAATTTTTTCTCATCCCAAGTCCTGAGATAGGTTTCATCTGACTTTCCACCTCCATAATATTCAGGAACTGAAGAGTTTACAAATTTCCCAAACTGCAATCCTCTGAATTTTATTTCCTTTGGGTAATATACTGTATATTTAAATAGAAAAATATGCATTGCATATATATTCAGGGAATTAAATCAATTATTATTAACTTTACATTCTCCACATTAATTGCTGCCGAACAAGTATAAACCCTTGGATTATGGATCAATATCATTAGAAATATGTGCTCCCAGGATTAATGTTGGATGTATAAGAACAGATTAGTTTCCCTTCCATTAAAATAAATTACAGAGAGTGACTACAACTTAACCAGTGGTTCACCTTTGCCAAGAGAATTTGAAACCCGAAGTGTTAAACTCAATCCTAAAGTATCCAGTTCAAAGTTACTGAATCATCAGATCTGGCCCAGAGGCTCACATCGCTCCATGCTTTTAAATAATGTTGCTCTCTGTGCATTGCCCCTGTAACATTGCTTACCGCACTTATTTATTTCAAGTTTCAGACAGGCAGCAAACAACAGGAGACCCTTCTACAAATATGCAAAATAGAAAAACATTTGATTGGTTTTAATTTAATGTGTGTTTGTGGTATAAAAATCAGCATCTATTTTCAAGCAATGGACACTTTCAATCTGATTAAATTACTGTACATGTACATGTACAAGCTTCTGTATATGATCAATGTTGACAATTAAACACATTTATCTAATGTCTCTAAAAGAAAAAGGAGGGGAAAAACACCCATATAATCAAACCCCTCCCTCTAAACAAGGTTAACTTCTATAAATAACGTACATATGAATTGAATGACGACATCCAGAAACCAGACAACCCATCTTCAAAGTACCCAAACACCTTAATTCTTTAAATTATGACAGCAATCCGTGAATGGGCCCCACATCTCATGAAAATTAAACTTTAGATTTTTATTATATCTGATGTTTTTCCTAAACTTAAGACATATCGTGTAACCATTGAGTACGAGTAGGTGGAGAACTGTCTTTCCATTTCATCAGAAATGTCTTGCTCTCAAAGAGGTACAAGCTAAAATTCAGTAAAAGTTATTATATGAGAAGTATAAATTCCCTTTCTTTTTATAACTTACTTTAAAAGAAGGAATATTTTTGTCTCAGGTTATTAAATTGTTTTATTTTACTCTCCCCTTTACTGGGGAATTATCTTCTTTTCTTTCCAATTTCAGTATTATCTTCGATATATTACAAAAAATGTGTCAAATGTTCATTCAATCCAATCCTAGATTTAATGTTTTTCGACAAGATTAAGTAAGAAATGAATTATGGCTATGTTTTCAATTTAAAATTTATGCACATTATGTATATGATGTACTAGATTATTATGTGTATTGTTATTTTTTTTATTGAACTCAATAAAAATATTTTTAAAAGGATACTTTAACTAGATGCAATTGCTCCCAGTCGTTCAAAAGCCAGGCAATTTCAAATCAATGGCAACTGAATGGAACTGGGTGGCACAATAGCAGGTATGTACAGAAAACATTTCTTAAATATTAATAAAACAAAGGCCAGATCATTGCTCAAATTATTGTTCCACCAATAATATTAATGTCTCAGTGGCAGAAAGAACTCACTCACCTTTGGCTGAAACAGTGCCATGGGATTTTCAAAATCCAATCAATAGAGCAAAGCTCACAAGAGTGTCCATCTAGATTGCGTGTTCAGATGTCTGCAGTAGCAACTTTCTGAGTGTTATCTACTGAATCGAGGCTCAGTTTTCATTACACCATAATCAGTTAAAAGTATTAGTCTTAAAAGTACATTTTCTCAAGATGCTTCTGTCATTGGTTGAACTGTTCAAAGAACCACTTACAAATCTAGTGTATAATTCTATACCCAAGGTTGTTACATGGTACAAATAATATTCCTCACTGATATTCCAAGACACAGTACACCTCTTAATAGAATTAATCTCTTCTCATAACATTAATCAAGTGACTCAAAAACTAAATTATGACATTATATTTACATAGGAACAGAATATCACTCAAGCCATCTTGAATAAGGTACTTTTTAAAAATTAATTTGTATCTGATAAGAGTGTTGCTGGTTCATCCCTAAATGCCCCAGATAGTGCATCATTTTCTTGAACTGCTGCATTTCTACTGATAAAGTTACTTTTACAATACTGGAAATGAATTCCTGGACTTTGATCCAAGATGGAGCAGCAAAATATTTCTGTGAGGGCCTCCAACAAACACCCATCTCCCTTTGTGCAAGGTACAAGTCCAACCATTGGAATGTTTTCCCATGATTTCTATTGACTACAATTTTTACTGGGGCACATTGAGAACATGTTGATCAAATGTTGCCTTGATATCAAGAACAGTCAGTCTCAGTGCACCTCTGCAACTAATTTATTTGGTCCCTGTTTGGACCGAAGCTGTGATGAGGTTCAGACCTGAAAGATCCTTATGAAACCCAAACTGCGCAACAGTGAGCAGGTTATCAGAAGGTAAGCTCCACTTGCTACCAATGACAATTAGACTTTTCATCACTTAATAATAGACTGATTGGATGGTAATTAGCCAGGTTGGGCATGTTGTGCTTCATGTGAACAGGACAAAACCGGACAATCTGCCAAGTTGTCATGTTGATGCTGGTATTGCATTGCAATGTTCTGAAGCATAGACCAGGTCCCATACACTTGGCTGTGTCTGTCCTCTCAGTCATTTCTTTATATTGTACAGGGTGAATTGAGTTGGGTGCAGGCTGGCTTCTCTGATGGTAAGGATATTAGCAGGAACCTGTATAAAGGAAGGGGATGAGTCAGGATGGAGATTGAAAACTTGGCTGAATAGTGCACCAACAACAACCTTGCACTCAGTGTCACCAAAACTAAGGAACTGATTGTTGACTTCAGGAAAGGAAAGCCAAAGGTTTACGATCCAGTGATAATTGGGGGAATCAGAGGTGGAGAGGATGAGCAAATTTAAGTTCTTGGGAGTCACCATTTCGGCGGATCTTTCCTGGACCTAACACACCAATGGCATCATGAAGAGAGCACGTCAGTGCCTCTACTTCCTCAGAGGTTTGCAGAAGTTTGATATAACATCAGACTCTGGCAACTTTCTACAGAGGAGTGGTGGAGAGTGTATTGACCAGCTGCATCACAGTCTGGTATGGAACCACCAATATCCCTGAGCGTAAAACCCTCCAAAAGGTAGTGGACACGGCCCAGGACTTCAAAGGCAAAACCCTCCCCACTTTTGCTGCCATTGGAGCGCAGCAGCAATCATCAAGGACTCACACTGCCCAGCACATGCTCTGTTCTCACTGCTGCCATCAGGAAAGAGGTACAGGTGCCACAAGACTCGCACCACCTGGTTCAGGAACAGCTGCTACCCCTCAGACTCCTCAATAGCAAACTCAGAGGTTCATTTGAGGACTCTTGTTGATTTTCTTTTTGTTCTCTCTGTATTGTTTACATTCATTATCTGTTTCCAGTGCTTTGTTTGTTTACATTTACACTATTTTTTTTTGCACAACCAATTAGTGGTAATTCTGCCACACTGGCAGGATAAAGGAATCTCAGGGTTGTATGTAACATCACGTATGTAAACTGATAATAAATCTGAAGTCACAATGAATCATCCACTCAGCAATTCTGCCTGAACATGGTCACTACTGAATTAACCTTAAATATGCCTCTGCCTTCACCGAGGATGGAAATGTGCTTGGAGCTTTCACACTCTGTTTATTAACCAACCCCCATTCTCCTCTGGATCCAGCATGGCTGCTGAACTTCGATCTGTTTACTGGACATCAGCTGCTACATTGTGATTAGGCCAACAAGCATATTGATGGAGTTGGTCACCACTCACAAACCGGAAAAAGGTGGGCTTCAAATTCTATGTAAAATCTTGACCCAAGGTTTTTTGTTAAATCTGGGCTTCTCCCTGCTCCTTGAATCTAGCTTTTGTGGCAACTTCGGGTGCCAAGCACTTCGTTGCACACATTTTACATCTTCTCATAGCTTGCCCAAAGTTTTCTTCCAATTCCCCGTCAGCAGAATTTATGTTAATTTCAAATTTCAGGGAATTTGCACCTTGCTTGGCTTCAAATTCCTGAAGTCCATTATCTCACCATTTGTAGGTCCCATATCCATTGCATGCTGGTGGCATACTGGAGCTGGTGACTGTAGGTATTACACAGAATGAGAGTGTTTGCTTTCGTCTTCCTCTTCTCCTTGTTATTCCCAATGTAGCTTTGATTATTGCTGGCAATTGCCCAAGTGTTACTTGCCATTCACAACATTGGCTCCCTGTGAAAGTGACTTGGTTGGCATTGGCAGCACGGAGCAATCATATAAATCAGTGCATATCTGCCACAGAAATAATAGGCACAGACTAATCTCTTATCACTCCTTTTACAGAGCTGTAGAATTTAGCCTCCAGAGTCCATTACAAGAAACCAAACTGATAATGAAAGCATACATAATCACCAGTAGAACAACCGAAAGATATAAGCACCCAAAGGTAATTGCAATGCTTAACAAAGGCAAAGCATGAACAAACAAGAGTGTACGACTTGAGACTGAATATGGTTGATGATCCAAGTGGTAAAGAGATTCAGGATTCATTACAACAAATGGAAGTAGATACGCTTGGAAAGCTAGTTCTTCACTGTCTGAATGCAAATCACAAAATCATCATGTTGATCGATATTCATCAGAACTCACAAAAGGGATGTGGTGAAATATACACATTATGTAACAATGAGATAATGACGACAGATCCTAGCTTAAAAAGGGAGGACCAGAAGTATTATTGACTATCTGTTTTCCCGTTAAAAGTTGATCAGAAAATACTTTCCAAACCCTGAATGCCTGAAAGTAGCATACTTACATCACTTTACTATAATTAACATATAGGCTAGTCTTAATTTGGCCAGCCTCCTCCAGACGACTGACATGTTTGTGGGAATTCCAACCACCTATAGTCGTCAAAGAGAAATTCAATGATCAAAGTAGAGATTTTGTCAAAAACACTAAGGAGCTGATAGTGACTGTGTTTTTAAGTGGTCACTTTGTCTCCCTGTTCTTCTTCCTGTTAAATATTGCTGGGGATATTTTTGAGGCATTGCCATTTACTCACTATCCAGGTTTCTGTTCAAATGCGCAATCCATTTAAGAGCGTGGTTTATTCTGGCTGCATGTCGTAACCTTGTAAATCAGTTGGCATTCACCCCAGGCAGTACCAGCTTTGTCTGGAAAAGAGCATTTACTGTCTGGAAGGTCATGTGATCTTTGCAGGCAAAGAGGATTAAAAAAAACAGTCTTGGTTAGTCCTTCATTGCCATCACTAGAACTGTGCAATTTGGCCTTCAGAGTCATTGGGTTAAATTTACAAGCATTCTCCCAACTCCAACTGCACAATTTCTCTTCTCTCCCAGGCCCTACTGAGAGAAACAATAAATTAGTAGATAGCAATTTCTGGTTGGTCCAAACAGTGGAGACCATGCTGCAATGGGAGCTATCAATGCAATATTTCTTATGGGTTGATATTCAGAACTTTGATTTCCATATTTGCATTTATATTAATCAAAACCCAGTTCTTGATTTGGACCCCAATGATGGCAAAAACTGAGCAGTGAGTGCTAAAGAACATGTTAAGACTGTTACAATGCAGATCCACAAGATTCCCATCAGGAAGGAGATACAGGAGCATCAGAGACTTCCCACGGGTAGTGAGAATGCTGAACGACCAAAGGAACTGCTCGCATTAACCAACCATGACTAATGTGACAGAGTATATAGAGGTGTTTGAGAGATAAATTTGGAAAGTTTTGTTAAGAGCAGGTCACACACGAACACTTTAAAAACACAGGAGTTTTTGCAGGATGCTCAGACTCATGATGGACTGTCATTTGGAAAAGGCAACAAATGTAACAACAGGCAGTACCAGCTTTGTCTGGAAAAGAGCATTTACTGTCTGGAAGGTCATGTGATCTTTGCAGGCAAAGAGGATTAAAAAAAACAGGCTTTGCTCTCAGAGAGGATGGTGTGTGTGTATGTGTGTGAGAGAGAAAGAGAGAGAGAGACAGAGACAGAGAGAGAGAGAGGGAGAGGAGGGACACAGACATCAGTTCCAGAGGGACAAGCTGGTGAGCTTTGGAAGACGGCCTGGTCAAAGGAGAGGACTGGCTGCCCGGTGTTTCCCTTGGAATAGGAGAAACAGAACAGAATTCTGGTGACATAAAACAAGAAAAACTCTCTGAAAACAACAAGAACCCTTCTGAGTGGTAACCATTTACTTGTTAAGCTCCAAAGCCTGGTGAACTTTAATGTTAACTTCTGTGCACAGTACAAGAATTGCCTGCAACCAGTGAGATTGGACTGTGAACCAAAGAACTTTCCTGACCTTACACACACATGCGCTTAGCATTAGAAGGGGCTTAAGTAGGTTAATAATACCTAGTGTCGCCGAGAATGTTCTCCCAGAATCACAGTGCAAACAGAGGAACTACTGATATGGTCTTTGCCCTCAGACAGCTCCAAGAAAAGTGCAGAGAACAAAACAAAGGAGTCTACATCACCTTTGTTGACCTCACCAAAGCCTTCGACACCGTGAGTAGGAAAGGGCTTTGGCAAATACTAGAGCGCCTCGGATGCCCCCCAAAGTTCCTCAACATGGTTATCCAACTGCACGAAAACCAACAAGGTCGGGTCAGATACAGCAATGAGCTCTCTGAACCCTTCTCCATTAACAATGGCATGAAGCAAGGCTGCGTTCTCGCACCAACCCTCTTTTCAATATTCTTCAGCATGATGCTGAACCAAGCCATGAAAGACCTCAACAATGAAGATGCTGTTTACATCCGGTACCGCACGGATGGCAGACTCTTCAATCTAAGGCGCCTGCAAGCTCACACCAAGACACAAGAGCAACTTGTCCGTAAACTACTCTTTGCAGACGATGCCGCTTTAGTTGCCCATTCAGAGCCAGCTCTTCAGCGCTTGACGTCCTGTTTTGCGGAAACTGCCAAAATGTTTGGCCTGAAAGTCAGCCTGAAGAAAACGGAGGTCCTCCATCAGCCAGCTCCCCACCATGACTACCAGCCCCCCCCACATCTCCGTCGGGCACACAAAACTCAAAACAGTCAACCAGTTTACCTATCTCGGCTGCACCATTTCATCGGATGCAAGGATCGACAACGAGATAGACAACAGACTCGCCAAGGCAAATAGCGCCTTTGGAAGACTACACAAAAGAGTCTGGAAAAACAACCAACTGAAAAACCTCACAAAGATTAGCGTATAAAGAGCCGTTGTCATACCCACACTCCTGTTCGGCTCCGAATCATGGATCCTCTACCGGCACCACCTACGGCTCCTAGAACGCTTCCACCAGCGTTATCTCCGCTCCATCATCAACATTCATTGGAGCGACTTCATTCCTAACATCGAAGTACTCGAGATGGCAGAGGCCGACACCATCGAATCCACGCTGCTGAAGATCCAACTGCGCTGGGTAGGTCACGTCTCCAGAATGGAGGACCATCGCCTTCCCAAGATCGTGTTATATGGCGAGCTCTCCACTGGCCACCGTGACAGAGGTGCACCAAAGAAGAGGTACAAGGACTGCCTAAAGAAATCTCTTGGTGCCTGCCACATTGACCACCACCAGTGGGCTGATATCGCCTCAAACTGTGCATCTTGGCGCCTCACAGTTCGGCAGGCAGCAACCTCCTTTGAAGAAGACCGCAGAGCCCACCTCACTGACAAAAGACAAAGGAGGAAAAACCCAACACCCAACCCCAACCAACCAATTTTCCCCTGCAACCGCTGCAACCGTGTCTGCCTGTCCCGCATCGGACTTGTCAGCCGCAAACGAGCCTGCAGCTGATGTGGACATTTACCCCTCCATAAATCTTCGTCTGCGAAGCCAAGCCAAAGAAAGAGAGAGAAGTTAAAGTTTGATTCTATTTTCATGTTCAAAGATAATTAAAAGCAACTTTTGTTTAAGTAACCTTTTGTCGTGGTGCATATCTATGGCTGCTGGGTTTTGGAGTCCTCTGAATTTGAAACACTAATGTGAGAAGTGCCTTCACGTTCACAAAATATGTTCGAGACAAAAGTTGAGAACAAAGAACATTTATTTACATTTACAACATTGCAAGGTTTCCCTACCTCGGGAAAGTACACCGAGGGCGGGAAGCTTCTTTGTTTTTATACATTTTTCAATTCACCTCCTCTTACATTTTTCTTACATTTATCCTTCTTGGATTGGTTTGGCACTTTTCCCTATTCGCCTGACTCTTGACTGACTCCGACTTTCTCCTATCCCGTACTCACACCTCCTTTCCCCACCCCCTATTAAACAAGCTCTTTGTGTGTGTACGTGCATATTTCTTAAATTCCTGTTATCTTGTTTACTCTGTTCTGCTGCTTTTCATGCTCCATTTTACACAAAGAACATTTTAGCTTTTTTCTTGCTTTTTCTTTCTACCTTCTGTAACTGTTTCAGAACTCCTAACATTAAAATAATAACTGTTTCTAAACTCCTACACTAATATTTGCAAAACAATGTTTATTTGTATATATGTCCTATGAATTGTCTGTCGGTATGTGTGTTACATTTGGTTCTGTGTCTTGTTTTTCACTGAGGACCAGAGAACACGGTTTTGTCGGGTTGTGCAATCAGATGGTAATAAATTTGACCTTAACTTAATGGTTCTCAATTGTGTTATCTTATGAGTGCTGTTCACCAAATCAATATTTCTCCCCCACAAACTTGACCCTGTGCTCTGCCAGTAAGTCTCTAAAATGCACAGCTCCAGAACAAATCCAATTTTTAGTTTGTCACTCTGGAAAAAAATACTTTGGCTTTCAGTCAATGTTTTCTGACTGACATAAACACCTCAATCAAGGCAGTACAAGGAGTTAACCAACGAAGTCACACTCAAGTATTTCATATCACCATTCTTTGATTAATGATTGGATTGAGATAATAATATTGTTCCTTAAGTAAGCAATGCAATCCTCAACCTTGAAATTCAATTGCAAGTTGCATTTCCATTTTTTTTAGAAAAAAGAATACTATGGTGCAAATTGTTGAATAAAATATTGTGATTCATCATCAGTACATGGTGATACACCTCATGCATAATGAATTCAGGCTTTCAAGGAGGTCAGACAATGCCCCCAGCATCCTGATGTGCAGGTGAATCAGCCTTCATCTGAAGCAGAACTTAATTGAGATCTTGCCTGCCTTTCAGGGAGTTGGCATACATACTGGCCTGGTGACTCACCAAGTTCAGAGCTTGTCGTTTAAGAGATCTCTACTTTTCCCAAAATGCCAGGAACCTAGGCATTCATCAGGCAAAGAGAGACTCCATGCCTCCAACTGGTAACCCTTGCCACTCACCAGCTGACACCAGTCCAGTACTATTCTTCACATCTCTTGAGATGAGAAAGGCACAAGGGTACAGATTTGCAAGTTATGGCCATTAGTGTCCAGGGGCTGGGAGGTGAGGATTAGTTATGACTGTAACTAATCTCTGAAACCCTGCTAGACACAGGAACAAACCAAAGCACAGTCATAAATGTGTTGAAAAAAATTGCTTTCAGCAATTCTATGTCATTTTCTCTCTGTTGAGGAAAAAGGGTTGGTGTGGCATGACAGTTTGAATGGAATAGCAAGAAAAGCAAGATGCGAGGAATGTGCATGTGTGTTTCATCAGTATGGTGGTAATTGTTGAGTGTGCATGGAGAGATATCAGTGATAATGATGAAGTTGGATGGCAAAAAACACAGTAAATGACATAGATGTGGTACGAGGAGCATCATGTAATTGCGCTTGCATGTCCTTTGGTAGGTGGGCCTCAATTATACCGACAGTCCTCGATCCAGTAGGTTGTGTGTCCAAGTGTACCTTTTAGAAATGAGTGTATTGTGCATGACGAACACCAAAGAAACCCACAGATTGGCATCAGGTTTGGGATGTCGCTACTGCAAGCAATGGGAGACTGATGCATTGTGGTAAAACTGAAGGATCCAGGCCTTTGAGTACGAGCAAATGCAGCGAGTGTGGCAGCAAATGGTCACACGAGAAAGCTTGAAAAGTATCAGTAGGCACGGTCATTTTCCTTGCATGTGGATGAGGTCTAAGGACTGGATAGACACATAAACTAGGAAACGATACAGCAGAGGAGCAGGTCCTGTGGCCCACAATGACTGCACCAAACATGATACCAGATGAAACTCAATAAAGTCACTCGGAAATTTGTACGTTCCATTTAGGAAGTGGCAGACAGGTGTGAGAGAGTATAATTCGGTGATCAAGATTCCTGAAAATATTCAGGGTTTACTTTATTTTTAAAAAAAACTATGATAAACACGACTTGCACATCACAGGAAGTGTAGGCGTGAAAATCTTGTGTGAACACACTCCAACCGTTTGGGTGGGTCATCTCAGACTCAACGCAGATTTTCATGCCAGAAACATATTTCTAGCCCACGTTTTCTCCGAACACTGATCAAAAACTGAATTGTGGAAACTCTGTCATAGTGATATTAGGTGCAATGGAGCTCTTTCTGCAATTCAATTCTAAATATAGTCAAAATATTTATTATTAGTGGCTAAAATGTCCAGATAAGCATAAAAAAAGCGAGAATCAAGAAAGGTTCCAGCTTGTTACAATTAAGTAACTCTGATCAGCAAAACCAGATCTCCTCTGCAAGAAACTACTATTACTGTTGATATAATGGCAACGTGCTCTTCATCAACACCTGGAGCAAGGTGACAGAGTGATCTTGAGTCAGTTTGACGAGCGGAGAGCTCAGCGGGCAATAATTCAACAATGCCCTATATTTGACGTGCCAGGGTCAGCCTCCATAGCCACAGTTGACGCTGCTAAACCAACCAGTTACCATCTGAGGCACAATACCCATGGTCGATCGCGACCAATGGAGGCAGAAGAGAGAGAGAGAGAGAGAGAGAGAGAGAGAGTATAAAGGGTAGAGTTGTGTTATGGTTTCTCTACTCTGGAATTTCAGGCTTTGATGGTTTCTCTTTCAGTGCGATATGCAGAGAATGACAGTGGAAGAGCTGAAGAGACTCCTTTATGAGGCATTCTGTGAACATTTGTCAATGAAAGACATAGAAAATATAATCATGACAGAAGAAGCGAGTCATGTGGAGAACCCGGACGAATGTCCTGTTGACATTGACAGTAAGTTCAATACAGCCTCTGCAAAATCTGTTCCAGTAAATATCAAAAGCAGTGACATTATGCTTGTAGAAACTCATTTTTGACCCACGCAACAGGTTTGCTCCATCAGACCTGGCATCATTGGGGACATTTAGTCCCAAATTTAGGGCTTTCCAGGTGAATCACCTAACTTTCTGATCCACTCCTCAAACTAAATTTCTCGAGTACCCATTTCAAATCTTTTCTATCTTTGCTGAAGTACAGTGCTTGGAATTATTCTTAATACTCCTCAGTAGAAAGTGGTTAATAAATGTTCTAGAACTATCTTTTGCTCATTCAAATTATTGACCCTTCGATAAAATCAGGCAACCTTCTTGTGGCTTCCTAATGATTGTCCCAGATAATAGATACTAAAAATGTTGACACCTGATGTTAGGTTGTCTAGCTATATTGCCCTAATTTATCAAACTCTCCTTTCCTGAATAATCCATGAGCTCCAGACCTTGGCCACACTCCAAAGACTGAAGCGATGCTTACCAAGGCCTTTACTGATGTTATCTACTTCCAACAAAAAAGGATGCATTCTGTCCTGAAAAGGTATTAGAATTACAGAATTAGACAGCAGCAGAACAGGTCATTTGGCACCACTATCCTCACTGACCCAGTGGGCATCCTTCCAGCACTTGGTCCATGGACTTCTGTCCCTCATCAATTCAAGTGCTCACAAGTCTCTTTTTAAAACAACCCAGTTTCAAATTCTCTCAGACCATGCACTCCAGGAACTTAACCTTCTCTGGGTAAAGAAGCTTCCACTAATATCCTCTTTAAATCTTTTCTCCCTTACCCTAAACCTGTGTCCTCTAGTTTTATCCACCTCTGATATGGAGAGATGTTTCCTGTGGTCCACCCTACCCATAACCATCATCATTTTATACATCTCAGGCATGCTTCCTCCATTCCTCTTCGACTCCAGGGAGGACAAACCGAGCTTCTCCAATCTCTTCTCATGCATGAATTGCTCCATGAGTTCATTGACTTTTCTTATCATTATCTGTCACAAAACCTCCCTCTTTCATGCAACATTTACATCATCCACTTATCTTATGAAGGTAGGTACAAACTCTTTATTTAATATTTCTTCCGTGCCTTCTACCTCTTCTTTAATGAGCTAAATTATTTCCATAGTTAATTGCTACACTTTAATTTTACAAATCATTTCATTGTTGAATTTAAAGTTGCCTACTAATCTCTTCTCATAACATATCCATGTCCTGGCTTTCCTACACATTTTGTTTGGTCATTAGATGAATTTTGATTTTACCATAGTAAAAACAAGATGCTGGAGCAGCTCAAATAGTGTCCTTTATGTAGCAAAGATACAGAACTGACGTTCCAACCTTCAAAGTATGTAGCTTTGCTTTTGCTACATAAAGGACACTGACCTTCTGAGCTGCTCCAGCATCTTGTGTTTTTACTCCAACCACAGTGCCTGCAGAACCTTGTGATTTACTCTTGATTTTGTCATATATTTCTTTTCTGCAGTTGGTGTTGACAGTTATTTCCAACTTCATACGCTTTGACTGCTCTACCTTTGCCATTCATAGTTCTATCCTTGCTCTCTAATGCTATGTTGCCTTTGCCAGTCTACCTGTGTTTGATCCCTTCCAAGTCACTGAAATTACCCTTTCTCAGCAGGACCTTTTCTTAAAAATCTCCTTCCATAATTATTTTAAATGGCATATGCTGCGATCACTGTGGATGAATGATGTGCCCCTTCTGCTCACTTTACTTGCCCTATTTCCCAGAAACAAATCCAAATCTTCCCATTATATGCAACTGAGCGTAAAAACGTACTCTAGCCTTATTTTCAATTGGCCATCGATTGAATTCACTTCACCTGGCAAGCTTTTTATTTAGTTCTCAGCTGGGCCCATGGCAGAAAAATATAGTGCAGCTTGTGTGAATTCTGAGAATAAACTTCTTTTGCTTCCATCTGCAGCATGCTCTACACAGCAAATCAAACAGACCTGCGTAAGGAAGAGTCTCATCTGTGCATTTGCTATAGCTTTCATTATCAGTGTGATGCTTATTGCGGCAAATCAGGTGCTGAGAAGTGGGATGAAATGAGAGTTGATCCTCTTTGTCAGCCTGCACCTGGACAATTCAGATAAACTGACAGGCGGCAACTTGATCGCATGATAGCCCTATTGACTTTGAAGTCCCCGAAGGAACTTCCAGCCTATACAGGAATACAGGAAAATAAAAGCATGATAATGCATGGATTTTAAAAACAGTGATGTGACAACTTTAATTTTTAAAAACCCTTATAAAGGTAATGAACACTACCCGTAAGGGTATCACTACGTACAGATGAAATCCACAGTATGCAAGACAGTTTTAAACAGAAATAGACCTTTGGAGAACACTGGAGGAGCTGCCAAGTTGCAGAGTGAATTCAAACATGTCCACGCTAAAGAATGAAAAAAAAAACAAGGCTGGTGAGCGAAGGAGTTCTATACATTGCATTCTCACTTTCACAAAAGAATAGTGATCGCACCAGCTTGTTTTATTGTACACGGCATCGCAAAGGAATCTGGAATTTCCCAGACCTGTCTGTTTTCAACAAAAAAATCAACAGTCAGTAATTATTCGTTGAAAAGTAAATTTCAGCATTCTAATTTTGCATTACACAGCTTTGAATTTAAATTTTACTTTTTTTATTTACGGCACGGTAGAAACCAATTCCGGCCATTTAAACCTTTGTCGCACAATTACACCCAAATTAACCCACAGCCCCCTATGCTTTGGAAGGTGGGAGAAAAACTGGAACACCCAGGGAAAACCGACAGACACGGGGAGAACATACAAACTCCCTACAGTCAGCGCTGGATTCAAACCCAGGTCACTGACACTGTAATAATCTTGCGCTGCCCAATATGCTAACCATGCTGCCCAGTGCATCACAATGAATATTTTGCAATTTTAACATTCAATTCCTATTGGCCTGCTGTTATCGACACAGTGACGCCACTTGCCTCCAACCTTGGAGGAAAAAGTTACCAGAAAAAACTTTCCATTCTCTGTGGACTTCACTTTTCTCCAATGTCAGAACCCTGGTTCCTGGCAACCATGATGCCATTAAACAAAAAGAATTTTTAAAGTGGGCAGACCAAGAGAGAACTTTTAGCTAATAATTTTACAGAAATAAAAATTGGAGTGCACACATGTAAATTAAGGTGAAGCTGAAGTCTTTTAAAAGCAACTTGTTTGTTTTTTTTTAATTTTTAAATAATTGAGAATATAATGACCCTTACAAAAATTAAGAAAATGTCATCAAAGCGTGTAGCTTCGTGTGAAGTTTAAGAGTGTAATTAGCAAATGTCCGAAATTTTCATCAATTCACAAATGTTTCTTGCTGTTGTATATTACAAAACAATTGCAAAGGAAAAGCACTAAAACATTGACATAAACTTTAGGATTTTGTCCTAAACACTTCATATACATAAAATTGGCAACAGCTTCTCATTGGAATTATGTCAATTGCTGATATTTTTGCAATTATTGGAAACTGGACACGGGGTGGTGACAGGATAACTGGGGAGAGAATAGATCCCCATAAAGATCAATCTGGGTGTCCATGTACGGATGGGTGAGGTCTTGTGTTACCATAATGAAGATGATGGAGGCTTGGGAATTCAGGGAATTCACATTGTAAGAGTGCTGCTGGTTACAAAATGTATAAAAGGTGCATAAATCCCTGAAGCCTGTCCAAGTGCATCCAAGTATTTTGTGGAGGCTAGCGAAGAAATTGCTGGGACCCTGGGGGAGATATTTCTATCATTAGCTAATGACTGAAGGAAGAATAGTAAGCTTTTAGTTAAGAAAAGCGAGGGAATTACAGGCAGTAAACTGTGGGAAAGTTACTGGACAGGATTCTGAGAGAAAGAAACTAATTACATTTGGAAGTGCTAGGTGTTGTCAGCATGGCTTTATACATGAGAAATTGTTTCTCACAAATTTAATTTTTTGTAGAGGCAGTGAGAGCAGGGTGGTAGACATTATCTTCATGAACTTTGGCAAGACCTTTGTCAAGTTTCTGCAAGGTTGGCTTGTCTTGAAGGTCAAATCACATGGGATTCATGACGAGCTAGCCAATTAGGTACAAAAGTGGCTTGATATAGGAGAAAGAATGGCAGTGAAGGGTTTTTATTCAAATTGGAGGCCTGTGCTCCGGGGATCTGTGCTGAATCCACTGAAGTTCCTCGGTTCCATTACCAATGTGGGCGACAATGCAGTTGGCATGGTTAGCAAGTCTGCGAGTGACACCAAAACCGGTGGTAAAGTGAAGAGGAGAGAGGTTTATCTGATATTACTACAAAATCTAGATTATCTGGGATAACGTGCCATGGAAAGGCAGATGAAATGTCACTGACAAATGTGAAGTGTTACATGTACTGCGCAGTACATGGCAAGGCCCTGGAGAGGTTCGTAGAACAGAAGTATGTGGTTTCCTCCAAGTGGTCACAATAGAGGGTGGTGAAGTTGTTTGGAACACTTGCCTTCATTAGTCAGAACACAGAGCACAAGAATAGAGTCATCACGTTACAACTATACAAGTCAGTGTTGTGATAATATGCGGGTTCTGGCCATGAGGATGTCATGAAGCGGAAAAGGATTCAGAAAAACTTGCATTATAAAGAGATTGGATAGGTTAGGGCTTTTTCCCTGGTGTGTAGGAGGCAGAGGGGAAGTGGGAAAGGATTTAAAAAAGGGGCAACATATTCACACAGAGGATGGTGGGCATGTGAAACAAGTTGCCAGAGGAAATAGTAGAGGGAGATAGATTTACAATATCTAAAAGACATTTAGACTGGTACATGGATGAGAGATGTTCAGAGGGATGCGAGCCAAACATAAGCAAATACTAGGAGCTCAAGTAGGTCATCTGGCTGGCAAGGACGAGTTAAACAAAGGCATGCTTCTGTGTTAAATAACTCTTAACTAATAATTTGATGTAATAAAGGTAGAAACTATCTAAAACACATCAAAACCTGTATGGACAGATTTAAATACAATTTCATTGTAATCATTTGTGATTACCTTAACCTCATACAAAATTAAATATCAATAAGTGTAAAACAAAATCTTGCATCATTCATTGGATATCAGCATTATTAAATGCAAAACTTCTCCGTAGTCATAATTGCTAGAATTGCCAGCAGCACGGATTTAGAGTTTTCAAAAATGTTCTTTGATAGAAAAAAGTTTGAGCTTTCTTGTAATAGTAAATAAGAAAAACTCAATGGAATAAAGAAAGAAAAACTTGTTCGGATAAATCAAGTTTAAGGAGGAAATTAACATGAATGCAAGATGTTTGGATTCATTCTTGTTTTGGCAGAGTGCCATATCTATGTCCATGTCCACAAGACAGAGGCACTTTTTTTTTTAATAATTGATAAGGAGGGCTAACTTAACATTTAATTAAAAGTGCACATATATTTTTATAGATTTTGCTACATTAGCTTTTATTCATTTATGAAAGAAAGAAAGACACGTTCTTGAGATACAGGGCATTGATATTTCCAGCAATGGATTTTACTGGCCACTGTCAAAGGTGTTCACTGTGTGAACATAAGGAAAGGTTAGAAGAAATCAAACCAAATTATTGGAGGTTTCAAATCCCAATGTCTTCATCGAATAAAGGGGATTCTTTCTTGTAGTGAATATAATTAACATGAAAGAAGATCGTTTGCACTGGAAAATGGTTAACATTTTAATCTTTTAGAATTTAGACATATAGCACTGTAACAGGCCAATTTGGCCCTATGAATCCACGCTGCCCAAATTACACCCAATTAACCTACACCCCAGTAAGTTTTTGAAGTGGTGGGGGGAGGAAACTGGAGGCCCTGTAGAAAACTTATGCAGACACGGGGAGAACGTTCAAACTCCTTACAGACAGCACAGGATTCCAACCCCAGTCCGAATCACTGACGCTGTAAAGGGTTGCCAACCAGTAAATACACTAGATTTGCTGGGTATTTACTGTGCTTGCATGATAAAGAATTCTCCAGGGCTAAGTGTGAGATATTAATCATTTGCTTCAATGAATCATGGACAATCAATTAACACACAACTATGTGGTGATGACAGAGATAACCTAGGTAGGAAAGGGTTTGAGAACAGAACTAATAGGCTACTTCCTTTTTTTATTCTATATCTCACAAGGACACCAAATATTTATTTGATAAATGCGAAAGCAATATATAACCATTTTAATTCTGTTATAAATAATTCACCATATTTACTTATTTCTGCAAACATAAAATCTGGAGATAAACACAAGCCAACAAAATAGCACATTGAACTGTAGCAAATGACATGTCCAGGTTATTCTCACAGTTAATGTTGTCGCTTAGATTAGGTTATTCTCACAGTTAATGTTGTAGCTTAGATTTAAGTACAAGAATGTAGCATAATGAATGACAGCGAGCAATCACTAGTGTGAATTATATTCTTTAGTTCAATAAGAGAACATTGACATTTTTGCTTCAGGATTTATTGATGACCATTTTCACCAAAAACAGTCATGGAGTAAAAAGTACAAGTATAAAGTCTGAGTTATCTTTGAACAAGTGAAAATGTATCATAAATAGATTTAAATTTTTCTTCTAAGTCCTAATTTAATGAAATTCTTTAAAAGATATTGACATGTCAAATTTTCTTCAAGCTAATAATTTGATATTTTGTGAAAACAAAATTCAAAGTAATTTTTAAAAAAAATTAAACAATACAATTATATATTGAAATACAAATTACAAAAAAGAAAAAAACCCTGTTAATTCAAAACCATGATCACTAGACAAGGTTGAGAAAAAGAAAACTAACATGTGGGTATCAAATGGCGACAACTTGGAAATAGAGAGCACAGCATCGAAGCTTTTAACAACCCTAAAACTTTAGGTTGTGGTAATAGTCCATAAATGGGTCCCATGTCTTTAGGAAATTGGTAGTTGAATCATTAATAGCATATCTATTTTATTTCTAAACTTAAACAAGGAATAATATCATTTCATCATTTAAGCAAGACATATTTCACCATTGTGTATGGGTAGGTGGAGTATTATCCTTCAATTTGATCAGTATTACACGTCTGGCGTGTAATAATGAAGTAAAAGATAAAATTCATTGTTAAATTTTGTAATTTTGAAAACATCTTAAATGTTACCTTTATTTTTGATTGATCCAATTCTCAATTAGCTGTTCTATGGCATCGAGTTAAATCACAGCCATGACCATCTTTATTTGCTTAATATTTGATACATCCAATAGAACAGTTTGAGTTAGGCAAAATCCTCGTTCAGAAGGTATATTTTTGATCAAAACTATTCAACCCCAAGGTCCTGTGTCACATGGTAGATGTGATCTATCCTTATGTTGTTTTAGACAATCTAATTTTTTTTTTACAAATTAATATTTTCACTAAAATCATTACACATCAGTCACCTGTGGCATATCAAGTTTCCTGGGATTCTGAAACACTGATATTATTTGGCTGGAATAAATTGATCCAAAGATTCTTTGCATGACAATACTACAAAAAAAGCTAATGTTCAAATTTGGAAATATTCATATGACAAAATGTCCCATCACAGCCCAGCAAATCAGATTGTGCCATATTGAAAGAATGGTGCAGTAGAACTTTCTCCAAGAGTGCATTAGAGGTGGCCAATCAATGGTGTGTGCAGGACGACAGCCTGACCTTTCAAGTGTGCAGCCAATTTCGTTTTGGGGACCAGGCCGAGTTAGACAAGACCTAATGGGCACCAGACCAAAAGATGAAGCAACGCAAGCAGTCTTCAATGTTGAGTGCCCACATTCTGAGGCAAGGGAAGATTCATAGACATTGTCCCTGATTTCTGAGGTACCATATTCAGTGGTGAGTGACTGTGGAGTGTCAGTGAACCAAACTGGTTTAATGCAACCCACTGGAGCACCCCAGCTCAGCTCCTGCTGCCGCAGAATTGTAAAGGGAAGATTACCTGTTGATTTTTCTTCAGAACCCCTGCCAACTAAGACAAGGTGGAGTACATAGTACATACACTGTTCTCAAATACCTTAAGGGATGATCAGCAAAGGTTGTATGAATGGAAAAATCATTACCTAAATCATCTGCTCTCTGCAGGATACTTATTCAAAAAAAAATCCCAGTTAAATGGTAATGTCCACAACAGTGGTGGGAAATGCCACATCATTATAAAGGTGATATCATTGCTTTGTGCTGAACAATAGCTCTCAAAATTCAATCAATGCATTGATATAACAGGTGTGGTTACTAAGGACACATTAGTCTCAAAGTTAATTGTTAGATTGGTAACTTAAAGATATTTAATTTATTGCAGCAATAGTACCTGCACTTATAGTAAACTGAAGCAATGCAATATTGTCTCCTAAAGTCATCTGTAGTTATAATACTTAAGTGTTTATCATATGTTACCAATTTGTTAGAATATGTAGGAAGTGATAATAAAGTGTATATAGTTTGTAATAAAAATAAAGAAAATTCGGTTTTAGGGATAACTCCCTAAAGTTTGTTCATTCTTCCTGTGCATTAACTGGAAGATTCAGTGACATCCATCACAAAGGATGTGTTCCGTAACTCCAATGGCATCTACAGTAGGCTTACTTACTCTGTTAAACCACTAAATTTGAGTAGAGAGTTCACATGGCAAATAACCACAGGGAAAGTCTTACATACAGTACAAATCACAACCCAAAGTTTTCTCTGTACCATACAATATACATGTCTATCTCTGCATGAAGGAATGTAAAGTACATTAGAGAAATGTATATTTTATTCGATAAAAATATTAAGTTTACATTTGTACGGAAAATATTATAATAGTAGCATCAATATTTCTTTATTTCGGTGAACTGTATGGACAGTAAAGAATGCATTTAATTTTGTACATTGTGTTTCATGTCAATGCATAATGTGTAGGAGCAACCATAAAGATAATTTACTACAGTAAAACCCTTGTTATCCGGAATTCAAGCAACTGGCAGCCTCAGGCAACCGGCAACATAGGTTAAAAAAAAGTTTAAAATTGGCGCACCTCGCTGTTAGTTTCCCCAATCGCACAACATGCCGTCTCAAGCAACTCGAAAATACAGTTACTGGCACCTACCCCATTAAGTGCCGGATACCAGGGGTTTTATTAAATTCTGAAGATGTTCACAAGGGTGATATATGCCTTTCAATGCCAGTAAATAATTGAATCCAATAGCTAAGAACTGGATACCCCTGACAGAATATTTGTGAGTTAATGCATTTCACTGTTCGTCGAGTCATGAAGTGTGAATTCAAATTTACATTTAAAGAGTTGTTAAAAATATAAAATGAACAATTATCCTCTTTTTGTAATTCATATCTAATATTATAACCTACTTATTATCTATGTTGCTTATACACATCCAAAGTTCTATTTAATAGAAGTGTTATGTTGTAACAGTATATACAGTTTGCTTTGTTGTATCTATAGTGAACTGTATCTGGTCAAATTAGTGCTGAATTAGAATTCAGAACATTTCTCAGCCCAGAATATTAAGGCTGGATTTAATCAAAAGGATGGCAAGAGCAACAGGCAGGGTGGCATGCACAACATATGGACTGTAATTAAATATCACGATACAGTAAATACATCAGATAATCATGTTTATATCATACCCAGGCCACAAACTGTTTAAGGGCTTGGAAAAAAAATCTAAATATTCAGTGGAAAGATTTTGAATTTCATTCATTGTGTTTAACATTATTACCGACATTATTTAATAATATTTTCCAATTGATTCTAGGATTTTCCACAAATAATTTTGTTAAATTAGCAGTCCATTCTTAAATTCAAAGCCAGCACAATAAAACCCATGGGTTAGAAAAGTAACCGTCATCATCGACATTGCTGAGATTTCCTGAGTGATTATTCTGATTTTTGAAGTCCATAAGAAGAGGCATTTCCTTCCACTGCATGCCTGAATCCCAGCGGAGACTCCAACAAAGACTTTGATGGTCTCATCCGTGCTAGCTGCATATTAAATAGATAACAGCTTCAGGCATAGGTTAGCAAACACTACAAAAACGGTGATCCACTAATGTAGTGAAAATAGCCATTTGCCAATAAATAATGGATTCCAAGCTGTCAACGAAATAGGTCTCAAAATTGTATGGGATTTTACTATGCAAGTTGCTGCTATAGATGGTATGTCCTCACATGGACAATACTTCTTTCAAATAAACAAAGGGGCATGTGCTTTAGAAGTTTTTTTTTTAAATAAATAAAACATTGCTAACTAATGGTGGTATAATGCTTAAACAGAGTAATTTTCAAGTATGTGATGTTATATTTTTTAAAAAGAAATTGTAATTTTTTTGTTGGTCTTTATGTGATGGGCTGGACTGTGGAACTAAACTGAACAAAAATGTTCCTTTTATAAATCTTTGTCAAATCTCCATTTAAGATTTTGGTCAAAGCAGATTGAAAATACGTATATTCATTTCTTCCATCTTTGTTGGAAGTGATGTCGACACACACGCAAAATAACTGCGACAGGTTTCCTGGTCAGTGTTTCACTGATTTGACATGCACTTTAATAGAAATGGGTTGGAAGGTCATTCTTCAATAAAGAATGTGAACTTGGATTTCCCAACTTATTCTAATTTGGTAAGATGGCATTAAAAAAAACATAATTGGGAGCCTGAACAGCTAAATTGTCCCTCAAGCCTTGGGTAAGGTCACCACAGAGTAAGATGTGATCTTATCCTCAATGGCTGCTTTGTATGCTTTCCTTAAAATGGTAAAAAATAAATCCAATAAAACCATGTCATTCCTCTCAACTCAAGAACTAACCCAACCACTTTATTTCAGTAATCAATCTCATGAACCCTTTCTGAACTGTCTCTAGTGCAAATATGCTCCTTCTTAAACGAGGATAAAATTACATTTCTAGATTGACCAGCTCTACAACAAACTCATGAAGTCAATAGCTTCATCCTGGCAAGCTCAGATTCCTCCAGGGTTTTGGTATTGTCTCACCAATACCCTGTACAGTTGTGGCAAGATTTGTCTACCTTCCCTTGGTATTAAAGGCCAATATTTCACTTCCCTTCTCAAGTACATTCGGATTCCACATGCCAATTTTGTAGGTGGTTGTCATTTCTAATGATCACCTGTATTTTCCCTCAAACAAAATAGCAAATATTTTTAAAGGAATCTTCTGCAAATTTCACAATTTTTTTTTTTAAGATTAGCAATTGACCTACTCTTCATGATATTTTTCCTCAAATTGGAAGGTCTGTGAGCAGATTTAAAAGAAGATGGCTCTGTGGAGTCAGTGTGACTGACACCAATATGTAGAATGATTTTACTGCCATTGGTGTTAAATGTACAGAACTTCGGTCTTCAACACAATGAAGAACTCATTGTTCCTCATGCTGTTAGTACCATATACTGGGAGCCGACTGCATGGACCTTACAGTTATTTTACCATACAAATCCACCTCAATATTTAACACATATATCTGCAATTCTTCTCTCTGCTATTTCAATGGTCGAGTGAGACAGTTTGCAAAAATGTTTCAATACTTTTGCTAGTTTAGTGAGGAGTGTCAGACTAATACTTTAATAAAATAATTATTACACATTGTAATGGCAAGGCCAGTATATTTTCATTAAAGCAAGAGAAATGTATAATTATGATCTGGTATGTTATTAACAGCCATCAAAGTGGGTGAATGTTGAAACTGAAACAAAAATATTGGGTAGATTTGATTTGTGAATGTGTTAAATGAAATTTGAAGACCAAAAACAAACTCACCTGTTTTGCATTTGTGTATTTCAAAAAGTCTGGATTTTACTATATATGCAGTTGCTTTTAGGTTGCATGATCATATTTATAATAAATTATTTGCAATATTGAACAAATCAATGTTTATTTTTTTTATTAAAATGTTATACATTTCAAAATTTGGCATAATAAATTGTTTTTTTTAAATAAAAAGGCAGTTATTTCCTGAAAAGTTGCATTTTTTCCATATTTCTTTCAACTGATGCTAAATAAGTTGTCAAAAGGATTTAATAGAGCACATTATAAATCTACAGGACAATGGTTACAAGTAAACAGACCATACAAATACTTCTTTACTTCCCTTTGCTCTGTGAACCATGTATGGGAGGAATCTAAATTGTGACTGCAAAGGCTTATAAGTATGTGGAGCAGGCCAAACAACCACATTGGCCTTCTCCACTCAGCAATTCTCTCTGTATGTTCAAATTAACATCAATCAAAAGAAATGTTCACACTAACTATCCAAGACTGTTATATTCACAAAACAGTGTGTGCACGTATAAATACTTGACCTGCATTTGTGCTGTTTGTCTGCATTTGTGTTATGTCTGGTTGTGTGTCGACGAGTTTTGCACTGAGGACCATAGAACTCTGTTTTGTCAGGTTGTACTTGTGAAATCAAATGATAGTCGATTTGACTTTACTTGGTGAAACACACGATAGAACCATAGAACAATACAGCACAGAAATAGGCCTTTTCGCCCTTCTAATCCATGCTGAACTATTATTGTCCCTCATTACAATGACCTGTACCATGACCGTAGCCCTCCCAACCCCTCCAACCCTTCAACCTATCCAAATTCTTAAAAATTAAAATTGAGCCCACATTCACCACTTCAGCTGGCAACTTATTCCACACTCCCACCATTTTCTGTGTGAAGAAATTCCCCCAAATATTCCTTCTAAACCTTTCCTCTTTCACTCTTAACCCATGTCCTCTGGTTTGTATCTCACCTACCCTCTGTGGGGAAAACCCTACCTATATTTAGTGTCTAGACCCCTCATAATTTTAAATACCTCTATCAAATCACCCCTCATTCTTCGACACTCCAGAGAATAGTGTCCTAATCTGTTTAACCGATCCCTGTGACTTGGTTCCTGAAGTCCAGGCAACATCCTAGTAAATCTTTTTTGCAATCTTCAATCTTACCGATATCTTTCCTGTAGTTTGGTGACCAAAACTACACCAATGTCTTGTACAATTTTACCATGACATTCCAACTCATATACTCAATACTTTGATTTATGAAGACCAATATGCCAAAAGCTCTCTTCACAACCCTATACACCTGTGATGCCACTTTCAGGGAATTATGTATTCCCAGATCCCTCTGTTCTACCACACTCTTCAGTACCCAACTGTTTACTGTGTATGCCCTTTCTTGGTTTGTCCTTCCAAAAATGCAACTCCTCACCCTTGTCTGCATTAAATTCTATCATTTTTCAGCCCATTTTGCGAACTGGCCAAATCCTTCTGCAATCTAACCTCCCATGTGGATCTTGTCAAAGGCCTTACTAAAGTCCATGTAGACAACATCCACAGCCTTTTTTCCATCAACTTTTCTGGTAACCTCAAACAAAACTCTAAGATTGGTGAAACACAAACTACCACACACAAAGCCATGTTGACCATTCCTAATCAGTCCCTGGCTACCAAAATACTTATATACTTGATCACTAAGAACACCTTCCAATAACTTGCCTCACATGTCTACAATTTCCAGAGTAACTTTTATAGCTCTTTTTTTAAAAAAAAGAGAACAATATGAGCTACCCTCTGTGAGAGATAATAGAATATAGGAAGTAAAGCTAGTATGAATGAAATAAGGAATACTGGACTGGACTAGAGGAAGTTAAGTAAGTGATGAGTAGGGATGAATTCCAATAAGAGTGTGAGGAAGGGTTACGCAAGTATAATAGAATAAGGGTCTTATAATGATAGAAAGAATTAGCAAGTTCTGCATATAGAATTTAGTAAGTCCTGGGGGTTGAGATGTGTGAATAAGGACAAAGGCAGATTCATGAATAAGGACAATGACATGATGGGACCCAGACAGGATACCCCATGGTCTTTCAAGTTTACAGAAACTGCACGTAGGCAGACAGAATTACCAAATGCCAAACCAATCCAGGAGGCAGAAGAATGTTAAGGGGGGCAGGGTACCTCTACACAGAAATGAACTGTATAAAAGTTGGATGAGCCCCAGTATGTGTGTGCATTCCCAGGGTAAGGGGAAGCACCCAACTTTGCACTGTTGTACAATAAATGTTCTTTGTTCTCAATTTTTGTCTCGAGCGAAATCTGTGAAGGTACTTCTGTTTCTCACACCTCTGGCACCACAGCCTTGGCTAAGGACATTTTAAATATTTCTAACAGAACCCAGGCGATTTCAAAACTCGTCTCCCTTAAGGTCCGAAGGACTATCTTGTTAGGCCCTGGAGATTTATCCACCCTTATTTGCTTTACAACAGCAAACACTTTCTCCTCTTTAATTTGTATAGGTCCCATGACATCACTGCTTGTTTACCTCGCTTTCCTGGACTCTGTGCCAGTTTCCTGAGTAAATAAAGATGCAAAAAGAAAAAAAGAGCCCAGTTAAGATCTCCTCCATCTGACTGACTCCACACACAGCCGACCATTGGATCTTCAAGAGGAACAATTTTGTCCTTTACCACCTTTTTGCTCTTAATATACCTGTAGAAACACTTTGGATTTTCCTTCACATTGTCTGCCAAAGCAACCTCATGTCTTCTTTTAGCCTTTCTGATTCCTTTCTCTTGCAATTTTTTTAAAAATATACTCCTAGAGCACCTCACTTGCTCCATGTTGCCTATATCTGCTGTACATCTCTCTCTTCTTCCAAACCAGATCCCCAATATACTTTAAAAACAAAGATTACCTATTATGCCTATTAACTTCACTTTTAATCCTGACAGGAACAAACAAACTCTGTACTCTCACAATTTCACCTTTGAAGGTCTTAAACTTACCTGGCACATCCTTTCCAGAAAACAATTTTTCCAAAACTACACATTCTAGATCCTTTCCCATTTCGTCGTAATTGGCCTTCCTCCAATTTAGAATCTCAACCCAAGGCCCAGACCTATCCATCTCCATAATTAACTTGAAACTAATGGCATTATGATCACTGGACCCAAAATATTCCCCTATACATACTTCTGTCATCTGTCCTGTCTTGTACCTTATTAGGAGATTCAGTATCAGAATCAGAATTTATTGTCATGAACCAGTCACGAAAGTCAATGTTTTGTGGCAGCTTCATAGTGCAAACATTCATATTAGGAACCACCTTACAATATATACAAAATAACAATGTAGTGCATGAAAAGTAAGGCAGTGTCTTTGGATCACTGAACATTCAGGAATCTGATGACAGCAGGGAAGAAGCTGTCCTTCTACCGCTGAGTGCTCATCCTTTGGCTCCTGTGCCTCCTTCTTGATGGTAGCAGAGTGAAGAGGGCATGGCCTGAGAACAGAGGCTGCTTTTTTAAGACACAACCTTGTGGAGATGTCCTCGATGGAGTGAAGTCTGGTGTCTGTGATGTTGCAGGTTGAGTTAACAACCCTTTGGAGTTTATTCTTCTCCTGAGGATTGGTGCCAGCACACCAGACAATGATGCAACCAGCCAGAATGCTCTCCGTGGTATACCTGTAGAAATTTTTGAGAGTCTTCAGTGGCATACTGAATCTCCTTCTTCGTGATTACATCCAGGACTGATCCTCAGAGATGTTGCCACCCAAGAATTTGAAGTTCTTGACCCTCTCCACTACTGAGGACTGGGTCATATTGTATTCTCTGGAGTATTGCATTCTCTCTAGTTGGTTCCTCTATATATTGATTGAGAAGACTTTCCTGAACACATATGACAAACTCCAAGCCATCCAGCCCTTTTACAGTATGGGAGTCCCAGTCAATATGTGGAAAGTTAAAATCTTCAACTATCACAAATTTATGTTTCAAGCAGCTCTCTGCTATCTCTCTACAGATGTGCCCTTTAGAGAAATATCTCAAATATCTTTAGGAGGAAATTTACCCAGTCAACTGTGCTTCAGTGAGATGATCATGGCTCCTGGAGAATGGATGCAAAAGTCATGTCAAATATTTTATTACCCGGCATCATTCAAATAAACATAAACAAGTTTCAATAATAATCAAACTTTTTGTAATGTGTCAGGAAATTGTTATATTCTGAATGGTGCTGGTAATCTCTATGTTGTTCAGTCAAATTTGTTCTGGGCGAGATTAGGGTAGAGAGCACATTTCTTTAGAAGGAGTAGTGAAGCATGAACATAGGAACAAGGACTCTTCCCTCAGGAAGAATCTGGTTAGCAGGTGAATTTTAACAAAATTGCGGCTGCATATAACCAGTTTCCACCTTAATTTAATTACATAGTGTGAGTGAGCAGATATATTATTGCTGGGTCTGTTTCTGTTTCTGTTTCCAGCTGGTCTTGAAGATAATTTTCATTGCCAAACCCAATTACTGCACTGCAGTGAGAAGACTTGTTTATTATTTCACATTCATATTTTGTGACATAAACCCTATCATCTTTGGAGAGCAAGAATAATTGGAACAGATGAAAAAGAGATGATAGATGAGGTGTTCCTTAATCAAAAAGTGTTTTGATGATCATATTTTTCTTCACTTCAATATTTATCCTTTATCCTCTTCTCTACAAGATTAAAGGAAAAGCAGGTCTGAATATTACAGTTACAAATGTTGCCATCTAAATGTGTTAATCATTCATTCCTGAGGAAATTTTAACATTATTTTTAATTGTCTCTTCTGTATCCTCTTTTTTTCCTTTCCTTCCCATTCCTTATCTTAACATCTACAGATACCATTTGTCATTGCATTTTGGCTCCCTTTCACTGTCAAGTTAAACAATCCTGGACATCCATTTCTGGTGTTGCTGCTTTTCTGACATTCAAGCTCCACTTATTTCATATATTCTGATTCCTCACCATTCTTCTGTTGTTTGAATGACAAACTTTGATATCTGGGTAAGCTCTTTGATGGCCTATTAGCTGAAAGTCACCATACAAATCTGACAATATGCTAACTATCATCTTGCTCTCGTGGAAAAATATGTTTGGCTTCACTACAAATTATTTCTTAATGATATGGTTGAGCCAGAAATTTATAAGGGGGATTTGGATTGTGTAAATTCACTACTGATATGATGTTCTAAGGACAGGCTCCTCACCTGACTCTGCCCCCGCATACCCCGATATAAACCCCAGTTCAGTCCAAAGACTTATTCTTACTGAATAAAAGCGGCTTGTGCTCTCTCTGGTCTTGTTGCTCTCAGTCGCACTACAGATTGAGGTTGAAAGCAGACGAGATGGAAATACAGGCAGAAATTAAGCGGCCAGGCCCAGTCAGGGGATTTCACTTTGGCTGAAGAGCTGCCATCAATTTACACAGCTTTAGACTGAGTAAATGCTTGGAGAAAGAGAAAGATTGGTAATGAAGCACGAGGATGTCGAGACTGTGATGAGATCAGGACAGCAAAGTTCTGGAAAATTTTGAGAGAAACAAGAATTGCAGATGCTGAAACTATGAGCAGATATCAAGAAACTGGAGGAACTCAGCAGGTCAGGAAGCCATCTATGGAGAGAAGTAGACAGCTAAGGTTTCAGGTCGAGACCCTTTCTCAAAACTCAAAAAAGGGTCACAACCTGAACTGTCTATTTATCTCCATAGATGGATGTCTGACCTGCTGAGTTCCTTCAGTTTCTCATAATTCATTTTGGAAATTTCTAACTTTTTATTTTGCCTATTAATGACCGTTTAAACCCCCAGTTGCGAGCAAAACTGATAGCAATTCCAGGATCTTTACACTGGACCAGTTCATCATGATTTATCATGTACCTAATTAGTCAGGGTATCAAGGGATATGGAGACAAGGCTGGAACTTGGAACTAGATGCGAGAACAGTTTAGCTCAGGGAGATTTCACGGAGCAGATGCGATGGGCCAAATGGGCTGCTTCTGTTCCTTTTTCTTTTGAAATATGTTGACACTGATCCAGCACACTTTGACAGACTCTATTATCTTAATCTGCTTGAAGTGCCAGTTGATGAAGTAGACAAAGATGATGTGGTCAAAAAATAATCATGGCTTTTATTAGCAGAAACTCATGGTACAATAATGAAAGACAATAGGTGCATACACATTTATACCCGAGGGGAGTGTTCTTAACAGTAGAGGTATTGCACAGCCAATTTTAATACAGCAAGGCTCGCCAGAGGGGGAGACAGGCAGCTTGGCAGACATTCACCACACTGCTCTGCAGAAAACTTTGAGCAGGGAATGTTCGTGTATTTACAAAGTAGTCCTGATATCCTGGAATTACCCAAGTTACACACAATATAAATAAGTTTTGATAGCAATTAAAAGAGCAGTTAATAAAAGGTCTAAATAGAGTTTTAATATCTGCTTATGCATAATAATTGGCTTCAAGTACATTTAATATGTCTGCAATATCCTTAAATTATTAATTATTTGTTGTGAAAAATCTTAAAATTTGAACACAATATGTTTCAGTTTTTATTTTCGTCACAAGCACATGTTGCTATTATTATTCAGCGCTACCAGTGAGAGTTCTTTAATGCAAGTGGTAATTCATCTTGCTTGATACCTTAGATGATGACCACTAGCCAACTCTTTGATCTAACCCCCAACAGCCACAGCAGTTGGAAAATGTCACCATCAAATCTTTCCGGGGAGTTTTGAAAATCAACGGAAGTGGGAAATAGCACTGGCTGAATCTTGACAAGACGAAACCTCAATTTTTCCTTCTATCAGACTCTTGAGATTGGCTTGGTATCTCTATAGATAATGCCATTGAAATGTCAGTTAATGAAGAAGACGAAGGTTGTGTAATTAACCAGGAATCATGGCTTTTATTAGCAGAAACTAGTGGTATAATAATGAATGATAATGGGTGCATATACAGTTATACCAAGGGGAGTGTCTTTAGTGGTAGAGATAATACACATCCAATGTCAGAAAAGCAGACTAAGCACAGTGAGAGACTGACAACATGAAGGCACACAAGTTTTATCAAACAGCACTTTGTTGGAATAATCATTTCTGCATCACAAAGACATGAAACAAAACCCAAGAGAAGGAACAGAATTTAAACATTAAGAGCAGCCATTCTCAGAGGAGTCACGTGATGGAGTAGTGGCCAGTAGGAGAATACCAGCCCTCTCCAGAAAAGAAGGAAAAAAGTAAAAAAAAACCAAAGCCCCAGACACACAAATCACAACAAATAAAAAATAAAAGTGTGGAGGAAATAGCACCAAAGAAAGGAAAGCCAAAAACGGGAAGAAAAGAAAAAGAAAAGACACCAGAAGAGAAAGGTGAAGGCCTTACCTGCACGAAGAAGCAGGGACCCGCCGTGGAAAGAGGAGCCCCCTCCCTGAGGTCAGTGGAAAACCCACAGGGTTGCGGCCCACTGAACGCAGGACTACAAAGATGGCTCACGGAGTCAAACAGAGGTGCGCAACCGCGCATGACAAAGACAACACTGACGGAAGGGAAGACCAGCTGTGGAGTGGAACTCCACAACTTGAACAGCTGAGAAAGACCCGACAGCAGGACTCCCAGCAAGAAGATACAGAAAATAATGGGAACGGGAGAGAGGAGAATGAAAAAAGGAAATCAGAGACACAACAGATAACCATCCCAGAAGAAGAGGACCAACATCAAGACATCATAATTTAAAAAAATACCCAACAAACTGAGGCAAACAGCCCAACAAGAAAGTCAGAAGAGACACAGATACAAGGAAGAGAAGATGACACAAACCCTAGAGCAGACACAGAAGAAGAAGAAGGAGAACATCAAGCTCTGCACTGAGAAATAGAAGATAAAGGGAATGGACTGTACATAGATTTTAAAAAATCAAGAATATATGGAAGCAGTAAAAGAATGGCAGACATGAGAATTTAATGAAATAAAAATAAAAGGTACAGAAGAAAAAGTGAGTAGATTAGAGATGGTCATGTCAGAAATAGGGAAAAGAGTAGACAAGGTGGAAGAACGAGAAACAGCCGTAGAAATGGAGGTGGATGACTGAAAAACAAAATTGGAAGAAACTGATAAAAAAGTTAAAGAAACACAGGAGTTGTTAGCTCAGAAGATGGATATAATGGAAAACTATAATAGGAGAAACTATATAAAGACAGTGGGCCTTAAGGAAGATGAAGAAGGCAAAGATATGAAAGAATTTATAAAAGAATGGATCCCCAAGGTCCTAGGAATGCCAGAAATACAGGAAGGAATGGAAATAGAAAGGGCACACAGAACATTAGCCCCAAAACCACAGCCACAACAAAAATCAAGATCCATTATAGTAAAATTCCTGAGATATATGGCAAGAGAAAATATATTGGAGAAGGCAATGAAAAAAATGAGAGAAGACAAAAAGCCACTGGAATACAAAGGTCAAAAAAAAATTTTCTACCCAGACAAAGTTTTGACCTCCTGAAGAAGAGGAAGGAGTTTAATGCAGCAAAATTGATCCTATGGAAGAAAGGCTATAAATTTATGTTAAGATATTCAGTGGTGCTTAAAATAGCTCTCCCGGGGCAGCAGACTGTTCTCGGATCCGGAGAAAGCACGAGAATTTGCAGAACGCCTGCAAAACAGACAGAGATGAAGAGATGTAACAAGAACAAGAATGACAACAAATTTCATATAAAGAAGAAAAATTATGTATAAGTAAGAACTAAGAAAGGGAAGAAAGGAAGTAAGGGGGGAATTAAGTGGGTCAGCTTTGTTATATGTGAAGATAAAAGTCTTCTGGAGGGGGCTGGGTGGGAGAGAATAACAGTCACTGTGAAATCAGTTGACCCTTGCTGAGTTGTGGTTGCCCGGCAAGGGACAAGGGGCAACTCAGAGGGGGGGGGGACATTTGGGGTAAAGGGAATTTTAGATGTGGGAATAGTGGAAATATTTTGATTTAGAAGTGTTGTCTTACAGTGTGTTCAAAGAAAAAACAGAAATGGATAAGGAGGAAAGTTGGTGATGAAGAAGCAGAAATGAAAGGTAAACAAAGTATGAAATGGCCGTGTTGAACTATATGGCTATAAATATTAACGGAATACATAACCAAATCAAAAGGAAGAGACTGTTAAATTTACTGAAGAAAAAAAATTGATACAGCATTCATGCAGAAAACACATCTAACTGAAGTGGAACACAATAAATTAAGGAGAGACTGGGTAGGGCACGTAACGGCAGCATCATATAATTCAAAAGCCAGAGGAGTAACTATATTAATCAATAAAAATGTACCAATCAAAATAGAGGAGGAAATAATAGATCCAGTAGGGAGGTATGTAATGATAAAGTGTCAGATATATTCAGAATTTTGGAATGTGCTCAATGTATATGCACCTAATGAAGAGGATCAAAAATTTATGCAAGATATCTTTTTGAAGATTGTAGATACGCAGGGGAATATACTAATAGGAGGGGACTTTAACCTTAATTTGGACTCAAAGATGGACAAAACTGGACAAAAGACTATCAGAAAGAACAAAGTAACCAAATTTATGGTTAAATTAATGCATAAAATGCAACTTTTGGATATATGGAGGAGACAACACCCAAAGGAGAAGGAATACTCATATTATTCGGGTAGACACAAAACATACTCAAGGATAGACCTGTTCCTGTTGTCAGCCCACATCCAAGGGAGAGTTAGGAAAACGAAATATAAACCTAGATTGTTATCGGATCACTCACCCCTGTTATTAGCAATAGAGCTGGACGACATCTCACCGAGAACGTATAGATGGAGATTAAACTCCATGCTACTTAAAAGACAGGATTTTAGAGAATTCATTGAGCAACAAATTAAAATGTACTTTGAAATAAATATGGAATCAGTGAAAGATTAATTTAAACTATGGGATGCAAATGAAAGCATTCATCAGAGGGCAGATAAGTTATGTAACTAAGATGAAGAAGGACTACAATCGGGAAATAGAACAGCTGGAAAGGGAAATAGCAAGTACAGAAAAAGAATTAGCAACAAGGGAAGATACAACAAAGAGAATTGGTGGACAAAAAAATAAAATATGAAACACTACAAACATACAAGTTGGAGAAGAACATAATAAAGACAAAACAGAAATATTATGAGCTTGGAGAAAAAATGCACAAAATACTAGCGTGGCAGCTTAAGACGGAACAAACTAAAAGAACGGTATTGGCATCAATGAAAAAGGACAAACAAATTACATATAACCCAATGGCGATCAATGAAAACTTCAAGGAATTCTACGAGCATCTATATCAAACTGAGAACGAAGGGAAAGAAGACAAAATAGATGAGTTTCTAGCTAAAATTGAACTACTGAATTTGCAAGAAGAGGAGCATAATAAATTAATAAAATCATTTGAAATAGAGGAAATACAGGATATATTTAAAAAACTACCGAACAATAAAACGCCGAGAGAGGACGGACACCCAATTGAATTCTATAAAACATTTAAAGACTTATTAATTCCTCCCCTCCTGGAAGTAATGAACCAGATTGAAGAAACACAAAACATGCTAGATTCATGCAAAACAGCAATAATTACAGTAATACCAAAGATGGGGAAAGATCCACTAACACCAGCATTGTATAGACCAATATCTCTACTTAACACAGATTATAAGATAATAGCTAAACTATTAACAAACAGATTGGCCGACTATGTACCAAAAATAGTAAAACTAGATCAAATTGGATTTATTAAGAAAAGATGAACAACGGACAATATCTGTAAGTTCATTAACTTAATCCATGCAGTACAAGGAAACAAGACGCCAACAGTGGCAGTTGCCTTAGATGCAGAGAAAGCCTTTGACAGAGTAGAATAGAATTATTTATTCAAAGTACTACAGAGGTTCAACCTACCAGAGAAATATATAAATTGGATTAAAGCATTATATAAGGGGCCATTGGCGAAGGTGACAGTAAATGGATATAAATCAAACCAATTTAAATTAAGCAGGTCAACTAGGCAGAGATGTCCACTATCTCCCTCACTGTTCGCGTTTGCTATAGAACCACTGGCAGAACTGATAAGAACAGAAAATAAAATAAGAGGGATAAAAATAAAAGAGAAGGAATATAAAATCAGTCTATTTGCAGATGACGTCATAGTATACTTAACAGAACCAGAAATATCAATGAAAGAATTACATAAGAAATTGAAGGAATATGGAGAAGTCTCGGGGTACAAGATCAATGCAAATAAAAGTGAAGCGATGCCAATGAATAATGCAGATTTCACAAAGTTTAAGAAAGAATCACCATTTAGATGGCAAACACAAGCAATCCGATACCTAGGTATACAACTAGATAATAATCTAGACCATCTATACAAACTAAATTATCACCCATTAATGAAGAAATTACAAGACGACTTAGAACATTGGAAAGATTTACCACTAACACTGATCGGAAGGGTAAATTGCATTAAAATGAATATCTTCCCAAGGATACAATACCTATTCCAATCGTTACCAATTCACCTAACAGAGAAATTCTTCAAGGAGCTAAAGAAAATAATAAGGAAATTCTTATGGAAAGAGGGGAAACCGAGGATAGCGCAAGATAAATTAACAGAATGGTACAAACAAGGGGGCTTACAGCTACCAAACTTTAAGAATTATAATAGAGCAGCACAATTAAGATAGCTATCAGATTTTTATCAAACAAGGGAAAAACCAGATTGGACCAGATTAGAGCTAGATAAAATAGGGGAGAAGGTACCAGAACATATACTATATAAGTGGGATAAAAATCTGGTCCAACATAGGAATTCACCAGTACTGCACCATCTGCTCAACATTTGGAAGAAGATTCACGTTGAAAGGAATAAAACAAATTATCAACTACCAAAATTGTTCTTTTGAACAAACGAATAGATAATCTTTCCTTTAGAGAATGGGAGAGAAAAGGGATCAAAAGAATAGAAAATTGTTTTTTGGGAAATAAATTATTATTTTTTGAACAAATGAAGTACAAATATGGTATAACTCACGGTACAATGTTTGCATACCACCAACTGAAAACCTACTTGAAGGACAAATTGGGAAGTAGGCTGAGGTTACCAGAAGGAAGCAATTTTGAATATGTGATTACAGACACAATGATAATTAAAAGATTTATAGCAAACATGTACATCAAACTGCAAGAGAAAGAAAATGAGGAAACAAGCTGTAAACCCAAACAAAAATGAGAACAAGATGTAAACATAAAGATAAAGAATGAAACATGGGAAAAGCTATGCTCCGGAACAATGAGAAATACAATAAACACAAGGTTACGCATGATGCAATATAATTGGTTACACCATGCCCCAAAAGTTAAATAAATGGGATCCAACAGTATCAGACTGTTGGAGGGAGGGAAGGGAGGGGGGGTGAAGGAGGAAGGGAAGGGAGGGGGGGTGAAGGAGGGAGGGAAGGGGGGGGTGAAGGAGGGAGGGAAGGGAGGGGGGGTGAAGGAGGGAGGGAAGGGGGGTGGAGGGAGGGAAGGGGGGTGAAGGAGGGAGGGAAGGGGGTTGAAGGAGGGAGGGAAGGGAGGGGGGTGAAGGAGGGAGGGAAGGGAGGGGGGTGAAGGAGGGAGAGGAGGGAGGGGGTGAAGGAGGGAGAGAAGGGAGGGGGTGAAGGAGGGAGAGAAGGGAGTGAAGGAGGGAGGGAAGGGAGGGGGTGAAGGAGGGAGGGAAGGGAGGGGGTGAAGGAGGGAGGGAAGGGAGGGGGTGAAGGAGGGAGGGAAGGAGGGAGGGAAGGGAGGGGGGAAAAGGGAGAAAATGACACTGAATATTCAAGAGGGAAATGTTTGTGTGTATTTTGGTCAGTATGGTTCATAGTGTGAAAAATAAAAAAATTTAAAAATAAAAGAGCAGCCATTCTCAATGTATTTTTGGCTTCAGCCCCTTAGGTGCTTTGCTCAAAGTTGATGGGCCCCGTTCCCTGTGAAGCAGTCACAGTTTTGGTTTCTTCCATACTTCTCTCCTACTGGCTACATAAAATACATTTTAAAATATTTATGTTCCCTGTGGTTAAAAGAAATCAATGTGCTGTGTACCACCCCATCCCCAGGGGCGAGGGTTGGGCTGGACGGCCCAGTTTAGATGGCTGATTTAGAGCACAAATATATGTGACCAAACATCAAAAGCTCTTCAATGGTTGCATAATACTTCAAGAAATTCTGGATCATAAAAGGTACCATTGCTTAGAAATTGGAGTGGAAGAAAATTACAGTAAGACCCCTGGTATCTGGCACCTATGGGGATTGGTAAGTGAATTTTCTGGTTGCTTGAGATTGTGTGTTGTGTGATTGATGAACTAACAGCAAGACGTGCCAAATTTAAACTTCTGTACTTTTTACCTATTTATTTTCCGCAGTTTTTTTTTTGCAGGTTGCTTGAGGCTGCCGGCTGATTGAAATTGGAGTGGATGTTTCACTCTACGGCCATTTCTTGGTTGTGTTACATTACTTTGGAAATTTGACTAGCCACAGCTTGTCAAGATTCACACTGTTCCATCTTGAACGGAATCCTGCAAACAGGACAATGGTTTCTACCGTTTTCAGAGTTGGTGCCAGAGCGAGTGTTAATGAGGGGCATAGGGTAACTGCAGGGGGTGATGGCACATTCTTCTGCTCCAAAACTCGCTCAGCAGTGGGGGGGGGGGTGCCTTCCTTCTTTCATGCGCTGCCGCGGTCACACTCCCCCACTCCCACCGGTATTTCATAGAACAGCCCGTGGTTTTGGGAACCATATCATTCTTTCAGTGACATCCCTATGATGACGTCACCTGCAACCCCGAGTGCTACTGCTGGGGCACTTTGATCTGCAGCCGATGAAGGAATCTTTCTTTCTTTTCCAATCTTTTTATTATTATTATAATTTATAAACACATAGTTCAAAGAGATATGAAAAATACATAGTAAATAATGAATTAATACAGAGATATTAAACAATAATATTGCAGAATAAAAATATATCCAAAAAAAATTTTAGATCAGTTTAGAGTATGAACTATCTCTAAAAAAAATGATATAATTAATAAAAATATTTAAAAAAAGAGAGAAAAAAAAACCCAAAAAGGAAGAAAAAACAAATCTGAATTGAAAACTTAAAAAAAAACCTACCGATATAGCTAAACCATGCCGATCACTCCGATCTCATCTAACAGCCCAATTATCATACATAATCATAAAAAGAAAACAGAGCCAGATCAACTCACCACAAATGAAAATATTGAATAAATGGTCGCCAGGTTAACTCAAACTTAGAAGGGGATTCATGGACAGAGTTTCTAATTTTCTCTAAATTTAAACATAGTATAGTTTGGGTAAACCATTGGAAAACAATGGGAGGATTTACCTCTTTCCAATTCAATAGTATAGATCTTCTAGCCATTAGTGTAAGAAAAGCAATCATACGATCCGCAGGAAGAGATAAATAAGTCAAATCTATCATAAGTAATCCAAAAATTGCAGTAATGGGATGTGGTTGTAAGTCAATATTCAAAACGGTAGATATAATGGAAAAAATTTCCTTCCAATAATTCTGTAAAGAGGGACAGGACCAAAATATATGTGTAAGGGAAGCTATTTCCAATTGACATTTATCACATATAGGATCGATATGAAAATAAAAGCGATGGAGTTTATCTTTAGACATATGAGCTCTATGAACAACTTTAAACTGTATCAGTGAATGTTTTGCATATAGAGAAGAGGAGTTTACCAGTCGCAGAATTTTATTCCAATTTTCATTGGAAATATGAAGGTTGAGTTCTCTTTCCCAATCATTTTTAAACTTTCCAAAAGTCTCCCGATTGGGAAAAGAGGGTAAAGTCGAAACTAAGAAACTCCTAATCTGCAAATATCGAAAGAAATGAGATCTAGGTAAATCATATTTCATGGATAATTGTTCAAATGACATGAAAGAGTTATCCAAGAATAAATCCGAAAAGCATGTTATACCTTTAACTTTCCAGAGTAAATAAGCTTGATCAATTAGAGAGGGATGAAAAAAGAAATTTAGTACAATAGGGGTTTCCAAGATAAAATGACTTAGGCCAAAAAATCTCTGGAATTGAAACCATATACGTAGTGTATGTTTAGCCATTGGATTATCAATTAGTTTATATAGTTTAGTAAGAGTAAAAGGGAGAGCAGCTCCCAAAATAGAACTAATTGAGAAATTTTGTACCAGTTTAATTTCTAAATTTACCCAATGGGGATTTAGAGATAATTCTGAATAATTCAACCAATACCTTAAGTAACTAATGTTAATTGCCCAATAATAAACTCTAAAGTTGAGTAATGCCAATCCTCCCTCCAGTTTAGATTTCTGTAAATATTTTTTTCCCAATCTAGGATTCTTGTTTTGCCAGATATATGAAGACAATTTAGAATCGACCTTATCAAAAAAAGATTTAGGAACAAAAATAGGTATAGCTTGGAATATATATAAAAATTTAGGTAAGATCATCATCTTAATAGCATTAATTCGGCCTATCATGGATAGGGATAATGGTGACCAATTGGTAAGTAAACTACAGATCAGGTCCAATAGAGGGAAAAAAATTAGTCCTAAACAAATCTTTATGTTTTTTAGTAATCTTAATCCCTAAATATATAAAATAGTCTCTAGCTATTTTAAAAGGCAAACTATCATAAATAGGAACCCATCCATTAAAAGGGAATAATTCACTTTTATTTAAATTCAGTTTATATCCCGAAAAATTACTAAATTGGGCTAATAAAGATAAAACTGCAGGAATAGAATTTTCAGGATTGGAACTATATAGCAATAAATCATCTGCATATAGTGATACTTTATGAATATCCCTGCAACGAATAATACCAGTAATATTGGGTGCTTCTCTGATAGCAATTGCCAAAGGTTCTAAAGCTAAGTTAAATAATAAAGGGCTAAGGGGGCACCCTTGCCTGGTGCCCCGAAATAATCGAAAATATGGCGATCTTTGGGTATTAGTAAAAACCGAGGCAACTGGGGAATTATAAAGTTTAATCTAAGATATAAATATTGGACTAAAATTAAATTTTTCAAGAACTGTAAATAAATAAGGCCATTCTACTCTATCGAAGGCCTTCTCAGCATCTAATGAAATAACACATTCTGAGGACTTATGTGAAGGGGTGTAAATAATATTCATCAATCTTCTAATATTAAAGGAGGAATAACGATTTTTAATGAATCCAGTCTGGTCTTCAGAGATAATATATGGTAATATCTTCTCTAGCCTTGTCGCTAGAATTTTAGAGAAGATCTTAGAATCAACATTCAACAAAGAAATTGGTCTATAAGAAGAACATTCGGTCGGATCTTTATTTTTTTTCAAGATTAGAGAAATCGTAGCTCTGTAAAATGATTGTGGTAGTTTACCCAATGTGATAGATTCATCAAACATCTTAATAAACCAGGGAGAGAGAGTAGAAGAAAAAGCTTTATAAAATTCCACAGAATATCCATCGGGACCTGGTGCTTTCCCCGAGTTCAGTGAGGAAATAGTATTATTGATCTCAGAATCTGTAATGGGTTTACTTAATTCTAAGTTATCTTGAGGTAATACTTTTGGGAGTTTCAAATGTTCTAAAAAATTAAACATATTACTAAGGTCTTGAGGGGATTCTGAACTATATAAGGATGTATAAAAATTTTGGAAAAATTGATTTAACTCTTCCTGGTTAACAGTCAGTTCTCCATTCTGTTTGCGAATCTCCACAATTTGGCGTCTAACTGAAATATTCTTCAGTTGATTAGCCAACAGTTTACCCGATTTCTCACTATGCACATAAAAATCAGATTTAGATCTAATTAACTGGTTTTCAATCGAAGATGTAAGTAACAAATTATATTCCATCTGCAGTTCAATTCTTTGTTTGTAAAGTTCTTCAGTAGGATCAGTCACATATTTCTTGTCAATGTCTTTAATCTTCTCAACCAATAGATGAATCTTGTTTTTGATGCATTTCTTCAAAGCTACTGAGTAAGAAATAATTTGACCACGAATATAAGCCTTGACTGTATCCCACAATATTCCATAAGAAATTTCCGTAGTGTAATTTATTGAAAAAAAAGTTAATTTGTTCTTTCATAAATTTAACAAAGTCTAAATCTTGCAATAATGTAACATCAAAACACCAGTGCTTAATAGTAGAAACAGAGTCTTTGAATTTAAGAGAGAGTTGTAATGGAGAGTGATCCGAAATGGCTATAATGTCATACTTACAAGCAGTTACAAGTGAAATAAAACGTGAATCAATAACAAAGTGATCAATTCTCGAGTATGAGTGGTATACATGAGAAAAAAAGGAAATCTGTCGGGTGAAGAAATCTCCAAATATCAACAGCTCCGGAGTTAGTAAGGAAAGAGTTAATATATGTAGCCGATTTATTCGGTAGGAACTGTGAAGGTTTTGACCTATCTAGCAGGGGATTCAAACAACAGTTAAAATCCCCACCCATTATTAAATGATATTCATTTAGATTGGGCAAAATAGTAAACAAAGATCTAAAAAACTCAGGGTGATCTACATTCGGGGCATAAACATTAACCATGACAACCTTAATATTGAATAATAACCCAGTAACCAATAAAAATCTGCCGTTAGGGTCTACAGTGATGTCATGTTGAACAAATGTAATAGAGGGATCAATAAAAATAGATACACTTCGAGTCTTAGAGCATGAGTTGGCAAGAAATTGTGGGCCTTTCCAAGATTTTAAAAAATGCAGATTAACCTCCTTCCTCACATGAGTCTCCTGTAAAAAAATAATCTGTGCTTTCAGTCTCTGGAATACTTTAAAGACCTTCCTCCTTTTAAACAGGTGGTTTAAACCATTAGCATTCCAAGAGACAAAATTAATGTTTTGATCCATTACTTAGGTCAACCCTCCAGTATACAAAGGGTTAACCAAAGCAGGGACCCATGCGCCCGGAAGAAGAATTAAGATATAAGGAAGGACAGGAAATGACGACGTGTCAGCCATATCTGTAGTTCTAAAAAAAAATCAAGAAAAAACGAAAGAAAATGAAACATAAAAACCCCTGAAAGAAAAACAAAACCCACCCCCCACCCACAAAGCCCCCCATCTGACCAGAGAGCGATCAGAGAAAAAAGAAGAAATAACACTAAACCTACCCCCATGTCTTCAGACGGCAGCTCCTAATATTAAGGTAAGATCCACCACCTAAGCTTATAAGGATAACTTAAGCTAAAATCAAATGCTAAATATTGAAAAAAAAATATTTAAAAAGAAATAAAAGAAAAATCGTAATTGTGTAGTACCTGCTGATAAAACAAAGTCATAAAGAGTTAAATCATTTTAAAATTACTTTATGGAGAAAGACAAAGAGAAAATGGCGAATGTAAAAAAAAACCGCGAAAAGTTTTAATAAACAAAAAATAAAAAATCGCCATTTTCAGTAACTCAAAAATAAAATAGTAAAGAATATAATCATATTATTAGTATAGATTCTTTTTCTTTGGCTTGGCTTCGCGGACGAAGATTTATGGAGGGGGTAAAAAGTCCACGTCAGCTGCAGGCTCGTTTGTGGCTGACCAGTCCGATGCGGGACAGGCAGACACGATTGCAGCGGTTGCAAGGGAAAATTGGTTGGTTGGGGTTGGGTGTTGGGTTTTTCCTCCTTTGCCTTTTGTCAGTGAAGTGGGCTCTGCGGTCTTCTTCAAAGGAGGCTGCTGCCCGCCAAACTGTGAGGCGCCAAGATGCACGGTTTGAGGCGTTATCAGCCCACTGGCGGTGGTCAATGTGGCAGGCACCAAGAGATTTCTTTAGGCAGTCCTTGTACCTTTTCTTTGGTGCACCTCTGTCACGGTGGCCAGTGGAGAGCTCGCCATATAATACGATCTTGGGAAGGCGATGGTCCTCCATTCTGGAGACGTGACCCATCCAGCTCAGCTGGATCTTCAGCAGCGTGGACTCGATGCTGTCGACCTCTGCCCTCTCGAGTACCTCGACGTTAGGGGTGTGAGCGCTCCAATGGATGTTGAGGATGGAGCGGAGACAACGCTGGTGGAAGCGTTCTAGGAGCCGTAGGTGGTGCCGGTAGAGGACCCATGATTCGGAGCCGAACAGGAGTGTGGGTATGACAACGGCTCTGTATACGCTTATCTTTGTGAGGTTTTTCAGTTGGTTGTTTTTCCAGACTCTTTTGTGTAGTCTTCCAAAGGCGCTATTTGCCTTGGCGAGTCTGTTGTCTATCTCATTGTCGATCCTTGCATCTGATGAAATGGTGCAGCCGAGATAGGTAAACTGGTTGACCGTTTTGAGTTTTGTGTGCCCGATGGAGATGTGGGGGGGCTGGTAGTCATGGTGGGGAGCTGGCTGATGGAGGACCTCAGTTTTCTTCAGGCTGACTTCCAGGCCAAACATAGATTAATGTAAAATTAAACATACACTTATATATTTTTAAAAAATTTCTCACAGAGGAGAAAAAAATATATAAAAATGTGTTAGAGATGAACAGGATAATTAGAGCTACAATGATCTATTACTTTTCGAATGGTCAGAAATCAGAGTCTGACTATTAACCGATATCTACCGCATATTTTATCGGTCACTCAGGCTGAAAGGTTGCGCTTGACGGGAAATTAGCCGACAGGTAGTTCCGTGCTGCAGACACAGAGTCGAATATTTGACGAGCTTGGTTCTCCGGCGAAATTCTGAGCCTTGCAGGATACAGGAGCGCAGGTTTCAGTTTCTTCTCAAAACATTCGGACATCAGATCTTTAAACAGTCTTCGAGCCCGTACTACCTCCAGACTAAAATCTTCATAGGCTCTTAGACTAAAGCCACGAACAGTCACATTTCCAAGTCTTCTGGCCGTACGAATCAATCTATCCTTTGTACTCACGTAGTGCATACGGACCATCACCACTCTGGGTTTAGAAGCTTCAGCATTTCGGTTCCAGATACGATGTACTCTATCGAGTAGCGGTGGATCAGCAGGGAATTCGGATGGGTATGCTTCTTTTAATAGCTCAGCAAAAAACGTCAGGGGATCTCCTTTCTCAATGCCTTCAGGAATTCCAACCAAACGAATATTTTGTCTTCTGGAACGGTTCTCTGAATCAATGCTTTTCAGCTGGAGCGCTTCTAGCTGTTTAATTGCTTTGGAAAGTTTCTGTTCGACCTCAGCCAGTCTAATCTCTTTTTGTTGTACTTCAGTCTGAAGAGCTGCAATTAAGATATGTTGTTTTTTGGTTTCAGCTTCTGAGGCAATTAAAGCTGTACGAAGTTCAGCTAGGTCTTTTTTGCGACAAACATCTTTGAATTCATCACGAAAAAATTTTAAAAAGTCAATGAAGGTCATCTCACTTAGTTTAATGTCTGGTTGTTTCTTCTCTCGGCCGTCACCTTCTTCTGCCCGGGTTTTAGCTCGTGTAGCTTTTCCTTCAGTCATTTCTTCAAAATTTTCAGACTCAAGTATAAATAGAGAAATAATAAAGATCTTTCTGACTTCTGTGAAGTTAGTTCAAAGGTGGATACAGGTTAAAAATATTATATTTTATGGAGCAAAAACCAAAACGTGTTCACTCATGAGCGCCACCTGGAGACTCCGAAGGAATCTAAGAAGCTGAATTGTAGAAGCTTTCATGGAACTTCCATGAACATGAGAGTTCAGTGTTATAAACACAAGTTGATTCAAAAAGAAATGTTAGAATGTTTACCTGTGATTAAAAGCAAGATTGCATTGGAATGGTGTAGTGTGCACGCTACAATGAGTGTAGAAATATACACACACACAGAGTTGAAATTGAAGACTGCTTTATTTCACTGGCAGCTTTGCTTATATTGGCCCCTGGCTTTGACATTAAGGATCCGCATCATTGGAGTGTCGACCTCAGGTTGGCTGGCGTTCCCACCAGAGTTCCCCATTATCCCTCCGTACAGAGGTCACCTGGGACGACAACCAGTGTCACCCCCAGTCCACGCAGTCACTGTGTTCGGCGGCCATTTTGCAGGCCGATTTGCATCTCCATGCGCGGGCCACTACAATGGTATATTTAAAACAGGTAAACTAACTTATGGAAGTACGTTTTAAAATATTGAAGAATAATAGCTTAAATTTCCATTCAATACCCTAGTTTGTGTTTTGAAACCCAGATTTTAAAATGATGCGCTGTTTCTGCAAAGAGAATGAGTCCAATACAAATTTTATGGTCATAGACTGGTGGGGTCTAGAGGTTCTGTCGACTAGTAAGCCAGGAGCAAAACTGGTAGAAAAGGACAAAAGGTGAAAGCAACATGGCTTCACATGCATTTATCATCATTTCAATGCTATAAATGAGTCGAACTTCAATCAAACAAACTTTATTCACCCACAAAATAAATACTAAATGAAAAGTGGTCAAAGTTCTGTATCCATAAATTTCCATCACTTCTATTTTCCCCAGTACCACCACTGTGACAGCATCTAACCACACACAAGATACTGACAATAAGACTTTGTCGTCAAACATTACCTAAGTTGATGGAAGGAGAAGGAAAGAAAAGAATGGACTCAGTAGAATTTCTGGTGTATTTTTGTTGAATGACAACATTGTCTGACTGGTTTAATGCAACCTAGATTGTATACCTAAAATGGATGAGGGGGGGGTGGGGGAGTGGCTTGGGAGGAGGGAGGGGGGGGAGAAAAAGTCACTGTATATGTGTGAAAAAGAAAAAGTGTATATCATGGCTAATGTGATTTATGGTGTGAAAAATAAAAAATTTAAAAAAAAACAGCCAACTAACCAACCCAATTCCAATTTTAAAACATACTGCAAAGTCTCTCTCTTTCACACACACACCCCGCACTGTGTGCATCAACATCATTTGAAATAGACTATATACTCCACTCTTACAGAATAAATACAGACAGACCCAAAAATCATTCAAATCAACATTTTGCATAACAATTATGAAAGCCAAGGCTGGCAATCATAAAGTGAAATAAACACAGGGCTTACCTTTAGAAGAGCTGCAGGCAGCAAGTATTGGTACTGAATCTTTCAAAAATGATGACCTTTTCGGGTTAGGTCCCTCAAATTCTAGCTGAACCAACTGGGTCTTTCTTTTGTGGAGCACTGGGTGTCTGTGGTCTGAAAAAAAATGTCTCTCAGAGTGAAGAATGAATTTACACTGTTACGCACTAACAACCCTTTTAATTATGTTTGGGACTAAAGAGTTTTTGTTAGCACTAACACACCACTCCCCCAACTGTTAAGCAACTTCGAATTCTGTCTCAATTACAAGCAATTATGACAGGTCCATAATATGCTTCACAGGCTTTACATCAAGAAATGTATCATTTTCTGGATTCAGTGTAACAAGTGCACCAGCCAATTGCGAGTTGCGCTCGCTGAATCTGTGGTCCATCTCTCCAAGCACTGAATTAACGGGGTTGTAAGTACACTCTCTGAAGTTTTGTTCTATCGTGATCATCTCTGCAACCTGTAGTTCCCATAACAACATAATCATCCATCATCATATTCACTTTACATATCCATTTGATCGTGGGTCTCAGTGAAGCACTGGCAACTTTGGCAATGTCCCACACTGTGGTGGAACACACCATTGCATATATACCGTACAGGCTGGCCCACCCCTGACCCTGTAACTCCTCCCTGTAAGATTCCCCAATAAAGGTTGAGCTGCTCTAGTCTCCTCCTTTCATAGCAGCCTTGGAACCAGGCCAGCACCATGTGAAGACATGCCTGTTTTAGGTTATTAAAGCCTTTAATCACTCGCTGCAATTTAATAACCTACATAACTGCCATGGACAAGGCAATTCATGTGGAGAAGCGTGAGACCAATCCCAGGGATCCAGAGACCTCCCTCAGATTTGACATGGGCTGCACTGTCTCAAGGCCTACATGAGGTGCAACAAGGTCACAGACAATGTAGATAAGTATGATCCACTCTTCTCATCTGTTGGTCAAGACTGTGACAAGTATGACATGATGGGCCTATTGCAGCAGAAATATGGTGCCCCCATGAACTCAATGTTACCTTCTGGTCACCCAGTGTCAGGGTCACAGTGAGCCTGTTGATGACTTAATGAGGGCCATACGAGATCTGGGACGAGCCTATGGATGCAGAGATGTAACTGTGACAGTCTATTAAGGACCACATCCTAGAACGACTCCGGAGAAGGGCAATAGGACCCTATAGGAAGTCGTGCAGCTGTCTCAATTGCTTGAAATGGCCCAGCGAAATGGCAAGGCTCACTCCACTGGCAATGCATCCGCCTGGAGGGGAGCATGGGCACTGCCGTTTTGGGACGTGGGTTCCCTAACAGCCACTGCCACCTCTGAGCACACGAGGTGTGACTACCGCGGCCAGTCTAAGCACCCTGCAAGTACTGACCAGCCCATAGCGCAACTTGCTTGAGCTGCCAGAGGAAGGGACACTACACCAAGGTATGCCGGTCCAAACCTTCCTCCAGCAGTGCCCCATGCAGGCCGCAACCAGCTTCGCTATTTTGGAACAACCAACTTCCGGCATCACTTTTGGCATCAGAGAACCCAACAGCGGGAAAAGGAGGAAGACAACATGGGCCAATGACAATTCTGGTGTCTCTTCTGGACCCAACTGTGTGCGATCCATGGGGGTGGCCATCTTTTGGATCTCCAGGACAGCCATATTTGCGTCAGCCACTGCCACAGGGGGCACTGAAAGTTTCAAACACCCAGGCACCATACAACATTATTCCCTGCGAGATGTAAAGTAGTGCTAGTGTCAAAATCCCAATCCATGGAAATCCACAGATGCTGCACAGTGACCCTAGCCATGAGGGGCATGAAGTATCAAAACTTCAAACTGCTCATCGTGCCCCACCTCGGCACGCCAGTCATATTGGGACTGGATTTCCATGCAGTTTCCGTGCTCATATGGTTTGACAGCCCCCATCCTCCCCTCGTTGTCAAAAATAACCAATTTCTGCTAGGATGGTCGGGAGAACACGGTGTCTGTCCCGGGACCTGGCTCGCACAGGGGCTCCATCAGCAGAGGTGCACCTGGGAGCCCTAGCCATCCACCAGCCAGACCCTTGTATCTTGCTGACAAATGAGTGCTCAAACCTACCACCACTACCCCTCAGGCCTCCGCCCCTACCACCCCTGCAATGCCAAACACCCCCATGCCCCACTGAAGCGGTTCAGACTAATACAGTTCTGCTCCTGGACATTCATCCCACTATACAAGTCACCACCCCACAGGAACAGACAACTACATGATCGGTGCTGCACCGATCACAGCAGCAGATAAAGCCACCAGACTGGCTGGATTTGTGAACTGTAAATGACTGTATGAATGGTAACAATGGACTCTGTCACATTTACCCCCACCAGATTTCATCTAAAAAGAAGGGGTGAATGTGGTGGATTGCAGGTATACTGTACAGCCTGGCCCGCCTCCGACCTTGTAATTCCCCAATAAAGGCTGAGCTGCCCTAGTCTCCTCCCTTCGTACCAGCCTTGGAACCAGGCCAGCAGCATGTGAAGACATGCCTGTGTTTTAGGTTATTAAAGCCTTTAATCACTCGCTTCAAGTCCGCTTGTGATTATTGAGTGCACTACACACACCTTATTAAATCCTCGTCACAATGGAGTCTCCCTACGAAAACTGTTGCACTAGCCACGATATTTAAACTTGTCATCGTGTCCCCTTTCTGCGGAAGACTGGTGGGTCCAACAGGGCAAGAACTGTGTGCATGAACTTGGCAATGAATGAGAAATTGGCTTGGGTAATCTCAGGCAGCAGGCCCACAGCCTCCATTCATGCATCTGTCCTATAGACCAGGAAAGAGTCGATCGACAAGTCAAAAGAGATGCAATGTCATCAAAAGAGTTTAGAATGTCTGACACAGTGGCCCATCTCTGTCCCAGAAGGCAGTTAAGGTGCACACTCTTATAGTGCACAGCAGTTGTGGGCTTCCTGAAGAAATTGTAGAGGCCATCAGACACGTGAAAGAAGTCCACAACAGCTAACTCTGCTGACATTGTGTGTACCACCACTAAGTGTAGCTGGTGGTTAATACAAGGCACATAAGGTATCTCACAACCCAGTTTCTCGCAGTAGCTTCTGGACACCACCATGCTTCCCAAACATCAGAGCAGCCCCATCAAATACTTAGAATCTTTGATGTGTCCATCCAACTTCATTGAGCTCTGCCAAAATGGTGTCTGCTAATGTCTGTGCATCATCTTCGCCAGATCTTGCCATGGTTAGCAGACACTCTGTGGCTTCACATGACTCATTTACAAATCGAATGATAATCAATAGATTTTCACACCCAGTGGGGTCATGGGTTCCATCTACTTTCAAAGTGTAATAGGCGTCGCCTACTTCCTCCATTATAGCCTCTGTCTCCACACTGCTGAGTGTACTTATGAGTTCATTTTGCATGCCGTGACAGGTGTACGTGGTGTTACGAGGGATCGTTTTCGCCACCTCAGCCAATTCAGGGTCCTTTTTAACCGCATAGTCCAGTTAGGAGAGGAAAGGTCCATTACCCCCCCACCCCCCACCACTCCAACATATTATCAAAAGCCGCTATCTTCCCTCGTAAAGGCAAATGTTTTTCCACCAAAACTCCAAGAACTTTGATGAGAGAGGAATCATAATACCTGTTCTTTCACAGTTGGTCTGTATTGACATGTTGAAATCTCCTTTCCAGCATTGACACGCCTCTCCTGCTCCTTCCACAGATATCTTCCTTTGTGGATTCATGTTTATGAAATCCCCAATCTCTCTCCACAGAATTTTTCCAGTTATGAAAGCACACGCTCACAAAGGGATCCATCATCTGAGACCTCCAAGTTGTGCTAGACAAGTGACAGCAAAAATAAATGCTGCATCAGCCTTGACCCTGTATTCAAGCCGGTCTTGTTTGTGATACCAAGCAGAGACAAATGAACGGTTCCCACCACTGAAAATGCAGGCAGGGTACTTCTGTAAGACGATTGGGTTGGGCTGGTCAGTCCTGAGGTCATCTGTGGCTAAAGGTTGTCTACTGCAGCTAGCGCTGACTTCAGCATTGTGGCCACTACTCGGAGAAAGACTAGGAGTCTCTGGCTTTACATAGGTGGACATGCTGGTCTCTAAGAAGCGAGGTCTCTAAGAAGCAAATACATCCAGCCATCTTCTTGTATCCATTTCCCTTGATTTCTGTTGTTTGTTTCTTTAACAATCAATTGTGTGTGTTTCTTTAACGATCAACTTTATTCAGGTTTAAATGGGGCACCGTGGTCACGAGCGCATTACAAAGCAACTTCCCTTCTGACGTCACGAGCGTAAGTATTTTTCCTTTCCTGTTTCTATTTGTATTTCATTTGATTTCATTTAGAGAACAGGTACATTTTAAGATTTAAAATATATTTTAATTGAAAAAGAGATTTGTTTGTTTTGTGCTGAAGACTTGGCCTGAGGGTGAGTGCGTCACCATGGGTGGTTGTGGGGGGGGGAGGGGTAAGCAACGTATTCAGCTGCCAGATCGAGGCATCAAAAATCATTAGACAGCCTCGGAAAAGGTAGGGTTCAATCAATCGGGCTGTGTAACAAATACTCCTTAAGGGCCACTCACAGAGATCTTCAGAGAACTCTCGAGAGACTATTTCCATGAGTTCAACAGTATCCAGCATTTGAACAAGCTCTCCATGAATTTCCACATAAAAATTGCAACTTACCAACTTCCCACCATGGTCACTTTTGGGAGGATGTCAACGAGAGCACTTTTTTGAGTACAGCTTTAAGCTAGACATCTTACGTAAGGCTGGGAGCGAAAAAATGCGTATGTGAAAATGCTCCCCCCCCCCATTTTTTCTGTCTGTTGATTCTGTTTTACATCAATTTCTCCCTGCAGCAGCTTCTCATTTGATTAAACCTGTGCAGTGGTCTTGAGTTCTGGAAAACCAGGAGTTCTTGGATTGAAAGGGCTCCTTATTCATTCGAAGTCCAAGATGTGATGGAATGCAAGGTAAATGATCTCTTTGTTAGCACAGCATCCTGGAAATGTGACTTCATTGTCAGGAAAGTCCACTTTGCCAGACAGAAATAGCATTGCTGTGCAGTCAGCTACCTCAAGACTATAAATCCCTCTGAAATCTTGATTTTTGCAGTTACCAAAGATTTCACCAGAATCAAAGTCAGAATCTATTTTCATGATTAGGCCATGAAATTTGTTGTTTCGCGGCAGCGTTGAAGGGTAAACATTTCCATAAACCACTGTACAAAATAAATAAAAATAGTGCAAGAAAAAGAAAAAGTCGAAATAAGGCGACGCCGGTGATTTGTTGATCATTCAGGAATCTGATGACAGCAGGGAAGAAGCTGTCCTTGTGCCGCTGAGTGCTTGTCTTCAGGCTCCTGTACCTTTTTCACCCGATGGTAGCAGAGTGAAGAGGGCGTGGCCTGGGTGGCGGGGTCCTTAAGGATAGAGGGTGCCTTCTTAAGATTCTGCCTCTTGTAGATGTCCTCGTTGGAGTGAAGACATGTGAAAAGGCATGGGCAAAAGGGTTATATTGCTGATGTTTTGGGCCTGAGCTGTTATTCAAGGGATAAGCAGAACTGAGCCAGGAGCGGGAAATCTCAAAATTAAGACAATGCTGGCTGGGGGAGGAATCCAGACCAACAAAAGGTGTTAATTGGATGTCTTTGTGGAACTCAGCTCTGTCTGCAGAGATATCAGTGGCCACCCATTTCATTTCCCCATTCCATTCCCTTGCCTACATGTCTGTCCCTTGTCACATGAACTTCCAGACTGAGACCACTGGAATGGAGGATTAAAACCATGTGCCCAGATGCTTTTTGCTTATGTGGAACTGACGACACTGGGTCCACACTCAGGTCACCTTACTTTCAGAACTAGCAGATGTAATTAAACTCAGCCGTGGGGATTTATCTGAAAGTACACTTTGAAATGGAATTCCATTGTGAGGCCCAGGGAAAGCAGTTGTCAAATGCAACACTCTGAAATTGACGAATTGGTCACAACCTGTCTTGCTCAAGAAGTTTTAATAAGACTTTGTATCTACGAGATAAACCAGGAAATCATAACATCCTGGTTCCATAATAATTAATCTTCTAAATTGTAGAATATAATGTTCAGTTTTGATTTTGACTGACAAATGTTAGAAGGAGTAGGCGCATGATTAATTGTTTTTGGGGTATAAAAGCCTGTGGTCCTGCTGCTGAAGTTTAGACTCTCCGAGGGGTGGGAACACCCCATGTCAAGAAGGAAGAACAGCCAGAGTCCGAGCAACGTCCCGGTCGGGAGAGGTGGAGAAGCTGCTACCAGCACCCTGACAACCTACTACAAGTGTGCAGTCGTTGCCTCGCTTTGGCAGTTGGGACCAGTCCAAGCATTGATAAGTATAGTTGGGAAGGGCTTGCATATTGTAGTGTGAAATCAGCTTTTGAATTAGTAATAAACATTTGTATAAACTGAACTGCTCTCGGTGTGTGTGTCTATTTTCTTTCGGTAGCTCAAACATTGTGACCAATCTAAAATGAACAAAATGAGAGGTATAAGTTTACCCAAGACAACCACCCACAAGTAGGAGGGACGACACCTCATTTTCGGAAGGGGCACCCTCCGAACGGGTGGCATTAATATCAAGTGAAACGTAAAAGTCTGCAGACTCTGTGATTATAGAAAAAACTATAAATGCTGGAGGAACTCAGTCTTTCAGTGCCGATAAAAAGCACTGCCGACATTTCGGGCCTGAGCCCTTCTTCAAAGAAGAAGCAGAAAGTAATTCGACAATCACAGCGCCTGCAGACTTGCGTGTTTCACTCAAAAGAACTAAATAACAAATGCACGAAAGGCACTCAATAGTTCAACAGCAGCTGTGATGAATGAACATTTTAATCAGTAAAGGCACTTTGCCTTTTAACAATAAGTCACTGAGTATAATAAGGGTTTCTTAACAACTTCATCAAAACACATGCTCAATCGTCAATGAAAGAATTCAAACAAAAAAATCTGTCAGTTCACTAAAAATTGGACAGCACTGGTTTCCCATTATCACAAGAGTCATCAGGGTGCCTTTACAGTATTGCTCCTTTTGGTGCCAGTGACAACATTGTGGGCACCTACAATCTGGTTAATTCTCACTAACCCATGCATTTTTGCCACTAAGCAAAAGTGGATATTGAGGAGTCACTGAGAAACAGTCTACCTCTGGTCTATTTCCGTTAGGTCCACGGATTCAGCGCAAAACAGCGTTCAGATGTAGAGCTCCATTTAACCTAATGCATGAAAAGTAAATTAGTGACACTCAATGTACTTGCTCAGTACATTGGCCTTTCGGTTCTCTGAGGAGAAGTTTGTATTCAAGGGAAACTATCTGGAGGATAGCTGTGAGCATGTTGTAGGAGCCATCACATCCTCAACACCTTCAATATGCATTGCATTTGACGCCAATTGCTTAAAGGTTCATCAACTATTAAAAGTTGACGAATTGTCCACATCAGTTTCCAGTATCCAACCATATCAATTCTGCACCCCTCTCCCGAACTGACATGTCTGTCCATGGCCTCGTGTATTGTCAAGCTCCTGTAAAGTGGAGGAGCAACTCCTAATTTTCAGTACTCTCCAGCCGGATGGCATTAACGTCGACTTCTGGATGGAGTAGATCAAACGGAATATCCTTAGATTCAAGCTCACTCTTAACTTGGTCGCACTCCTTCCCGTATTTCATCAAGATGGCTCTCAGGTCGGGAAAAAAAGCAGCACAGTACATGATAGGACCCTTGTTCTCTCTGGACTGCCTTGCAGCATAATGCAGGATTTTACCCCTGTGTTGATATTTGAGCAGGCTTATCAGAACAAGTCCCGGTCTTTGGTTTGCAGGTGGGTGGGGCGCGAGAGCTTGATGTGCTCACTCTATTATCAGGGGCTCGGTGAAATGCCCTTATCCCAGGGTGGTTGGGATCCAGTTAGCAAAAATGTTAACAGGGTTGTTTCCTTGCCACCTTCCCGAAGATTAACGACACGTGAGTTGTGGCGTCAGCTGTAGTTTTTCAGTTGGTCGAATTTCTCCATTAAAAAAAATAATTTTCCTTCCTCAATTTGAAAACAGGAGCCCAGCTCTACCAACCGGTCCTTCATCACACCGACACTCTCCCCCATCTTGGCTGTGCAGCAGTTCAACTTACCCGACATGGTTTGCAGTCCAGAGATAGACTAACTAATTTCTACGGTTTTAGAGTCAAGTTCGCTGGGATTGATGACCATTTCTTATCTCTTGAAGAATAAGTGAGTCTTGTCCTCCCAGATGTTCCTGTGCCGGCGCCATTACGTGAGTTTCAAGGTCGTCAGCCCCAGTAATAGATGTTGCAATTTGCTCGCTTCTCTTCGCCTCTGGTCCATACTGCAGCTGTCTGACCAAATTAAAAGTGGGGTTGGGTGTTTTTGAAGGATTGAAAATGAATTTGTTTGGAGAGCCCCTAGGCCAGCATCTACCAAACATCACGTGATCCCCAATCATAATGTCCTCTTGATTGCATATGGGAATGCATAAGGGAAGCAGATTTCCATATGTTTTGTGTGGTGTTGCACAATTGCTAAAATAGGCATTTACAGCCCAAATTGGACTTTTAAAATAATTTGAAGAATCATTCTAAATAGCTTAATTGCTGATTAATTCCATCAAAGTATTAGCTTATACTATTAACCATATAACCATATATAACCATTTACGGAGCGGAAACAGACCATTTTGGCCTTTCGAGTCCGCACCTGTTCACTGATTTCAGGCAATGGTCCCGGTAGATCACGTCGATGGGGGAGGGGGTGGATCCTCTCTGCCACTCTTTTTGCAAACAAAATATGATATTAATACCTGCAAAGCCAGTTCCATGGTCCTGTAATTACTTATTCTTTTACCCAGAACTCCTATGCAAACATGTGCATAAAATATTTAAAAGGGTTATATAAAACAGATATTTTTTCTTTGATTGTCTAAGAGTTAAATGTTGGAGGTCGAGGGAATGGGCTGAGGGGAGGGAGAAAGGGGAAGGAATGTTAGGTTTGAACTCAACAGAAAATTCCCATAGATGGGACGAGGATAAGTTGTAATTGACACAAATTTGTAAAAACTGTTGATGACGTGTAAACTGTTGAGGTCAATTTTGAAAACTACAAATAAAATATTCTTGTGCCAAGCTAAAGTCAATGATCACAACAGCAGTTCTTGGTGAATTTCTTCACTGAATAATAGGATCATTAATATTTCAATTTTCTATTTGTCTGTCATTAACCCTATAACTTCCAGTGGTTCACCTTGAGCAATAATAATGATTGCATTTTAGTGCATCAGTGATTCTGGCATTTCTCACCAAATTCCTTCAATGGAAGATTTTAATTATCATGTTATGTTATACCTGTTTAGCCTGAAATTATTGTCCGATCTGATTTAATTCAATAAACAAGGAGGTTAGTCTTGATGCCTTAGTATAAACACAAAGATGGAGAAACTCAGCAGGTCAAGCAGTGTCCTTTATAAAGCAAAGGTAAAAATATATGACCGACGTTTCGGAATTGAGCCCTTCATCAAGGTATGGAAAGATCTCGGCAGGCGTTCGAACAAAAGAGTTGGGGGAGATCTGGTCGCAAAGGCAGGAGAAGGGAGGGTGTGGACAGCAGTGATCAAGGGGAGAAGGGAATAGAGGGGGAAAGGAGGGAGGGGGGAAGAGGAGAGCAGGTCAGCAGAAAGTGGAAATGTTGATGTTGATGCCATCTGGTGGAGAGTGCCCACACAGAAAATCAGGTGTCGTTCCTTCAATTTACAGGTGGTCTTGGTGGGATAGTATATCAGGCCATGGACAGATACATGAGTATAGGAGTATAAAATGGAACTGAAATGGTTGGCTACTGGGAAGCCTCCGTGCGGACAGAGCGAAGGTGCTCAGTGAAGCGATCTCCCAATCTGCTCCCAGTCTCTCCATTGTAGGGAAGGCCACAAAGGGAGCACTGGAAGCAGTAAATCAACCCTATGGATACACAAGTGAAGTGTTGCCAACTTCCACCCAGATCTCAAACTCACCTGGTCCAACTCCAACCCCTTCCCTTCCCAAATCTCTCTGCCTCCATCTCGGGAGACAATCTTTCCACCAACATGTATTACAAACCCACTAACTCCCACAAGTTCAACTACCTTGGTTACACTTTCTCACACCCTGTCACCTGCAAGGATTCTATCCCCTTCCCTCAAGTTCTCTGTCTCCGCCGCATCTCTTCCCAAGATGAGCTCTTCCAGTCCAGATCTTCCAAACTGTCTGCCTTCTTCACCAAATGTGGCTTTCCCTCTGCCACCATCAACGCAGCCCTCATGCACATCTCTTCCATTTGCCGCTCATCAGCCCTGGCCCCCTCTGCCCCAGATGCAACAAACATGAAATTCCCCTTATCCATCACCTACCACCCCACCAGCCTCCTCATCCAACACATTATCCTCCAGAATATCCAGCATTTACAACAAGATCACACTACCAGGCACATCTTTTCCTCTGCTCCTTTTTCTGCCTCCCGTAGGGACTGCTTCCTCCATGACTTCCTTCCCACCAATTTCCCTCCCGCCGGCACCTTCACCTGTGGCCACAGGAAATGATACACTTGTGCCACACCTCCTCCTTCACCTCGGTCCGGGGCCCCAAACACATCTTTCGAGTGAAGTAACACTTCACTTGTACATCCACAGGACTGATTTACTGCATCCAGTGCTCCCTTTGTGGCCTTCTCTACATTGGAGAGACTGGGTGCAGATTGGGAGATCGCTTCACTGAGCACCTTCATTCAATCCGCATTAATGACAGAGACCTCCCAGTAGCCAACCATTTCAGTTCTGTGTCACACTCCCATACTCACATGTTTGTCCTTGGCCTTATGTACTATCCCACTAAGACCACCCATCTGATGGCATTAACATCAACTTTTCCGGTTTCTGCTAATCTGCACTCCTCTTCCCCCTCCCCCCTTTCCCTTCCTTCTCTCCTCCCTCTATTCACCCGGTCATCCTTCTTCCCCTGATCACTACTGTCTCCTCCCTCCCTTCTCCACCTATCATCTCCTGCCTTTGTGACCACACCTCCCCCCTATTCTTTTGTTCGGTTGCCTGCCGACATTTTTCCAAACCTTGATGAAGAGCTCAAGCCTGAAACGTCGGTCGTGTATTTTTACTTTTGCTTTATAAAGCCTGACCTGCTGAGTTTCTCCAGCATTGTGTCTACAGATTTTTGTGTTTTACTTCTTAATTTTCCTCCCAGTTTATCCAGAAAACGTGCCCCTTTTGTTTTGGCACAAGTCATGCAGCTAAACTCATGTCAGATGAATGCATTCCAGTGTAGAAACTAATTAATCCCCAGAATTTCTGACAAACAATTCTTGCTGTCAGTGATAAAAATGAATTATTCTCTGGTGTAGCCAGTTGATTCCTGTGTAATCTTCCTATTCCTTCTCTATCTGTGCAGTTCTGTTAGCTGCCACAATAAACCTCATTTTTTTTGTTGTTGTTGAAACTTGAAATAAACATGCTTTTTTTTAGCTAATGTATCACTTTACTTAGGCAGTCATATTCTATCCAGTGTTTACTTAAGTTCATTTGTTGTGACAAACCGATGATTTTAATTACAAATGTGTCCTTTCATAAGTGGACAATGATGCCCACAAACATCAATGGGCAATATTGATTTTTCTGTTTTGTGCACAATGCTCAAAATTGAAAAGTTAAAGTTTTTGTTGAAATGATTGAAAATTTCTTAATTCACTTATAAAAGTTGTGGTCTGAAAAAAAAAATCTCTCCTTTAAATAGTACCTTAAAGCAACTCAGTCTGTCCCAAAGGCACTCATAATCAATTGGAAGTCCTGACTGTACAGTTTAAAAACCCAGCAGCCAATCTCTAAACATGGTCTCACAAACATCAATGAAAAATTGAGTCAATTTGTTTCTTTTAATTGATATTGAGAAAGGAATAAGTGTGGGCCAAACCAGCAGATATCTACCATTCTTCAAGCAAATACAAGCGATCTTTAACAACCATCTGAGAATTCAGTTTAACATTTTCCCATTCACACTTTTTGATTTACAACTTTCACATAAATGTTTAATATCTGTTATTTATAATAGTTTGTTTGATTTAAGGATAGCCTTGTTAGTTAAAATCAAGAATGATTGGGAACAGGATTTGAATCTTTCATTCTCAGTTGAGGCTTGGGACTCCATTTGTAATCTGATTTATACGACCTCTTTTTGTGCACGACATTGTTTGTTGCAATTTAAAGTGGTTCATAGAGTTCATATGTCTAAAATTAAATTGTTTTGTTTTTATTCAGATATAAATCCTCTATGTGACAGATGTAAGATTGGTGATGCTTCTTAGGTTCAGAAAAATTTTGATAGGATAATCTTTCAAACATTTTCAGTGATTCTGAAGTTCAAATTGGAACCTTGCCCTTCAGTTGCTCTATTCGGATCATTTCAAGATGGTGACGTTTTACTGACTCCAACCGAATTTTATCTTTTACTTTATTGATGGCCAGGTGTGCAATTTTGATGAAATGGAAAGACAATACTCCACCTACACACACACAATGGTTCAGCGATATCATGTCTTGTTTAAGTTTAGAAAAAAATTAGATACGGCATTAAAGAGTCAAATATTAACTTTCAAAAGATGTGGGGTCCATTTATGGACTGTTATCATAACCTAAAGAATTTGGGTTGTTCTGAAGTTTTGTTGCTGTGCTGTCCATCTCCAGGTTGTTGTCACTTGATCCCTACATGTCAGCTTTTAATCTTGCTAAAAAGATTTTTAAAAATTTAAAAACATTTTCCCCCAAACTTAAATCAACTCAAAATTACAAGTTGCAGAAATTATGTGCAAATTGCTGTTTTGTAAAGACAGAAGGGAAGGAGTATTTTTCTTTTTTGTTTTTCAGTCTTGGGAAGACACAAGAGAAAGATATTTATAATAATATCACATGAAATAATGATTATTCTTCAGTATTTTTACACATGCCTCATATTAGGAAAAGGAGGTGCAGCTTGTTCTTTGAAAGCAGTTACTCACTCAATGTGATCACCCAGAAAAATATGACGACGATAACAGGTCGAGAATAAACCCTGTCTATGCCTCTCATAATAGTTTTAACTCACTCAGGTCTCTCAGGCTCTAAACAGCCCCAGACATCTTCCTGGTAAATCTCATCAGCAGCCATTGCAAAGCCTCCATGTCTTTCCAGTATTGGGACAACCAGAAATGCACAATCATGGTCAAATTAAAGTTTTATGTAGCTGTGATTTTTCTTCCTTACTTTTGCATTGAGTGTCCTGACCAATATGGGCCATGCTATCTGCCTTTATTTTTTTTACCACCGTATCTCTTGCATGGCTGCTTTCAAGTAGTTCTTGATATTGACTCCAATCTCTCTGCCCATCAATACCTTTAAGAGTCCTGCCATTAACTTTACACTTTCCTCTTGCATTTGATCTTTCAGAGTGCAACACTCACACTTGTCTGGATTATCTGTAATTGATCAATATCCTGTTATATCCTTCAAAACATCATTACACAACTCCACCAATCCATGTTCCATCTGCAAATGCACTAACTCACCCACCTACTTTAATGCATTACTTCCCCCTACTCCCAACAAACTCCTCCAACACCTTGTGGACTAATAAGATTTGGATATGCCATCACCATGAGAAAGGGTTGACAATCACAGCCGATTCCGTCCCTTGCCACGCGGTGTACAGGAGGTCCACAGTGAACCCAGAGTCACTGGGAGAGGTGCATGGTGATCCTAGGGTCATCGGGGGGGGAGGTTCAAGGTGATCCAGACTCATTGGGGGAGGATCGCAGTGATCCTGGCGTGATACAGAGGGGTGGAAACAAAAGGGTAGAAACAGAGGGCTAAGTTGATGCAATTCTACAGGACATTTTTCTCTTATATTAAGCCATTTTATCCATAATGACCAGGGGTACATGCTAATTCTTTAGGTGCCTGAGTTCATCAAAAACGGTGATGAGAGGAGGTGTATCATGTGATGACATGGGGTTAGACTAAAAATCCCTACTCTGCTCGAAAATGTTGAGAAAAAGAGTCAAAAATGGTTGAAAAAGTTAAGGAAAATAGAAGAAAGAAGTAGTTGAAAATTTAAAGAATAATTTAAAATGCCACCAAAGAAAGAAAAACCAGCTGTGGTAACAAAAAACAGAGCAAGAGAAAGATCAAGATAAAGAAGAGGGACCAACCTTGACGAAGGATCCAGGGGCTGTGCATAAAGTACTGGCCAAGGGAGACAAGCTGGGAGCTGGAGAGACCTTGGACATTGCTGTGCAGGGTCTCTCCTGACAATGGCCGCCTGCTACAGGTGAAGAAGTGACTGCGCATGCGCGAGGAGTCATACATGCTCAGGTGCAAAAAAAAACCGGAGGCAGTTTAATAAAGGCTCAAGAGGTTTCTAGCTCCAGTGAACAGAAAGAAGAGCAAGAAAAACGCTCTGAACAAGGATTTATGGACAGAATGATGGGGAAAATGAAAGAGACATTTAGTTCAACAGCTGATGTGAAGAATTACCTGGGATAATTTCCAGCAATCTATGATGTTATTAACGGAAGAAGTTAAGAAATGTGGAGAGAATATAGCTGAAAATAAGAGTTTTACAAGGAAAGTTAAAAAAACTGATGTAGCAGGTGGACAAAGGGTTTGAAGTTTTGGATAAAAAAAATTAAAGGAAGAGAATTTGAAATTCAAGGCATTAAGGAACAAATGAAGAAGGTACAAGATGAAACAGCTGCATGAAAGAACAATTAACACAAAACATTGATATTTTAGAAAATTTTTCTTCTTTGGCTTGGCTTCGCGGACGAAGATTTATGGAGGGGGTAAAAAAGTCCACGTCAGCTGCAGGCTCGTTTGTGGCTGACCAGTCCGATGCGGGACAGGCAGACACGATTGCAGCGGTTGCAAGGGAAAATTGGTTGGTTGGGGTTGGGTGTTGGGTTTTTCCTCCTTTGCCTTTTGTCAGTGAGGTGGGCTCTGCGGTCTTCTTCAAAGGAGGCTGCTGCCCGCCAAACTGTGAGGCGCCAAGATGCACGGTTTGAGGCGTTATCAGCCCACTGGCGGTGGTCAATGTGGCAGGCACCAAGAGATTTCTTTAGGCAGTCCTTGTACCTTTTCTTTGGTGCACCTCTGTCACGGTGGCCAGTGGAGAGCTCGCCATATAATACGATCTTGGGAAGGCGATGGTCCTCCATTCTGGAGACGTGACCCATCCAGCTCAGCTGGATCTTCAGCAGCGTGGACTCGATGCTGTCGACCTCTGCCATCTCGAGTACCTCGACGTTAGGGGTGTGAGCGCTCCAATGGATGTTGAGGATGGAGCGGAGACAACGCTGGTGGAAGCGTTCTAGGAGCCGTAGGTGGTGCCGGTAGAGGACCCATGATTCGGAGCCGAACAGGAGTGTGGGTATGACAACGGCTCTGTATACGCTTATCTTTGTGAGGTTTTTCAGTTGGTTGTTTTTCCAGACTCTTTTGTGTAGTCTTCCAAAGGCGCTATTTGCCTTGGCGAGTCTGTTGTCTATCTCATTGTCGATCCTTGCATCTGATGAAATGGTGCAGCCGAGATAGGTAAACTGGTTGACCGTTTTGAGTTTTGTGTGCCCGATGGAGATGTGGGGGGGCTGGTAGTCATGGTGGGGAGCTGGCTGATGGAGGACCTCAGTTTTCTTCAGGCTGACTTCCAGGCCAAACATTTTGGCACTTTCCGCAAAGCAGGACGTCAAGCGCTGAAGAGCTGGCTCTGAATGGGCAACTAAAGCGGCATCATCTGCAAAGAGTAGTTCACGGACAAGTTTCTCTTGTGTCTTGGTGTGAGCTTGCAGGCGCCTCAGATTGAAGAGACTGCCATCCGTGCGGTACCGGATGTAAACAGCGTCTTCATTGTTGGGGTCTTTCATGGCTTGGTTCAGCATCATGCTGAAGAAGATTGAAAAGAGGGTTGGTGCGAGAACACAGCCTTGCTTCACGCCATTGTTAATGGAGAAGGGTTCAGAGAGCTCATTGCTGTATCTGACCCGACCTTGTTGGTTTTCGTGCAGTTGGATAATCATGTTGAGGAACTTTGGGGGACATCCGATATGGTCAGAACACTTCCAATCTCTTTTCAGTACCAACCGCTCAGTCCAAGATTCCGCCCTGCTCCAGCTCCCTCAACAGCCCCTAAGGCTAGAGCTGGATGAGGTTCCCACCCTGGATGAGACATATAAGGCAATCGAACAACTGAAAAGTGGCAAAGCAGCAGGTATGGATGGAATCCCCCCAGAAGTCTGGAAGGCTGGCGGCAAAACTCTGCATGCCAAACTGCATGAGTTTTTCAAGCTTTGTTGGGACCAAGGTAAACTGCCTCAGGATCTTCGTGATGCCACCATCATCACCCTGTACAAAAACAAAGGCGAGAAATCAGACTGCTCAAACTACAGGGGAATCACGTTGCTCTCCATTGCAGGCAAAATCTTCGCTAGGATTCTACTAAATAGAATAATACCTAGTGTCGCTGAGAATATTCTCCCAGAATCACAGTGCGGCTTTCGCGCAAACAGAGGAACCACTGACATGGTCTTTGCCCTCAGACAGCTCCAAGAAAAGTGCAGAGAACAAAACAAAGGACTCTACATCACCTTTGTTGACCTCACCAAAGCCTTTGACACCGTGAGCAGGAAAGGGCTTTGGCAAATACTAGAGCGCATTTTAGAAAATATCAGCAGAAGAAATAACATAAAGATTGTTGGACTTAAAGAAGGCGATGAAGGACAGGAAATCAAGATGTTTTTTCTGGAAACTTTGGGAGTAACTGAATTCCAAGGAGACACTGAGATTGAGAGAGCACATAGAGCACTGAGACCAAAGCCACAACCAGATCAGAGACCTTGTCCGATACCTGTTAAATGTCTTCGTTATGAAGTGAGAGAGAAGATCTTAGAACTGGCAGCTAAACAGGTGAAAAAAAAGATAATCACCTTTGGTTTATAATGGGAGTAAGATTTTCTTTTACTCTAATATAAGTTTTGATTTGTTAAAAAAAGAGAAAGGAATTTAAAGCAGTTTAAAATGTATTGTGGGGTTAAAAAAAAGTCGTGCCTTTGCCTTGAGGTATCCGGCAGTTTAAAAAGTTTTTGTCCCAGATGGACAAAATAGATTTTTTTTCAGATCCTAATGAGGCAAAGGTTGTATGCTGATTCTTTGCCAGAAAGAGAGAGGCAGGTGGCTATTGATACTTGAAAGGTCCCTATGAGTGTGAAAGAGTTAAGATGTACCCAAAAATTTTGAGAGCATTTAATTGGGAGGAAGGTTTTAACCTACAATTGATCTGTACATGTTTAAAAAGATTCTTGAATTAATATTCATAATGCAACGGGGGAATGTATTGTATTTCGAGTGAGTTAGTTGGGAAAATGGAGCTGACTATTGCGGAATCATGTGAGTAAGTGTGGTTTTTACCACAACCCGTATAGATCAGGGAGTTAAAGCCATTAAAACATCATCTGGCTTTGGTGGGGGGGGGGGGGGTTCTTTTCTCTTTTATTTTGTTTTTTTCTATATATGTTTCTTTCTTCTCCTTGTACACTTAGATTAATTAAGAATAATATGTTGCTAACACTGTGAAAGTGGGAGGAGTGGGAGAAGGTGGATGGATAGACAAAGGATCTTATAGAGGTATCTGATGGCAGGGAAATTAAAGTTTGCTAGTATTAATATAAATGGAATACAGAATCAAACAGAAAAAAAATTACTAATATATATTAAAAAAACAAAAGTAGATATAGCTTTTTTGCAAGAAACTAATTTGACGGAAAAGGAGCATCGAAAGTTGAAAAGAGATTAGGTTGGATTTGTATTGCCATCTTAATTTAATTCCATACCTCTAGGTATGGTAATATTAATACATAAAATTTACCAATTAGAATATTAAATACTACTATAGATACAGCAGGAAGGTATGTAATCGTTACTTGTCAAATCTATTCAGAATATTGGACTTTATTGAATGTTTTTATGGACCAAATGCTGATGATGGAAAATTTATGCAAATTAACGAGTGTAAAATGGAAAATATTAGTAGGAGGAGATTTCAATTTCACCTTAGATCCAAAGTTAGATAGATCAGGTAGTAAAATTATAAAAAGTAAAGTGATAGAGACTACTCTTTTTATTCATTTAGACATAAAACAAATTCATATATAGATATTTATATAGTCTCTGCACAGTTACAAGCCCGCGTTCAAAAGGTAGAATATCAAGTGAGAGTTTTATCTGATCATTCACCTTTAATTTTGTCAAATGTATTGGAGGATGAACAAAATATAGGTTATAGATGGAGACTTAATACAATGTTATTAAAGAGAAAAGATTGTTATAATTTTATGACACAACAGATAATTTTTTTTCTAGAAACTAATGAAAATTCAGTAATGAATAATTTTACTATATGGGATTCCATGAAGGCATATTTAAGAGGTCAGATAATAAGTTATGCATCTAAGATAAAGAAACAACATATGAAAGAGGTAGACCAATTGGAAAAGGAAATATTAAATTTAGAGGAATTACATATCAAAAAAAATGAAGATAAAGAAGATGATTGGAAAAAAATAGATTTAATATAATACAAACTTATAGAGTAGAAAGAGATATAATGAGAACTCAACAGAAATATTATGAACTAGTTGAAAGAGCTCAAAAGTATTAGTGTGGCAATTAAAACTTCAACAAGTATCAAGAACAAGATGCAAGAAATAAAAGATAATTTTAGAAATTTTTACAAAAAAATTATATCAATCTGAATCTCTGAAAGATTAAAAAAAAGAAATATTTATCACATTAAATTACCTATGTTAAATATGGAAGAAAATTAGAATTATCTAATCCTTTTTCTGTGATAGAAGTGTATGATACTCTGATGTCATTACAGAATAATAAAGTCCCAGGAGAAGATGGTTTTCCTCTGGAGTTTTATGAAGAATTTAAGGAATTGTTAACTCCTGTATTATTGAAAGTATTAGATCAAATGAGAGAATCACATGATCTACCAGAATCTTTTAAAACAGCATTAATAACAGTTATTCCAAAAAAGGGAAAGATCCTTTACAACCTTCCTCTTATAGACCTATATCATTATTAAATACAGATTATAAAATTATATCTAAATTATTAACTAATAGATTAACTAAATATTTACCAAAATTAATAAATATAGATCAAACAGATTTTATTAAAAATAGATCTGTAAATGATATAGTTAAATTTATGAGTTTATTAACTGTAGCACAAAAAGAAGAGAAACCAGCAATAATGGGCACATTAGACGCAGAGAAATCCATTTGACAGACTAAAATGGGACTTCTTATTTAAGGTGTTAAGTACATTTGAAATTCCGACTGTTTTTATAGATTGGATAAAAGCATTATATAATCAACCAAAAGTGAAAGTGATCACAAATTGGCAAATATTATTTTCTTTTTTTTTATTATTATTGTTAGAGAGATTATCTAGGCAAGGATGCCCATTATCAGCATTTTTATTTACTTTAGCCATAGAAGCTTTGGTGGAAATAATTAGAAGAGACAGTGAGATTAAAGGTTTCGAGATAGACAATAAAGAACATAAAATAGTTTATTTGCAGATGATGCTATAGACTATTTAACAAAACCAGAAATATCATTCTGCAAATTAAATGTAAGATTAGTAGAATATGGTTTAGTGTCAGGTTATAAAGTAAATGTTGATAAGAGTGAAGTGATGCCTGTGGTTGAAATGGATTATACATATACACAAAGTTACAAAAAAATGACAAAATTTAAATGGAAAAAAGAAGCATATAAAAATTTAGGAATAAAAATAAATAGAGATTTAAATAATTTATTTAAATTGAATTGCGTACCACCATAAAAAAAAAACTGAGGAAGATTTTTAAAAATGTAAAGATTTGCCAATAACTTTAATAGGATGGGTAAAACGTGTCAAGTTGAAAATTTTCCAAGAATACAGTATTTATTTCAATAATTACCCATCCCTGTACTAGAGAAGTTTTTACAAGAGCCAAAATTATAAGGACATATATTTGGAGAGATAAAATGCCAAGAGTAGCCTTGGAAAGACTGTCTTGCCAAAGAAATTTGCCCCATCGGGGTTTTCCAGATGATAACCTCTTTCTTTCAGGTCACCACAGAGTTCCTTTTTGTTTAACTTATTTCAAGTGAAACATTAGGCAGCCAGTCCTCTCTTCTTATATGGACCACAAGGGCTTTGACCAGGCTGAACTAAGCACTCACAACCCATCTTCCAAATGGGGTTTTTCCACAAGCTATTGCTGCTGACTGTGGAACTGCAGAACTGGTCTCTCTCTCTCTCTCTCTCTCTCTCTCAGAGAAAAGCCTATTTGACTCCCTCTCTGCTTGCAAAACCACATGTTCTAAATCCAATTGAGCATGCCTTCCATATGCTTTAGAGAAAACTTAAGGGGACAAGCCCCCAAAACAAGCAGGAGCTGAAGATGGCTGCAGTAAGGCCTGGCAGAGCATCACCAGAGAAGATACTCAGCACCTGGTGATGTCTATGAATCACAGGTTTCAAGCAGTTATTCCATGCAAGGGATATGCAATAAAGTACTAAATATGACTACTTTAATATACAGACCATTACTATGTCCAAAATATTATGGTGTCCTAAAATGAAGGGACTATGCATAAAAAGTGCTGTAATTTCTGCATGGTCAAACCAAAATGTACACAAATATCCTTGAGTAAAATATGGAATGTGCACTTTAAACACATGTAAATTGTTTGATTCCAAAATTAAAACTGTGAAGAACAGGGGCAAATAAAGGAAAAAAAATGTCTTTGTCCCAAATATTATGGAGGGTGTAAAAGAGAGACAATGTAAATACGGAGGTTTTTACTTCTTAGTTTATTTTGTGATTATCCCTTTTTTAAAAAAATTGTTGTTTGTAGTGTTATCATAGTTTCTATGTCTTCATATGTTGTAATATCCGGACAAACAGAGAGTTTGTATCTCAGTCTTCAAAGAACCATGGAGGAAGCGTAAGCATTCAAATATTTTTCTTTGAATTCATCTTAATCATCTTATAAGGCTACTTAAAGCTGCAACTACAAAGTTTGGTTTAATGGAGTGATAAGATTGTAATTTGGTATATCAAAGCATACATTTCTTAGAAGATTACATGTGTTGGAGGGAGTCACATGATGGAGTAGTGGGCAGTCGAGTAGAACCAGCCCTCTCCAGAGAAAAGGAAAAATGTCCGAAAAAAACAGAGCCAAACAAACACAAAACACAAGAAAAAGAGGATAAAGTAACAAGGAAGAGCCAGGAGATGGCGCCGAAAAGAGAGAAAGCTCTAATGACAGAGAAAAGAGAAGAAAATCCCCAGAAAAGAAAGAAGATGGCCTTACCTGCACACAAGTGCAGGGAGCCACCGTGGAGAGGATTGACCGACCCCCGAAGCTAGTAGATGCCTGGAGGAGCAGCAACTTCCCGACCGGCAGACTACAAAAATGGCTCTCAGAGCCAGACAAAGACACGCAACCGTGCATACAAAAGAAGATGCCAACGGGAGGGGGGTTCAGCTGAGGGATGGACAGCAATGGGGTGCCCAGCTGAGGAACGCCCAGCAACAGGGCGCTCAGCTGGGGGACACCCAGTCGGAAAGAAGAGGAGAGAGGCGAGCAATGATATGAGGAGCAGGAAGCAGGAAGGGAGCAATTGGCAGCAGGGCATCCAGCAACAGGATGTCCCTGCAACTGGCGGCCTGACAACGAGACAGGAGTGGCTCACCAGAAAGAGCTGAAGAGAAAACACCAGTGAGGAAAGAAGAGACACAGAGAAGAGAGGAAGAAGACACAGACACAGAAAAGGAAGAAGATTAAGGTCAACACAGGAAAGAAGGTAAAGGAAATAGACAGACTATAGATAAAGACTTTTTTGAAGACCAGATGAGGTTATTAAAAGAAATGTTAACACATTGAATTAAAAGGAAAATGGAAAAGAGCAGAAGACCAAATGCAAAGTTTAGAGATGGCCTTGACAGAAATAGGGAAAAGAGTAGAAAATGTGGAAGAACAAGAAACTGTATAGCAATGGAAATAAATGAATTAAGAGGAAAATTGGAAGAAAGAGTCAAGGAAATTAAGGAGACACAAGATTTGTTATCCCAGAAAATTGACTACAGTAGGCACAATAACATAAAAATAGTGGGACTGAAAGAAGGCGAAGAAGGGACCAACATGAAGGAATTTATAAAAAGATGGATCCCGAAGGTGTTGGGAGTGACAGACCTACAAGAAGGAATAGAAATAGAAAAGGTACACAGAGCACTAGTACCAAAGCCGTAACCACATCAAAAGCCGAGATCCATTTTAATAAAACTTCTAAGATACACAAGAGAGAACATACTGGAGAGGTTAAGGAATAAAGTAAGAGAAAACAAACAGCCATTGGAATATAAGGGACAAAAAATATTTTTTTACCTGGATATAAGTTTTGAACGTTTAAAGAAGAGGAAGGAGTTTAATATGGCGAAAATGATTTTATGGAAGAAAGGCTTTAACTTTGTACTGCGACACCCATCCAAAGGAAGCCCAAGGATTTGCAGACATTTGCAGGACAGGAGACGAGATGAGGAGGAGAAACACAAAAAAAAGACTGGCAAGAAAATGTATAAAAATACATAATAATATCAAAGAGAGACAATGTTTAAAGTTGAAAAAGAGAAGGGAAAGGGAGGATAAAAAAGAGAGCTTTGTTATATGTATAGAAAATGAATAGTGTTTCTCTGGGGGGGGGATGGGGAGGGGGGAAAAACCGTCACTGCGAAATTGGTTGACGCTTGTGAGTATTATCGCAAACTAAATGGAAAGAGGAGTTGTGATTGCCCGGCAAGGGACTAGGGGTAACCCAAAGTGGGGGAGGGGGGAGCGTTCAATATTATTTGGGGTAAAAGTATACTTTGTGTTATTTGTTGTGGGGATTTTGGGGATATTTTGTGTTTTAAGCATGTTGTCATGTATTGAGGAAAACTTAAAAAAACAATAATGGAAGTAAGGAGATGGAGGAGTCAAGGAGGCAAAAAAGAAATGAAAACAAAGGTATAAGATGGCTATGTTAAACTATATGACCATAAACATCAATGGAATGCATAACCAAATTAAAAGGAAGAGGCTACTAACACAACTCAAAAAGGTAAAAAATAGATATAGCATTTGTACAGGAAACGCATCTATCCAAGGCAGAACATGGCAAATTGAAGAGAAACTGGGTAGGGCACATAACGGCAGCATCATACAATTCAAAAGCTAGGGGTGTCGCCAAATTAGTTAATAAAAATGTACCACTTGAAATAAAGGAGGAAATAGCAGACCCACCGGGAAGGTATGTAATGATAAAGTGCCAGATATACTCAGAATTTTGGAATTTGCTCAATATCTACACGCCTGATGAAGAAGATCAAGAGTTTATGCAAGATATCTCTTTGAAGATAGCAGATACGCAGGGAAACATTCTGATTGGGGGGGGGGGGGGAGATTTCATCCTTAATTTGGATCCAATGTTCGATAAAACTGAAAAGATAACAAACAAAAAGAATAAAGTAGCTAAATTCATGCTTAAATTGATGCAAGAAATTAAACTAATGGATATATGGAGGAGGCAACATCCAAAAGAGAGGGAATATTCATACTACTCGAGTAGGCACAGGACATACTCAAGGATAGAAATGTTTTTGTTGTCAGCCTAAATTCAAGGGAGAGTCAGGAAAACTGAGTATAAACTTTCTGATCATTCTCCCCTGCTATTATCAATAGAACTGGAGGACATCCCACCAAGAACATATAGATGGAGGTTAAACCCCATGCTACTTAAAAGACAGGAATTTAGGGAGTTTATTGAATGCCAAATTAAAACATACTTTGAGATAAACACAGAGTCCATAAGAGATAAGTTTATTCTATGGGATGCAATGAAAGCCTTCATTAGAGGTCAAACAATAAGCTATGTAACCAAGATGAAAAAGGAATACAACAGGGAAGTAGAGCAGTTGGAAAGGGAGATAGTAATTACAGAAAAGGAATTAGTGAACAGGGAGGATATAAAGAAAAAGAGAGAGATGGCGAACAAAAAAAAAATACTAAATATTACAAATGTTCAAGGTGGAGAAGAACATAATGAAAACAAAACAAAGGTATTACGAATTGGGAGAAAAAAACATAAAATATTAGCCTGGCAACTTAAAACAGACCAAGCTCAAGAACTGTATTGGCAACAAGGAAAAATGATAACCAAATCACATACAACCCAAAAACTTTAAGGAATTTTATAAGCAAGTGTACCAAACCGAGAACGAAGGAAAAAACAATAAAATAGACAAGTTTTTAGCTAAAATCAAATTGCTGCGACTGCAAGTAGAGGACCAAGGTAAACTGATAAAATCATTTGAAATAGAGGAAGTACAGGACATATTAAGAAAACTACCAAACAATAAAACACCGGGGGAGGATGGATTTCCAATAGAATTTTATAAAACATTTAAAGAGTTATTAATCCCACCCCTCCTGGAACTAATGAAGCAGGTGGAAGAAACACAAAACTTACCAAAATCATGCAAGACATCAATAATCACAGTAAGACCAAAAATGGGGAAGGACCCATTAACACCAGCATCATACAGACCAATGTCTTTACTAAATGCAGATTATAAGATAATAGGAAAATAATTAGCAAACAGATTGACCGACTATGTACTAAAATTAGTAAAACAAGACCAAACTGGATTTGTCAAGAAAAGACAAACAGCAGAAAATGTTTGTAAATTTATTGATTTAATTCATGCAGCTCAAGGGAATAAAAGACCAACGGTAGTGGTTGCATTAGATGCAGGAAAAGCCTTTGACAGGGTAGAGTGGAACTACTTATTTAAAGTGTTACAGAAATTTAAACTTCCGGAAAAATATATTAATTGAATCAGGGCATTATATAACAGACCATTAGCAAAAGAAGTCATAAATGGATATGTATCGAGCCAGTTCAAACTAAGCAGATCAACTAGGCAGGGATGCCCATTGTCCCCTCATTGTTCACCTTGGCAATAGAACCATTGGCAGAGCTGATAAGATGATAAGAAAGGAAAATAAAATAAAAGGAATGAAAATAAAGGAGAATTAGTATAAAATTAGTCTATTTGCAGACATCATAACAGAACCAGAGAGATCAATAAAAGAGCTATACAAGAAATACAAGAAATTGAAGGAGTATGGAGAAATATCTGGGTACAAGGTCAACACAAATAAAAGCGAAGTGATGCCAATGAGTAATGTGGATTATACAGAACTCAAAAAAGTATCTCCATTTAAATGGATTTTTACCACAAGCGATACGATATCTTGGTATCAGGATAGACAATAACCTAAACCACTTGCACAAACTAAATTATCAGCCATTAATAAGGAAAGTACAGGAAGACTTGGAAAATTAGAAAGAATTACCACAAACGTTGATAGGGAAGGTGAACTACGTTAAAATGAGCATATTCCCACGGACACAATACTTATTTCAAACGTTACCAATTTCCTTGACAGAGAAACTCTTTGCAGAACTAAGAAGAATAATAAGGAACTTCTTATGGAAGGGGGAAAGAAATCGAGGATGGCGCTGGACAAATTAACAGAGGTGGATTAAAGTTACCAAACTTCAAAAGCTATTACAGAGCTGCACAATTAAGGTATTTATCAGATTTTTACCAGATGGGAGAAAAACTGGATAGAACTAAATAAAATAGGAGAAAAGGTACCGGAGCATACACTTTATAAATGGGATGAAAAGCTGGTGCAATATAAGAACTCACCAGTACTGCATCATTTACTCAAAATATGAAAGAAGATACATGTAGAAAGAAAAAAGATAAATTACCAAATTCTTTCTTTGGCTTGGATTCACGGACGAAGATTTATGGAGGGGTATGTCCACGTCTGCTGCAGGCTCGTTGGTGACTGACAAGTCCGATGCGGAACAGGCAGACACGGTTGCAGCAGTTGCAAGGGAAAATTGGTTGGTTGGGGTTGGGTGTTGGGTTTTTCCTCCTTTGTCTTTTATCAGTGAGGTGGGCCCTGCGGTCTTCTTCAAAGGAGGTTGCTGCCCGCCGAACTGTGAGGCGCCAAGATGCATGGTTGGAGACGAAATCAGCCCACTGGCGGTGGTCAATGTGGCAGGCACAAATTACCAAATACCAAAAATGCTATTGACACTAAATCCATTAATCCCTTTTACAATTGACAACCTATTTTTATTTAGAGAATGGGAGAGAAAAGGAATCAAGAGAATAGAAAATTGTTTTTTTGGGAAATAATTTATTAACATTTGAACAGTTGAAGGATAAATACGGAATAACTCATGGTACAATGTTTGCATACCATCAATTGAAAGCTTATTTAAAGGACAAATAGGGAAACAGATTGATACAACCAGAAGGAAGCAGCTTTGAATATATAATTACAGATACAATGATAATTAAAAGATTTATAACAAACATGTACATTAAACTGCAATGCAAGGAAAATTATGAAATAAGGTACAAACCTAAACAAAGCTGGGAAAAAGACTTAAACATAAAGATAAAGAACAAAACATAGGAAGAGCTATGTACTGGAACTATATAGAACACAATAAACACAAGACTACGTATGAAACAATATAATTGGTTACACAGGCTATATATCACCCCTCAAAAATTAAAAGAGTCGGACCCAACAATATAGGATAGATGCTTTCGCTGTAAACAAGAAATTGGAACAATATACACAATTTGGGCATGCACAAAAGTGAATACTTTATGGGAAGGAGCTAAGCCAGATATTAAGCAAAATTACAAAAAACAACATACCAAAAAATCCAGATATTTTTATTTTAAATTATATAAGAGGTAAAGAACTAAGTCTCAAATTGGATAGAGCCCAAAAAAGATTCATTATGATAGCCCTTGCAGAAGCAAAAAAAATGTATAATGACAATCTGGAAAATGGAAGAGAGCCTGAAAATACAACAATGGTACATGGAAATGAATAAGTGTATTCCACTGGAAAGACAAATTTACATTGTTTGAACAAATTTGGGAACCATATATGAAATATGACAGAAAAGGCCGGCTTCGGACCTCCATCTCCTAAAGTGATAAGAAGATAAACATGATTAGATTTAATGTGCAAAAGTAGACGACACAACTTTCTTTTTTGTTTTCTTTTATGTGAAGTTGTTGTTTTCTTGTATTTTATATGTTTGATATTTATTGGTTTTAGAGGGGGAGGGAGGCTAGTGGGGGCAGGGGAGAAAAGAGGGAAAATGTCACTGTGTATATTTAATGAAAAATATTTGTATATGTTGATATGGTTCATAGTGCAATAAATAAAAAGTTACACAAAAAGTGACATGTTTTGGAATTGAAAAATTACTAGAACTTGGAAGGCGTTGTCTACAGAGGACACTGTTTACAGAAGATAAGGATCATAGAGTTGGGGCTGATGTATCAGAATGGATAGAGGATTGGTTAACAAATAGAAAGCAGAGAGTTGGGGAACAGTGGTGTTTTCTGGTTGGAAATTGGTGGTGAGCGGGGTACCTCAGGGGTCATTGCTGAGCATGCAACTGTTCACAATATACATAAATCATCTGCAAGAAGGGATAGAGTGCAGAGTATCTAAGTTTACTGATAAAAATAAATTGAGTGGAAAACCAAATTGTGCAGAGTGTATGGAGAGTCCACAGAGAGATATAGATAAGTTAAGTGAGAGGGCAAGGGTCTGGCAGATGAAGTACAATGTTGGAAATGTGAGGTTATTACTTTGGAAGGAAAAATGGAAGATCAGATTAATACTTAAATGGCAAGCGATTGCAGCATGCTGCTGTGAAGAAGGACTTGGGAGTGCTTGTGCATGAATTGCAAAAATTTGGTTTGAAGGTGCAGCACGCTGACAAGAAAGTGTGACAAATTATGTTATATTTTATATTGTTTTAAAAGAGATAAATTGTGGCAGGGTTTTTAGGTAGGTCACATACAAACACTTCAAAACAGATCTCATTTAAAATGCCAGAGCTCTGCTCAAGCCAGACAGTCCAAGCTCCGAGTGTCTTTGCAAAAACTTTGAAGGATGCCTATAAGGACTTCACAAGAAGGTGCTAATTGGACATGCTGTGGGGTAATGGATTATTGTTTTGGAAACCAACAGATGAATAAACTTGGAAGATTAGTTCTGGAGCTGCAGACTGTCTGTTGTGATTTCTGAGTTCAGCCTGGTCAACAACCTTGTGGTCCATACAAGAGGAGATGGCTGGCTGTAATATTTCACTTGAAATAAGGAAAACAGTAAAAGAACTCAGTGGTGACCTGAAAAAAAGAGGTTATCATCTGGAAAACCATGATGGGGCAAGTTGATTTGGCAAGACACTGAAGTGGCTGATCGGAAGGAATCAGTTTGTGTCCAACAAGCAACAAATCTCTCTCTGAAAACTGACAAGAACCTTCCTGAGTGGTAACCATTTACCTTTCAAGCACCAAAGTCTGGTGAAATACATAAATGTATTGTATAAGAATTGCCTGCACCAGTGAACTTAGAGGAATGAGAAGTGAGATTGGACTGTGAATTAGAGAAATATTTTGAACTTGTGTACATACACATTACATACATGTGCACTTAGAATTGGTATGGGTTAAGTGAGGTTAAGTTAATAGTAATAAGTTAAAGTTTGATCCTGTTTTCATGTTTAAAGATAATTAAAAGTAACTTTTTGTTGAAGTGACCATGTGTCTTGGTGAATTTCTATTTCTATTGCTTGCTGCTGACCTACTGGGTCCTCTGGGCTCATAACAAAGGCAAATGAAATGTTGGCCATTACAAGAGGGATGGAATTTAAAAGGAGGGAAGTTGTGCTACAAGGTACAGGTGTGGCCACATTGGGAGTACTGCGGGCTGTTCTGGTCTCCTTATTTGAGGAAGGATGTAATGGCTTTGGAGGCGGTGCAGAGCAGGTTCACCAGGTTTATTTCAGAGATGAAGGATATTCTTGCAATGGAGGGAGTGCAGAGGTGATTCACCAGGCTGATACCTGGAATGGCAGGAATAACTTATGAGGAAAGATTGGACAATTTGGGATTGTACTTGCTGGAGTTTAGAAGATTGAGAGGGGATCTCATAGAGACATATAAAATTCTGGCAGGACTGGACAGAATGGATGCGGAAGGGATGTTTCCAATGGTGGGGTAGTCCAGAACCCGGGACCATGGTTCGAGGATAATAGGCAAACCATTTAGGACCGAGATGAGGAGGAATTTCTTTACCCAGAGGGTGGTGAATCTGAAATTCATTGCCACAGAGGGCAGTAGAGGCAGGTTCATTGAATATATTTAAGAGAGAATTAGATATATTTCTTCAGTATAAGGGAATTAGAGGTTACGGAGAGAAGGCAGGGACGGGGCACTGAACTTTAAGATCAGCTATTGAATGGTGGAGCAGGCTTGAAGGGCCAAATGACCTACTCCTGCTCCTATCTTCTATGTTTCTATGTTAGCATTTGTGGAGAGATCGAGTCATCTGGGACTGTAATTACTGGAATTTAGAAAAATGAGAGGGGATCTTATAGAAACACATAAAATTATGAAAGGCATAGATAAAATAGAGGTAGGTAAGTTGTTCCATTGGTAGGGGAGACCAGCACTAGATTCAGGCTAGTAGATTTAAGACAGAGATGAGGAGGAACTGCTTTTCCATGAGGGTGGTGAATCTGTGAAACTCACTGCCCATTGAAGCAGTGAAGGCTACCTCAGTAAATATATTTAAGACAAGGTTGGATAGATTTTTACATAGTAAGGAAATTAAGGGATATGGAAAAAAGGCAGGTAGGTGGAGATGAGCCGATCATTAGATCAGCCATTGAATGGCAGAGCAGGTTTGATGGGTCGGATGGTCTACTCTTGTTCCTGTTTCTTATGTTCTTAAATGGCTGGAATCGGCTTCTATCAAGTGGTAAATATTTTTTTTAAATTAAATTTAAATCAACGTTCACATTCCCTATGTCTGGTGTCCAGCTGGAAGCAGAAGTGATGACAGGCTTAATCAATATCCAAGAAATAATACCAATGGAAATTTCTAGCTATTCAGGTGCTGAAGATCCTAGATCCTGTAAAATGTTAAAAGTATGATCAGACATGAAAAAACATTTGCTCTCTATCACCAAGGCCCCTCAAAGAATTGCCTTCTTGCCAGTCAGGGACATCAGCCATTGAGATTCTATATTCAGGGACTTCAAAACATTTTAATAACTCATAGATGTCTTGAAGTGAATGAGCTCTTCTTACTGATAGAAACTAATTAGACCTATAGTCTTAAAGTATACAAATCAATCATCAAGAGAACCAGCTCCTTGACTCTGTGTTTCAAATACATTCTGCTTTTGCAACAAATAACATTTGGAATATTTTGCTTCCCAGAATATCGGAGCACAAACTCATTTCATGTTTCTAAAAGCAGATAAACAATTGCTTGTTCGAATCATGGCCAATGTTAGTAAATTAGCCTGCTGCTGGAAGAAACAGTGAATTTGAAAGGAGCTGTAGATTTTTAAAGCAGTTTTCATTTCAACAGCCTTTAATCTTTATGTTCCTGCAAATTCATTCCTATTTCATGGCTTCTTCCATAAAAATCCATTCGTACATCTTAAACAAAGCCTAAATCAAAATTGCTTCGAGATGGAATTGTTAATGGCAACAAAATACTGTCCAAAGTTGTAAGCAATGCAGTTCTGAATTTATTGAAATATATTACCTCAGTTACACAGAAATCAACTCCAGAGAGATCACATCATAACTGTAACATTCGAAAAAAAAATCTGAAACAGATCACCAAAACCCTGAAATTCATTTGATCTCATCCCTGACGCCCTATCAATTAGAATCAGAGATTTTGTTTCTAGCTTAAATGAGTGCCGGACAAGAACAGATTTTTTTTTTCCATTTGCCAGGTTCATTGCAGAGCAACTGCTCTTGAATACTTGTTCTTTGGTCTGATGGTGCTCCAGATTCTTTCTTGAAATAACTGCAGGGTAAAAAGCAACATCGGGCAGTTGAGCCTCTTGAGCACTTTCCAAGTACCTCCCTTTCAGTTTATTCACAAATATATGAGCTATACATGAAAGCGTCAGATGTCAGGTAGCCTTTTGCACATTCGGCTTGAATGGGGCTACCAAGCTTAATTTAAAAGTGATGGTAAGTGGTTCAATGTTTCTTTTCTAGTAATTTCAAATAATATGATCATTTTTAATTAACTCACTTGACATGCTTTCAAGTGAATTTATTTTAACTTGATTTTTTTTAATTCACTTATATCTCTCACGTGTTTTGAAATATCTTTTTTCTAAACACCTAAATAAGTGACATTTTATCAGAGACACAAGGAAGCAGTGAAGTGACCTTCAGACACCATGAGCTGTGAGTTGTCCATTGGGATAGCCTGCTGGTAGGGACATACCTTTTAGCTGTTTGCAGCTAAATGGGTCAAATGGGTCAACCTGTGATGCTCTCCATCTCACACAGAGACCAATATAGAGATAGATACTGGTATGCTCCTAAGAGCCATGCAGCCGAGAAATCATTAGAAAGCTTAAGGGCTAGCACAGGGAGAGACCGACAGATGTAGGCTGGGTCAGTCAGATCCATTGTTGAAACATTCACAGGGAATAGACAATTACATGGTACATTTATTAAGAACTATCAACCAATATCCCATTTGTGTTACACATCACTCCTTTAATAATAAAAAGCAAGAAGAAAAATACCCAAAATAACTTTCCAGTTTTTAAATCCTTTGGTACAAAGTTCTTAGTTGCTTTCACATTTTTTCCACCTCTCATTTCCCTGTTCCAAAAAAGAAAATTACTATATTCATTCATCCATCCCATTTGTTGTAAATGTATGACCATTCATCCATCCCATTTGTTGGATATATATGTCCGTTCATCCATCCCATTTGTTGTTCATGTATGTCCGTTCATCCATCCCATTTGTTGTATATATATGTCCGTTCATCCATCCCATTTGTGGTTCATGTCTGTCCATTCATCCATCCCATTTGTTGTATATATATGTTAGTTCATCCATCCCATTTGTTGTTCATGTATGTCCATTCATCCATCCCATTTGTTGTATATTATGGCCATTCATCCATACTGTTTGTTGTGTATGTATGTCCATTCATCCATCCATTTGTTGTATATGTATGTCTGGATCGATTGTTTTTTTTTTAATCACAGTTGAATTTACCGATATTAGAGGATGCAGATATACAGAAGTTAAAAGAACCATTTACTGATTCGGAAATTAAAATGGCTATGCTGGAAATGCTGAACGATAAATCACCTGGTGATGATGGATTTTCGGTTGAATTTTATAAAAATTTTTATGACGATTTATCTGCAGTGTTTTGGGATGTATTACGTCAAGTTGGAGAACATTATGAACTACCTGAGTCTTGATCTAGTGCTTTAATTACAGTAATCCCAAAAAAACATAGAGATCCTTTGAAAGTATCTTCATATAGACCAATTTTGTTGTTAAATGTAGATTATAAAATAATAGCTAAAATATTAGCGAATAGACTTGCTAAATTTTTACCCAAGTTTATTCGTATGGATCAAACAGGTTTTATAAAGAATAGATGTGCTTCAGATAATATTTTGCACGTGATTAGTTTGATTAATAGCTCTCGACAATCTTCAGATCACCCGATGGTGATATCTCTAGATGCAGAAAAGCATTAAATAGAGTTGAATGGAATTTTTTGTTTAAAGTTTTGGAGAAATTTAAGTTTGGTCCTTTCTTTATTGGTTGGATTAGGGCTCTATATAGCAAACCGATAGCTAGAGTATTGACGAATGGTTTGATTTTGGAACCCTTTAAGTTAACTCGATCAACTAATCAAGGTTGTCCTTTATCACCAGCTTTGTTTGTGTTAGTGATTGAACCTTTAGCACAGCTGATAAGACAAAATACACAGATACAAAGAATGAAAGTTTTAGATGAGGAGCATAAAATTAATTTATTTGCTGATGATGTATTGGTGTATTTAATAAATCCAGCTCAGTCACTTTTGCACTTGAAGGAGTGTTTAATACAATATGGATGTCTTTCTGGATATAAAGTTAATTGGGAAAAAAGTGAAATATTATCGGTAAGTGAAGGAGATTATTCAGTTTATAAGAATATTATTAATTTGAAATGGACTGATCGAATTAAATATTTGGGTATAATTTTGAATGTTAATTATCAATCTTAATATAAATTAAATTGTTCCGTTAATGAAAAAAAATTAAAACTGATTTGATCAAATGGAAAGATTTACCTATTAATTTAGTGGGTAGGATAAATACAATTAAGATGAATATCTTTCCGCATATACAATATTTGTTTCAATCTATTCCGTATTTACTTGACAATTTTTTTTTTTGAGACTTGAATAAAATGGTTAGGGAGTTTTTATGGAAAGGTAAATTTTTTGAGAGTAGCTTTGAATAAATTAACTTGGAAATATGAGTTAGGGGGATTACGTTTACCACATTTTCAAAATTATTATGAAGCAGCCCAACTTAAATTTATTAGTTCATTGATGGATTTGGTACGGCCTCCTAGTTGGGCCAAAATTGAGATGGCAAATATTTCTAAATTTGAAATACATCAATTTTTGTTTAGATGGAATACAAATTTGTTACAACAATATAATGTGCCTATATTAAAACATTTTTTTTTTTTTTTTTTTTTTTTTTTTTTTTTATATTAAAACATTTAATGAAGTTATGGATAAAGAAAAGTAAAATGACAGGCTCTAGGGGTAAATTATTGGCTTTGACTCCGTTGTATAATAATCAACTTATTTCTGTTTCAATACATAAAGTTTATTGCATTGGAGATTTTAAAGGTGTGAAAAATTTGGGAGATTGTTTTAAAGAGGGTAATTTTTTTATCTTTTAATCAAATGAGGGAAGGTTTTGGTATTGATAAGAACTCTTTGTTTCTTTATTATCAAATTCGATCTTTGGTAAAATGTATGTTTGGTAGAGATATGATTTTACCTGAAATTACTAAATTTGAGATGGATTATATTTCATTTATGTATCAAATATTACAGGATGGTATGGATAAAAAGGGTTGGGACAGATCTAAAAGTAAATGGGAAGCGGATACTGGTTTTATTTTTTCCGAAGATGATTGGTTAGATATTTGTTATGATAGTGTAACTAGATTGATAAATGCATGTTATGCAATGATTAATTACAATTTTTTACATCAATTATACTTAACACCTGAAAAATTAAAAAAGTATGGTTTTCATGAATCAGATTTGTGTTTTAGATGTGGTGATATGGTTGGAACTTTTTTTCATGCTGTTTGGTCATGTATACAATCTTTTTGGAAGAAAATTCAATCATTTTTAGAATATCTGTATAAGATTAAAATAGTTTTAGATCCAACAGTATTTTTATTGGGTAGTATGCAACCTCTGAAAGCTTGGGATTAGATAAGTTTCAGCTTGCTTTTGTATATTTAGCTTTATCTGTAGCAAAAAAGTGTATTGCTAATATGTGGAAAGATACAAATATGATTGATATTAGTAGATGGCATAATGAGATGAAATATTGTTTAATAATGGAAAAAATTACGTATGTTTCACATGATAATTATATTTTTTATTAATAAGTGGTTGTTATATTCAGAATATTTACATTTCAATTTAAATTGATTAGATTTTAATATGTATATTTAATTTTTCTTTCATATTTTTTCTTCTTTCTTTATGGCTCTCCTTTGGAGAGTTGGCTGAAGGGGGGGTTCTTTTCTTTCCTTTTTTTTCTATATAAAAAATAATGTTCATGTTTATGGTTAATTGTTGTATATGTCATATATTATTTGTTTTTTGAACGAATAAATAAAGTTTTAAACATGTATGTCCGTTCATCCATCTCATTTGTTGTACATGTATGACCATTCATCCATCCAGTTTGTTGTATATGTATGTCCGTTCATCCATCCCATTTGTTGTACATGTCCATTCATCCATCCCATTTGTTGTGCATGTTCATTCATCCACCCCATTTGTTGTTCATGTATGTCTGTTCATCCATCCCATTTGTTGTTCATGTATGTCTGTTCATCCATCCCATTTGTTGTTCATTTACGTCTGTTCATCATCCCATTTGTTGTACATGTATGTCTGTTCATCCATCCTGTTTGTTGTAAATATCCATTTGTTGTACATGTACGTCCGGTCATCCATCCAATTTGTTGTACATGTATGACCATTCATCCATCCCATTTGTTGTATTGTAATATAATGAAATCTAGATATGATGAATTTCTGGTCTAATTTGATGAAATAACATATGACAACTTTGTAGATACTTTGGATTCAACTTCAATGAACATTTCTGAGTCAGCTTTAAAGAATTCCTGTTGCATGTGCTTTGGAAGAACATTGTAGCAGGCTCCCAAAAAAGAATTAAATGTCATTGGTTGCCCCTGGAGCAACATCTTGTGGGTGTTCCTTCTATAGAATTTACCTTGCTCTGCGGCAGGTACTTCTGAATCTGACTTTGCCTTAGCCCTTCCATAGCACTGCTTATTCAATCCATGGACCTTGGACACCCTCTTCATTGTGTGTACTAATTGCAGAAACAATGTTTCAATCAATATCCTGCACACTCATTCCCAAATTCAGGCTATTTCTTTATCAGGCACTGATGTGGTTCACATGTCTGACGACTAACTGAAAACCATGCAAGTCATATGTACTGCACTGCCGTTACCGATACACTTTAGGCACTTTCAGATGGCCACAATACCCCACTGTAAAGCCGCACATTTTCCTCCTGTGTGGCTGTTGGGTGGCCATCTGAGACTGGAGTACCCGACCAGGAGGTCTACTTACCTAACCCTTCTCCAGTAGGTGTAATATCCTGCTTCGAGAATCCTCCGTTGCAGCTGAAAGCAGCAGGGGCTTCCAGGAGGCGGGCTGATGACGTCGTGATGACGTCGTGAGCCATCGACTTTTGGCGCATTTTTTGACAATCCAGTCGGTGTGCAGACTCGTTGTTAGCGGTGCAGTTTTATATTTACCATTACATTGCAGCATTATATCCATGTATGGCTTCCAACTGGTCAGATGCAGAGGTCAGACTGCTTCTGGACAATTTATCTCAGGAAGCACAGGAGAGGGAGCTGATGGGGACTGTGAGGGATGGTCCCACATATGAAAGAGTGGCCAGTGCACTCTCAGCCACTGGCCATGCCGGCACAAAGACGAAGAACTTCAGAAAAAAATTTCATGCGGTGCTTGCTCACAACCACAGGAGTGGCAGTGGTAGAATGGAGTGCCAGTACTTCCAGCAATGCCTCACTCTCTGGGGGTCCAGCTGCTCAGCAGAAGCTTTAAGCATTGCCAGTGCCATGGAGAGCCCTTATTCACAGGATCTCATCCCTGAGGCATCTCAGGATGCAAACAGCATTGCAGAAGGACTGGAGATGCAGACCCAGGAGGTGCAGGACACCGTGGATGACTTAATGGCACAGCCCTGGATGGTCCCCAAGACAACAATGCACCACTCGCTGACTGTGGAAGTAGTGAGGCATCATTCAAACCGGGGGGACAGGTATAGTAGCATTAAAGAGGTTTTGTTTATTGAGAAGCACATAATTTAAATACTGATGCACTTTTCATGATTTGACCCTCAGTGCCCGGTCCAAGACACAAGCAAAGGAGACCAACAAGGAGCTGCAGATCATGATGTCTGTCACGGACCAGGAGGAAGTGGAGAGGGACCGCTAGCATACAGAGTTGGCTCTGGAGCAGCAGAGAGAGCTGACGGCAGATTTGAGGAGCCACGAGAATGCTGTTCACGGGTCCGAACTGCAGGCAGTGACATGCTTGTCATCCGTGCTTGAGCACCTCAGTGCTGCATTGGACAGGCAATCCTCCACATTCCAACAATTCTTTACGCAAATGGATGCCTGTCCATCCCAGTTCCCACACCCCTATGGATCACCGTCCATGTACCTCCCCCCTCATGCTGGCCTACAATATCGTTCAACGCCAACGCGTAATGGTGGTGATCACTTGGAAAGGTTGGAGATGCTGGGGTCCAGCAGTGTTTCCACACCCCCCCCTCCTCATTCATCTCATTTTTGGAATGATTTATGTGTCTGCCTGTAATCTTGTTGATGCTGCCCCAAGTCACTAGTCACTTTTGATGCTAAAGAAACCCTCTATGGCTCTATGCATAATGTGAAGGATTGAAACATGCATTCGTGGCCACCGGGTGGTGGAGGTTGTAGTTCTTTAAGCATTTTGTGCTCTTTTTAAGTCCAATCTGTTGACTTGCTGTATGGGGTGGATTTACACTCTTTTCTCCATTCCATTCAACAAAGCATGTCTGTTGCAATAAGTTAAATGTTTATGGCGCGTTATCTACCTCAGGTAGATATGAAACCATGCAAGTGTTAATGAACAATTTTTTTATCAAAGTTTCAAAAAGCATACAAGTCTCATCTACTTTGTCACTGTTCTGATCAAGCAATAATCCAAGTCTGTAATCTTGGGCCAGGCAGCTGGCTCCTGTCACAGCCTTTCGGCCAGGGTTGGGGGTGGAGGACAGTGGTGGGAGTTGGGTTGGTGGGTGTGAGGGACATACCCGCGTTGCACGGGGCAACCCCTGAGATCCACCCCCCTACAGGATGGGCATAATCGCGGAGCGTATGATCTGTACTCCAGGGGGTTGGGGATCGTTACAGTCCTGGGTATTGGGTGCAGGGGGATCTGCTTGAACCAATGCCCACTTGGGCAAAATGTTCTCCTTGTTGAGCTCACATATATTGTGCAGCACGCAGCAGGCAAACACAACATCTGGGACAAAAGCAGTTTCAACATCAAGACACTTGTACAAGCATCGCCAGTGGCCTTTTAGACGGCCAAAGGCATGCTCCATCACTATCATTGGGGAATTCAGCGCCTTGTTAAATTTTCGCTGGTCTGCATCCAGTACTCGATGCTGTGTGAAGCCCTTCATTGGCCAGGATCTAAGGGGGTATGCCGCATCGCCCACAAGATGAGCTGGGATCTCCACTCCATCAACATTTTTGGACACCTGTGGGCACAAAACTGCAGAGATGTCGTTATTTCAATGACCTGCCCATTTACCCACGAGGCATGAACAACGTCACCGCGAGGATCGTGTAAGGGTTATCACGTGCAAAGAGTTATCCAGCCTGCTCCTCTGCCTTTCTGTTCAGAGGGGAGTTGGCAAGCCTGCATGCATCATGCGTGTGGCCAGGCCAACCCACAAAACACGTCAGAGAAGCTGCAATATAACGAATAAAGTAGCCTGTACCAGTGAACATGGGCAAGCGAGATGCCAAAACAAAAAGTCAGGCTCTAACTCACCAGAAATTGTGGTCAACAACCACCTGCAGATCCATGGAGTGCCACCCTTTGTGACTGTAGTAGGCCGCGGGGGCCACGCTCAGGTGATAATGGGAATATGCAACCCATCGATGGCGCCAGCACACATTGGGTAGCCCCTTTCTACAAAGCCGTCAATTGTCACCTAGAGGCGTGTTCCACTTGGCAGGGAGATGAAACGCTTACTGAGGACACCCTTCAAGGCTCCTGTCACCTGCCGTAACACCATGCACACAGTGCTGATGCCTATCCCGAATATGGCACTGATGAATAGATACTCTCAAGGGGCTGCATACCACCACAGGGCCACAGCCAGTCGAATTCCCGAGACCAATGGATTTGGTCTATGAGGCTGCAGGTAAGGTTCAATGAGTTCCAGCACGGAGTTGAAGGTACCCCGTGTCTCCTCCACTCGTCATCATCAAATTTGGTGAGGACATTACTCCAGAATGCAGCCCCTGGGATCTGTTCAACCTCCATAGAGACCGATTTGTGATCACGGCCAGTTGACTGAAAAGCAGTATTCACATCTGCATCCATCTGCTGCACTTGTGCTCCGCTAACCTTTCCACCTCCATCTGCTGCCTGCTGGCCAACAACCTTTGCAGGAATCATCCTCTGATTCAGCTCCATGCACTGTTCAGGTCGCATGGAGCTGATAAGAACCTCAACATATTTCATGATCTCACCAAGGATTTTGCGTATCTCATCCTGGATGCTGACAAAGGCTGACAACAACCCCATAAGCGTTTCTCTTCTGTCCTCCATGCTCTTTATTCTGTGTTCCACTTCAGCCTGACACGCTGCCATGACATCGAAGCAGTATGGGCAGGACTAGGCCACAGTCCCGAGGTGTCAGCGTTCGCTGGTAGATGGGTATCCATCAGCTGGCATGTTCAAGTGATAGAAAGGCAACAACTCCGTGGCCACCTGAACATGCCAGCTGCACTTCCCCAGCCGCGACTGCTGGCACATGATCTATGTGGGAACACCTGAAAGTGGCTTTTGTAAATCATTTAAAAAATTCAATCAGATTGGTCAGACAAGATTTGCCCTTGACAAATCCATGTGGCCATCTCTGCCCTTCAGAGTGATCACTGAGTGTGTCCCTCAGTATTTTCCAGTAACTTCTGTACCATGATGTCTGTAATGGCCTGCTGCCCTTCTTGAAAAGGAGGACCACATTTACTGTGAGATATTGAGGGATAGACAGTTATTTAAACTAACAAGTTATTACAAAAAAAAAAGAAGCTCACAAGCTTCTCCATAGAGGAAAATTCTGTCCAGAATACTATTGAAATACAGTAAAATCCCTGAAATCCGGCATGTTTGTGGATTGATCGATGCTGAATAAGTGAATTTCCTGGTTGCTAGAGATTGCATATTGTGTGATTGGCAAACTAATGGTGAGTTGCACCAATTTTAAACTTCCATATTTTTTATCCATTTATTTACCGCAAAAAAAAATTTGCTAGTTTCTTGAGGCTGCCAGTTGCTTGAATTCCAGATAACAATGGTTTTACTATATGTACAAAGCAGTTGGCACATAGTATGGTCCTTAAAATAGTCCCAAGCACATAAACTATGCTACACGTTTATAGCTTCAGTTACCAGATAATAAGTAGATCCTAATTAGCTTCAATATCTTGGTTAGAAATGGTTTCATTTTAAGATTTTTTTTTAAAGAAAGGGTATGGGGATTTTTGAGGATTTAGGGAGGGGGTATGTGAAAGGTGGTTTAAATGAAAACTGAAGCAAGCAAAGACACAACAGTCAGTGTATTTAACTGATCTTACTGGAACTCCTGTGTGAGCTTATAAGTACAATCCCCAAGATACTTTGCTGCCCCCCCCACCACCCCCCCCCCCCACCCCCAGACCATTATGACATCAGCCTGGAAGTCTGGCAATGCTCCTAGTGTCTCAGGGCTCTCAGCCCCGCGCAAGCCTGCATCTCCGTGACCCGGTTCACTTGCAGACCCTACAAAACTATGTTTTTCAAAGGGTAGAGAACTAACCAGTACTGGTCAGCAAGCTTCAAAACCTGGGCCTCTCCACCTCCCTCTGCAACAGGATCCTTGACTTGCTCATCAGATCACAGTAAGTGTACATCAGTGACAACACCTCCTTCTCACTGTCAATCAACACAGGTGCACCTCAATTATGTGCCTAGTCCACTGCTCTGCACCAATGACTGTGTGACTAGTCACAATTCAAATGCCATCTGTTAATCTGCTGATGATGCCACGGTTGTTGGCAGAATCACAGACAGCAACGAGGAAGTGTATAGGATAGATCAGCTGGTTGAGTGGTGTAACAACAACAACCTTGCACTCAACGTTAGCAAAACTAAGGATTGATTGATTCACAAAGGGGAAACTAGGAGAACACAAAACAGTCTTCATCGAGGAGCCAGCACTGGAGAGGGTGAAGAACTTCATATTCCTGGGTGTCAACATGTCAGAAAATCGATCCCGGGATCATAATGTTGATGCAATCATGAAGAAGGCACAGCAGCACCTATGTTTCATTTGAAGTATGAGGAGATTTGGTATATCATCAAGGACTTGTAAATTTCTGCAGGTGTACCATTGAGAGCTTTCTGACTAGTTGCATCTCTGTCTGGTATGGAGGACTCAATGCACAGGGAAAGGCTATAGAGGGTTGTAAACTCGGCCAGCGCCATTAAAGACATCTATATGTGGCGGTGTTGTGAGTGAGGAAACAGGTTTGGTAGGTCTCAAAGGCAAGGACTCTGAATAGAGTTTTTTTTTGTAGTGAAGGATTTTTATTTACAGAAGGAAAGTGTGGGAAATGGTAACTGATGCAACACACACACACTTTACAGCAGCCATGGGAAAGAAATGGTGGACAATTAATAATGAATGTGGGGAAAATAGCATGGGATCAAAATACACACACACACACACACAATGAGTTGGTACATACAATCATCAAGGAAAAATCACTACAATACCCCTTGACTCAGGCAGGCAGGCACGGTTCTGTGCTACAAGGGACACTAATTAAATGCTCCCAACCATTTTAACAGTATATATCTTACCAAAAGTTTCTCCAGCACCTTCCACATTTCTAGGCCTGGAGTGAAGCAGGGTGATCCCAAGCTGGCAAAGAGAGCGAGCAAAGAGCACATGGTACCTTTATAGTGCTGGAAGGACAAGCCCAGATCATTTCCAGGGGAACCAATGACTCAATGCCAGGAGGGTTAATCCAATTACAACAGCCAATGGCCCAAGACTAAGTACAGGCAAGCTGGAGAGTGCAGTCCAGGTAATTTACATGGTTCTAACAGCAAGCTGTGCACCAATGGGTGGAGCGGAACCAAACCTTGATTGGCAGGTGGTGTGTCCTCTAATAGGTGGAGGGGTGGCAGTGCTGTTGCATGACAGGCACAACCCTTCCCAATACAGGCAGTGTCTCAAGAAACCTGCATCTATTATCAAGGGCACTCACCACACAGGCCTTGTTCTTTCTCACTGCTACCATCAGAAAGTGCAGGAGCCTGAAGACCTACACCCATTGTTATAAAAATAGCTCCTTCCCCTCCACCATTATATTTCTGAACAGGAAATGGACCAATAGATCCTACCTTACTGTTTTCTCTTTTGCACTAATTATTTATATTTTAAATATTGTATTTACGGAAATTTATAGCAATTTTGCACCTGTAATGCATACTTTTTTTTCTTTGGCTTGGCTACCGCTGCCGCAAAACAACAAATTTTGTGACGTGTTGTAATGGAAGATTCTAACCTGTTTTTTTTTTATTTGCTGCTCTTGGTTTTGCAAGGCTGAGGACCTGCTTGTGTTTTAGAATCAGCAGACTTTAGCTAAATTCCACCGAGGGGCCAGAGATGCTGTTATCTGAAGAAAGGACATCTGTGTACCAATAACATTTAATCTTCCTGCTTGCTTTGATCACAGACTATCAGAGGCCTAGCCTTGATGCAAAATAAATCATTGTATTCAAAGTGATAAGCTGAAAATTATGTTATTCGTTAATAGTCTAGCATGCTAGCTTGCTTGCTTATCTTTCTTGCTGTGCTGGGAATAGGTGCTTGGGTAAGCAGTTTTTGGGTAATATAAGCCATGGTCCCGCTGCTGAAGAGAGAGACTCTCCGAGAGGTGACAACATCTCTCAGCAAGAAGAAGATCTTCTAGAGTCCAGCCAACGTCCCGGTCAGGGGAGGTGGAGAAGCTGCTACTGGCGCCCCGACAACCAACTACAAGTGTGCAGTCGTTGCCTTGCTTCGGCAATTGGGACCAGTCCAAGCGTTGATAAGTATAGTTGGGAAGGGCTTGCATATTGTAGTGTGAAATCAGCTTTTGAATTTGTAATAAACATTTGTATAAACTGAACTGCTCTCGGTGTGTGTGTGTCTATTTTCTTTTGGTAGCTCAAACACTGTGACCAATCTAAAATGCACAAAGTGAGAGGTATAAGTTTACCCAAGACACGTGTGTATGTGGCAATAAACCTAATTCTGATAATCCTTTAAGTATTAAAAGGATTCATGATTAAAGTGGTCACCAGTACCTTGAGCACAAGGTATAGAATGCCTGGAAAATTATCAAGCATCTTTACTTGCACCGCCAACTATACTGGTACCCTGACCAGCATTACCCAAGTCCTAACACTCAGGGGAAAAAAACTGGTCTGTTGCCAGTAACCAATGCCATCCCTCCCTCCACCTTACCCAACTCCTGCACAGAGAACCTGAATGCTGGAAACCTGCCACAAAGTCTTGGCCTGGCCCAAACATGCCATTATTTGGTGCGTGAGGCTGATTATGAAGGCTGGTGTTCGGTGGGCAGGGATGAACGGAGAGATGCCAGCCTCAGGGCTGCAAACCAGCAGGCATTTTGAGTGGGGACTACGGGCAGAAATTAGCAGAACCCACTCTACGGGTTGACAGATCACCTTGACGTTGTAGCCTCTCTCATCACCTCCTATCGGAGGTGATGGAAGCTGCTGTCTCTCCTTCTCTTTGTTTGGCTGCACAGCTCCTTCCGTTCCAGAAATTTCTCAGTGATGATAATCAACCTCTGAGCTTGAGCAATCAAAGAGAGGGGGAGATAGGAGTGGGTGATGCGGCAAAATGTGGTGTCCAGATAATCCATCACCATATGAAGCAGCTCCTGTCAGTTTATAGCAAGACCACAACTCAATATGTTTCACCAGCTGGTTCACAGATGATGGTTTTGCCTTAACCCTCTGCTTCATTCTGACCCACCTAGAAGACTATTCTTCATATGCTAGGCTGTTGTTCACTGACATTCATCATTCAACAAGATTACACCTCAGAGACTAGGAGATAAACTGTCCCCACTGGGAAGACTCAAACACCTTATCTGCAATTGGATTCTGATAAAAAAGACCACAGTCTGTCCGGGTTGGCAGCATCACGCTGAGCACAGGTGAACCTCAGAGCTGTGTGCTCATCCTGTTACTGTTCATGCTGGTAAGTTGCAACAGAATCATCAAATTTATGGATGATACTAGAATAGTTGGCCTCATCGGCGACACTGACAAGTCATATTACAGAAAGGATGTTGAAAGGCTCATAAAATAGTGCAAGAACAACAGTCTTAGTCTCAATGTGGCCAAGACAAAAGAGATGATTATGGACTTCAGGAGGACGTTTGTAATCTTGGTATCTTTTCATTTTTCTTACAGCAGTGAAATAGTCCTCTTCAGCCCTGTGCTGAACCATTTTTTTGTTTAGTCCCACTGACCTGCACCCTGACCATAGCCTTCCATACCTCTCCCATCTATGTGCCTGTCAAATTATTTTTAAATGTTAAAATTAAGCCCGCATTCACCACTTCAGCTGGCAGCTTGTTCCCACCACACTCTGTGTGAACATGTTCCCCCTAAACTTTTCCCCTTTCACTCTGGTTTGTATCTCACCTTACCTCAGTGGAAAAAGACTACCTACATTTACTGACTATACTCCTCGTAAGTTTAAATACCTCTATCAAATCTCCCCTCTTTCTTCTATCCTCCAGGGAATAAAGTCCTAACCTGTATATCAATTCATGAAGTCCAGGTAACATGCTTGCAAATTTTCTCAGCACTCTTTCAATCTTATTGATATCTTTCCTGTAGTTAGGTGACCAAAACTGCACACAATACGCCATATTTGGCCTCACCAATGTCTTATACAACTTTACCATAACATCCCAACTCCTATACTCAATACTTTGATTTATGAAGACCAAGATGCCAAAAGGTCTTACAACCCTATCCACCTGTGACATCACTTTCAGGGAAGTATGTATCAGTATTCCCAAATCTCCCTGTTCCACCACACTCCTCAGTGCCCTACCATTCATTGTGTATGTCCTTTCTTGGTTTGTCCTTCTAAAATGCAACGCCTCACGCTTGTCTGCATTAAATCCCATCTGCCATTTTCAGCCCATTTCTCCAACTGGTCCAGATCCTTCTGCAAACTTTGGAAACCTTCTTCACTGTCCATTATGCCACTAATCTTAATGCCATCTGCAAATCCGATTATCCACTTTAAAACATTATCATCTCGAACCTTGATATAGATGACAAACAACAATGGTCCCAGCACCGATCCCTGAGGAACACCACTAGTCACAGGCCTCCAGTCTAAGAAGCAATCATCCACCGCTACTCTCTGGCTTTTCCCATCCAGCCATTGTCAAATCCAGTTCACTACTTCACCAGGAATACCTAGTGTCTGAACCTTCTTGACTAGCCTCCTACGTGGGAACTTATCAAACTCCTTACTAAAGTCCATGTAGACAACATTCAGTCTTTCTTTTGTCAACCTTCCTGGTAACCTCCCCAAAAACTCTATAAGATTGACCTACCACACACAAAACTATGTTGACTTTCCCTAATCACCTTTCAATAATTTACCTACTACTGATGTCAGGCTCACCAGTCTATAATTTCCAGGGTTACTTTTGGAGCCTTTTTTAAAACGAGAGCTCCCCTCCAATCCTCCGGTACCACACCCTTAGCTGAGGACATTTTAAATATTTCTCCCGGAGCCCCTGCAATTTCTACACTAGCCTCCCTCAAGGTCTTTATATATCAACGGAACTGTCTTGGAGAGAGTGGACAGCACAAAGTTCCTTGGCATGCTTTTGAGGGATGACTTGTCTTGAACTCTTAAGGCCTTCTCATTACTCAGAAAGGTGCAGTAGCACCTGCCCTTCTTAAAATGACAGAGGAGGGCAAGATTTCCAGCCCCCTATCTAGACAACCTTTTACAGGGGAACACAATTGAGAGTATCCTGACCGAATGCATGATTGTGGGGCATGGTAGCTGCAAAGCATCCGATTGGAAGTCTTTACAGAGGATCATTAATACAGCTGAGAGGATCATTGAGGACTCCCTTTCCTCGATAGACATTTACAGGGAGCGCTGCCTAAATAGGGCTCAAGGAACTATCAGAAGACCCTTTCCATCCAGAGCACAATATCTTTAACCCACTACCATTTAGAAAGTGGAACAGGAGCATCAGGCTGGGAAATAGCTTCTTTTTGCTGGCTGTGAGACTGCTGAACAGATTTCTATAACTGTGTAAATCATCCCGAATATTTATAGTTTATATATTTACTTTGATAATTTGTGTGATCATTACGCACAGTGTTTCGTCGGGTTGTATCTAAACAATCAGATGATAATAAACAATCTTGAATTCAAGTCATGCCATGGCACAATGCAGTTGTTGTGAAGGCCGACTGCTTAATTTTGTTTTAACCAAGAAATGTATCATCTGTCAGAGGCTTGAGTAGGGTATCAATAACAAGTTTGCAGTTTTATTGTAATAAATGTAAGTATTGGTTATTCTACATGGCTTTTTTGTTTCAACCTAAATTTTATTACTTCTATGGTTAAAAAAAATGACAATGATTTATGAATAAAGTTTTGACAGGTATACCCACAAGATTAAACTTGGTATATTGATCTCAGGTGCAATCACATTTTCACTCATTTTGCAAGCTACCTACATTATATCTATTACGAACTAAATGTTTCCCTCTGTCATAACAGATGTTGCTTAATAATAAATATACCCAAAAGAATCAATTGTGGCAAGTGAAAAATAACTTGCCTAGCATTAATAATACCAGAACAGAGCCTTCAATGGTATATTGTCACTATTCCTTGCACTAAGGAGCTATTTCCATAAGGAATTCAGCATGTGATTCATGTTTCAGTCTACCTGGTCTCCTGAGTTAGCCGCCAGGAGTGCAGCAATAATGTGGAAACTACTCTCCAAATGGTCATTCAGGACAACAACATGACTCCATATTGTTATGTAATATAAAACAGAACTGGAGTTCTCATTCACTTTGGTGAACTATGTTAGAAAATGTGTTCTTGGTATTTGCTGAGTTAACAAATGTCTCCTATCATGGTGGCAGGGATGGTCTACCACGTCAGGAGATGTGCAGATCGGAACAACTGGGAATTAGAGGAGAAACCTGTGAAAATCAATCAGAATGTTATTTAGCATCTTTTATAAGAAATGAGGGGCAAATGTCTGTAACTTCACCAAGATCCCCCTTCTCTCACCCGCTGGGATCAGTGGGGCAGCATGGTTGGTGTAGGAGTTAGCGCCACGCCTTTACAGCGCTAGTGGTCAGGTCCTGGATTTGAATTCTGTGCTGTCTAGAAGGAGTTTTCACATTCTCCCAATGTCTGCATGGGTTTTCCCCGGGGGCTCCAGTTTCTTCCCTCTGATCAAAACATCTAAGGGTGTAGGTTATTTGGGTGTAAATTGGGTGGCACGGACTTGTGGGCTGAAATGGCCTGTTAACCATGCTGTATGTCCAAATTGTTTTTTTAATTCTGATACTTCAGGCTCTTAAATATATAACCAGCAAGCCACAGTTGCGTGCAAATACACCCCAAACCTGGAAGGTACAGATGTTATCCTACTTTGAAAAAAATCCATGGACTACATTTTGGAAGGAAATAAACTGTTCCTTGGGTAATTTCAATGCTAGGATCAGAAAAGTTGGCATCCTCTACATGAGTGGCAAAGAGGAAGCAAGAAATGCGACCCCAAACAATCCCTTCTTCCATTAAAATGCTTGGGTTGCCATGAGACCCTGTACTTTTCTCCAATGGAAAATCAAACGCTAGCATCACTGGATTATATCATGAGCATGAGACCATAAGGATGTCTATATCAACTTTGCCATTCCAGGTGCCGATGGTTGATGGACTCAATATGACACAAAGCTCGTGCTCCATTGGACAACAAATTCCTTTCCTCCAGTACGCCTCTGAATTACACGATACCTACTGCAGGCACCTAGGAACACAGGAGAATATCAACGCTCTCACTGGAAAATCTTCTAAAATCACAGCCAGAACAGGCTTCAATGATAAGCAAACAGATTTCAGTGACCTCTTCCAGGTCACAGATATGCCCGAAACTGAGGTCTGGTTGCTACCAGGCCATTCTGCTGAACAAGCTGCTTGCTTCATCCGTCCAGCCCAAAATCAATAAAGAGAAAGTAAAAACACAGGATTGCTAGAGGAACTCAGCATGTCTCACAGTGTCCATGGGAGGTAAAGATATAGAACCAACATTTTGGGCTTGAGCCTCCTGTGGACACTGTAAGAATTTACTACAATTACAATGTCTGCATACTTTCAAAAGAGACACTCTATTCAGGACTTCATCAACAGCAAGAGGTTACTCTTTGGAAAGGAAAAATTCAAGGACCTTCCCAAATTCTCCATGGTTAAGCACAATGTCTCCACTAAGTCATGGGAAACCCTGGCTTGTGTCCTTCAAAATAGAGGAGCATCAAATTCCATTATTGGGAGTGCACAGGAACCCCAAATAAAGGAACAAACCACCTAACCCTCTCTGCATGTTCCACATCAGCTTCATCAGAATCTACAGAGCTAAAGTACAAGCAAGTATCCGCAACCCCAAGGGACTCTCTTGGAGAAAAATCCAAGGAATCAAATGTGACAAGTGGTAAATAACTTCCGAGTCTCAACTATACTGAAATAAAGCCTTCAGCAATACATTGAGACTTCATTCATTGCCAGGTGTAGGAAGAGAGCAATAGAGGAAGAAAAATAAATTGATCTAAGCAATATTGATCATTTTCACAAGGAGCTGAAAGGTATACACAAACTCAAGATAGCACAAAGTAATCTGCAGCACCACCACGTATTGAACAGTTATTTAGGCAATGATAAACATCCCATAAATAGCAATAGAATAAGTGACAGTTTGTTTTATATTGTTGCTCAAAGAAACCACTCATCTTTAAATAAAAGCTCTTAGGCACAGTATTTACTTGCATTTGGAAAAGGATAAACTTATTAGGGAAAGTCAACATGGCTTTGTGCAGGGGAGATCCTGTAGGTTTGCAAACAGAACAAAAATAGGTGGAGTTCTAGAAAGTGAGGAAGGTTGTCAGTTGGTTATTTAGGCAGAGAAATAGCAGATGGGATTTTAAAGTATGTAAGTGAGGTCTTGCATCTTGAGAAGTCAAATGCAATTGGATAGTAAATGGCATAAAGTACAGAAGGACCTTGAGGTGTGTCTATAACTCCCTAAATGTAACAGTAGATGATAAATAAGATGCCTGCCTTCATTGATCAGGGCATAGAAAAGTTAGGAAGCAATGTTCCAGTTTGATTAGACCATATTTGCAGTATTTTGTGTAGCTCTGGTTGTCATGTTACAATAAGGATGTACCATTTGGGAGGCTGAGGGAAGACCTGACAGAAGTATATAAAATCAAGAGAGACACAGATAGGGTAGATAATCAGTCATTTTCCCAAGATAGAAATATCAAATACTTAAGGGTACAGGTTTCAGGTGACAGAGAAAGTCTTAGCAGATGTGAAAGGCATTTTTTCCACCCCACTCACAGACTGGGAGGAAAGCACTGGCAAAGGAGGTGGTAGAAGCAATTAAAAAGGTGATGTTTAGACGGACACATGACAGACAGAATGGAGAGAGATACGGATTACACACAATGCAACAATAAGCTTAGGTTGGCATCTTGTTTGGTGCAGGCACTGTGGACCAAGTACCAGTTTCTGTGCAGTACTCTTCTGTGTTACTTAACAGTGTTGAAACCGTTATTATCCTGACAAACACCAGAATGACTTCAAATTAAAATCTTTCCTAAAGGACAGTATCTTAAATAGCACAGCACCTCCTTTAGTTTTCCATATGACCAGTATTTCTCAACCTGTGGTTCATAGACAATGCACCAGAGATAAATATTACAGATTTAATAAATATGCAATCAGTGGAGCAATGAGGAAACATGAGATAGTTCTGGTATAGAAGGTCAAGGAGAATACAAAGATTTTCTTTGAAAATATGAAGGGCAAGAGTAAGAAGAGCAAGGCCCCTAAAGAATCAATGAGGTCACCTATACATTGAACCACAGAAGATGGGCGAGATTGTAAGTGAGTGTTCTCATCTATTTTTTACCATGGAGAAATAGGGAACTCAGATGTAAATAGTAATGTCTTGAAGAGGGTCCATAATTACAGATTTCTCTGTCCTTTTAATTCGGTATTGTTACTTCACATTGAGCCAATCTGCAAATGGTGGTGAATATTAATATATTTCTCCATTACAAAGAATTTCAGAGGTATTACACATGAAAACAGGAATAATATTTTTGCCATTTAGTTGCATTTGAGGTAAGAACTATAAATAGGACCTGTAGTGAATGAGGTTTATAATACTGTACCCTAGGCCAACACATTTTAGGTACATTCCATGGCATAACTAAACGGAAAACTCTGAAAAATGCAAAATTGTGGAATGATTTTCCTCCTTAAGAAATATTTCAAAACAACTATTAGTTGTAATATTCTGCAGAAGACAATTAATCAGGCAGTTGATTAACCATCAGGCAGATGATTAAATATTCACCTATTCCAAAAATTACTATTTCTTTGTTTTGCACTTTGCTCTTTATTGATTCTTTGTGGTGTTTGGTCATTATAATGATGCAGAAAACACAAATTTTACTTTTGAAAATTAGTTGCTGTACAGTGTAATTTGGCATACAAATAAAACTTCTTTGGAAGTTTTATAAACTAAAGTAACATTCTTCACTTATATCACATCCAAGTAAATCACCAATCATGTTTTTCGCTATTTCAAGTCCTTTGGCGTTAACCCCACTCAACATTCAGTTCAGTCTTCCAACCTCCAGGAGGCGGTGGATGTAAAGATGGTGGTAACTCATGGACTGCATGATATCCTGGAGGTAGCCAATACACAACAGGAATATCATCATCCTCTTTTTCCACTTCCAAATCACTGTAATAAAATATGATATAGTATTGTATTATAAACATTACTATGGTAGACAATAAATTCTCAAACAAAGAATATAGTCAACATGATATTACAGCGTAATAAACAGTGGACTAATAATGGGATATATTACTGATTGGTCTTGGAAATGCAACATTCACCAGCATCTAAACGCAAGTACTTTTAATTTCAGAATTTCAAACCAATTTTACAATTCTCAGGACAGCATACCCCACCAAGAAAGTGAAGACAATCTTTAAATTCATGCATCCTAAATGTGGAACTTGTGAAGACTATTTGCCAATTTAAAATTGATGTTAAGGAACACATTAAATTCATGGGTTCTTTCACCAGTATTGAACAAAGTAGAACCTGCACCACTGGGAATGTTTAGACTCAAACTGTGCTGTAATTTTTGATTAAAGAAACTAGATAATTCTTCAGTTGAGATTGTATAATGGTGGGTGTGGGAGGAGAGAAGATGGTACTAATCTTCTAACCATGCCAAGATTAGTCCCAGCTTTCTGTGCTGCTATTGACCTGAGTCCAAAGCAGAAGCGTCCTCCTTGCTGCTGCCAACTTCAGCTACTCTCCTCAATTTCAGTTGGCATTGCCAGTTGGAAGAGTGAAATCATCCACTCACTTCCTGCCTGTTAAACCTGCCATAAGGAACCCACATGAGTGAGAGAAATATAGCTAGAGAACTGTTTTTGAAGAGAATAAGTACTTTGATGTTAATAATTTAAATTTTATTTTTCTGAAACTCTTTTTAGCTTCATAAGAAAAACTACAAGTACTTCACCACTCTCTCAATATTATTACATGTTGAAACTGCCCCATGGTGCGCTCAGCAATAATGAATGCCACATAGTCAGGAAGCCAAAAAGTAGGCTCTTTCAAACTGCTGTGTAAAATTAGGTTAACCAACAATTTGCACGGTTCGTGCCCCCAGAGGTAGTCAGGGAACCCAGTTAAACTTACCTAGGTCTCGTCCAAGGCCGATTTGAAAACAAAAATGGCCAATCCACTTATTCCGGTGAAGTCAGTGCTTGCGTGCATGTATCACCGGGCAGCCAGCATCTGAACATCTGGCAGTACTTCCAGTGAGTGCTTGAAGCATCATTGCAGGGGCGGGATTCCCCCTTAAATCGCCGGGTTGGTGATTTAATGGGTAGATCTCACTGCAGTTTTCCAGCACCTTTGCCCCAGTGATCACACCCGGGTCCCAGGAGGGCTACCCAGGCGCTGCAATTTGAAAGGGCCTAATGGCTTGAGCAGCAGAAGATCTGTCCCACCAATGTCAAAATTTATAACTATTACAAATTTAGAGTTATTGTAATCTACTTTATTTTTGTTAAGATTCCACTACTAATCCCAAAACTATATTTGGACACAGGATTTTAGAATACAAAATTCTGGAGAACAAACTTAATATATTTGCACACAAATCTAAACTGTATGCAGTTAAATGTGTCAGTAAAATTAAACACAAGGGATCTCAGAGGTGGCTTCAGCAGTAATTTGCAAAACTGAGAGTTCAGTACAAAATACTGTAATTATTTATATAGCACTTTTCATGACCTTACAATGGCTAACATATTTTGCAATCAATTTAGTGCTTTTAAACGACTGTCAAGTTGGAAATGTAACAATCATTTTACACATACAGGTACACAATCCTTTATCCAGTCATCTAAAATCCAGAAAACTCCAAAATCCAGCATTTTTTTCCTGGTGCTGGTACAGCGGAGGGGGAAGAGAGATAAAAAGAGAGAGAGAGAGACGGCACCGTGACTAGGTTGGACGGGGGGCAGGGGAGAGAGACAGCAGCATGACTTGGGTGGGTGGGGGAGAGACGGCAGCGTGATCTAGGTGGGCGGGGGTAGAGAGACGCCAGCACAACTGGAAAGGGGTGGATACAGCAGCACAATTTGGGTGGGCTTAAATCTGGGGCAGCTGACTTCTGTTCTGAAATTTGGAAAGATCCTAAATTTGGAACACACTGTCCCCCAAGGGTTCCGGATAAAGGATTGTCTATCTGTAATACTGCTGCTTGTGGGACAATGCAATTTGACTAGATATGACAAATAGAAGACCTGGTAGGCAAAAGCCAAAGCAATTTAAAACATTCGCGGAAAAATATTTCATTGAAATGGATTATCTATGAGTGCATCAACATGGTCATATTAGATAATTAAATATTGAAATTCAAACACCACTAAAGGAGCTTCATGTGGACATTTTAAAAAATCAGGATGACATCTAAACAAATAAATGTCAATACAGTTATCAATTTATTCAGGATAAGTCCCAAACCAGGTCTAATTCTTCAATAAGCAATCACCAGGAGCTTTCAAGATCCTCTACTATTCTGAAATAGCAACCATTGTATTCCATATCAGTATCCAGCAATTAAGATTATTTCAATGAACTAAGTACACACTGGCATATCACAATGTAATTGCTCTTCGACAATGCAATGCACTTTATTCCTCTAACAAAACTCTAAAGGTCCTTGAAGTAAAAAGAAACGGGTGTTTATTCTGAATATTGCACAAAGTACAACATGATTAACTGTAATTATGTAAATTTACTATACATAATTTAAACACTGTGTGTGGAGCAACTGCCCCAGAAGACCAACTAAAAACCTACAAGATGATGTTCCCACAACTCAGTCTAAAATGATATAATTCAACCAGTCCAAAATATTTAAAATTAATATTTTCCAATTTGAGTTCCATTATTTAAGTTTTCCTTTAAAAAAAACTTCTGTGTGTGCAATTTAAAATAGTTAGGACAACTTAACCACTCATTATTTTGGCACATTAATTCACAGGGTAATTGAATAAAAAGCCACAGATTTGATTCCTAAATTGTAAACAGAAAAATATTCAATCTCTTTGGTCAGGAAATAAAAATGAAAATAATTGCAAGAAAATACTTTGGAAGACATTTCTGAATTCAAAATCTGACAGCATATCAAATAAGGCCCTGAATTACATCTCATAAATAAATGACAGAGCCCAAAAGCAGCTTGTTGCTCCCTACTCATTCAAGAGAAGATGCATATTTTTGAATATATTACAGAACAAAGCTACAAATAGATTATATAAAAAAACAGTAAAATGGTTCACTTCTTTCAGCATTTATTGATGGATGTTACAAGCTTATGCAACCCTCCTGGCCTAATGGAAATCCATGGAAAAGGGACTTAAGTCAATCTGAAGTGAAGGAACCAAGATAGAAGTATACCAAAACCCTGATTTTCCACAGTTAAAATTTCTACAAGTTTGCACAAGTTTCAGCTAAGTTGAATTATGTTTCAAAATCTAAAAAATAATACATCAATAATGTCCATGAAATTAAGATAATTTTACAGCTGTTTTGATGACCATTGAAAGATTCCACTACATTATTCAATGAGGCAAGGTGTTATTCCATTCCTAGGCAACTCAAAATTGAGGAACTTCATTTCAACTATTGTTTTTTCTAATTTACAGATGCTCTATTGTCTGTAGTTCTATCCACATTTCAAAGCAATGTAAATCAGAAAATTAAAAAATGAAATTGCATTGTATAGTGCAAATTTATATGCTATTGTAATTAGAGCATGAAACTTACAATACACTTTAATTTGCATATTTCACATTGAAATTGATAGGAAAACATGTTAGAAAGTCTCTCACATCTGAAATGCATACAGTAAACAAAATACTAGCAAGAGAATAATGACCCCACCCCCCCGAAAAGTCAATAAAGATTTGAACTTAAATCCTTTGAATTTAAAACACAGTATTCTCCACATCTAAAAATACCTAATTGAATACAGTCATCACCATAATGGAGAGTGTATAGAAACATGCATCATATTTCACGTGACTGTTCATATTTACTGATGCACAAAATGGAAAAATCTCATTCTTCAGAGCTATCAGTTTTAATTAACAAGCACATCAATTCTACGTTGACACAACTGAAAACTTGCAAAACTTCATCTTATTCAATGCTAGATATGTAATAATATCATTTATTATCACCGTTCTTTACCATTCACGTATATTTTACTGTTTGTTGAACTTGAATAACACATGACAGACATAAAAGATAAAGAATTTTTGGAATACAAAAAAAAACACGAATTTGCTCATGATAAATTGAAGGAAGAAATATTGTAATATGCTTATATTTTTCCTCTTGCTAGGTCAATAATATACAGTATTTATAAGTACATCTCTTCACTATGTTGAAAGAAAAAAACATCCAAAAGTTAACTGCTACTGAATGGAATTTGTATAAAGCAGCTGCACAAAATGTTTAATGTTTTTGCCCCATGACATCTGAAAAATGACATATTCCCTGATTAACTCCCCATATGTCCAGTTGCAATTTGCTGCTTCTTTATGTATATAATAATTGAGCCAATTAAGTGTCATTGTGTTAAAAAGCTTGCAAAATATTAGAGTTCACATGCATCACATCAATATTACCTGACATGTGAATTGTTTTCCTTTCTTTTGACTCTCTTTGCCAACCATTCATCAATGCTAGGCTCTGGCCTATCCTCTTGTCCAACTTTATATTCTTCTGCAACAAATGAATTTCAAATAATGTTAATAACAGAAATAACCAAACAGTAGCGACTGAATAGTTAGTGCAGTAAATTTGAACCTTTCCTTGCCCCTGACTATATTTGTTTTTACAAATGCATGTTACTATGTTTACAAAAGATAAGGGACAAAGCAATAAAATTTGGGTTTTTACTGATCTGCATACAGAAATCACCTTTAATTTATTATATTTTAACTTCACAAGGAGCTGGTAAAGGTCAGAATTATAAAATATTTTCTTTTCCGCTGTTTTCTGCTTGGTTGACTCAACATTATTTGTTGCCTCACTACTCCTATCCAAGCTATTTTGGGGTCACTGGCTCTACAATGTGCATATTTCTAAATCAATCTCACCAATTCTTTCCCATGTGAATTTCTTGAGTGCACTATGCACTTTAAATGCCCAATGGCTGATCAACAAAGCACACATAAGAATAGAAGAAATAGTAGTCGGGGCCACCTGGCCTCTCTTACCTGGTCCACCATTCAGAAAGTTCATGGTTTATGTGACCATGTACTCAGCTCCACTTAACCCATCTGTCACCTATAACCCCTACTATTCAAACATCTATATAACTGTGGTTTTAAATGCATTTATTGAGGATGCCTCAACTACTTCAAATTTTAAACTGAAATACATTGAAGAAATTCAACCTTAACAAACAAGAAAAATTTGGAAAAAAAATCATGTTCTTTTGGGTTCATCAAGATAACAGGAAGACCTAATGCAGGAACGCAGAAAAAAATCAATTATTCAAATTAAATTACTGTTCGATTCAAACAAGCAGCAAAGCAAATTCAGGGCCGAAAACAGCAGGTAGTTCTGAACTGTAGGTGGATAATTTTCTCTGATGTAAATCTTAAGAGTACATTGTTTAAAATGTGATACAACCAGGTCAATCTTCAGTTGAAATATAATTCCCTTCAGCTTTAGATCATTTTTCAGTTTCCGTCTGCTTTATTGATTGCTGTCCATCTGTTAGTAAGCATGCCAAGTACACAGTCTGCAAAGGTTCTTATGTTTAAAAGGAAACTGTTAAGATAGGAAGTAAAAACAGTAAATTCTGAAAATACACCTCAACATGAATCAGAGCTAAAGACCATTATTTTGAACCTCCATATTAAAAAAAAGCCTGCTCTTAAGAAAAATCTTAAGACAACTGACTACAGCAATAACATGGAAGCTTCAGCGGTAAATATACACTTAAGTTACAGATCCCAGATTTTTATAAAGGTCATAGGAAAGGCTCTGAGGAAAGATGAATGTAAAATAGCTTTAAAATTAGTCTTCCTAAAGAGTGGTGCAGATGTAGAATAGACTGCTCTGTGCAGTGACCAGATATGACAAGATCAGATTGGGTATTTTCAGTAAAAATTGTACTGTTACTTGTGGAAGAGTTATTAGGCAATATAATGGAAGAACTCCTTTTTTTTTAAACTTTATTTAAAATTTTATGACATGAATAAAATAAAAATTACATTTAAAGAAATAATAAAAAATAAGATAATAAAAATTAGAATACTACATAATTAAACTACACAAATTAACCCCCCCAATAATTATAACACAACATTAATCATCTAATTTAAAATTAATCCAACCCTCCCCCCAAAATAAAGAGTGAAGAATTAATTAACAATGTTGTAAATAAAATAGAAAAAACCCCACTTACAAAAAAAGGATAAAACTTAACAACAAAAAAAATTACTAACAACAAAAAATCAATACTAAAATAATACCCTTAAACATATATTTAAATCAAACATAATTCATGTATTTAACAAATGAAATCCACTTTAAAACTAAATTCAAATATTAAAATCATATATCAACCACATATCTGTTATACAAAAAAATCATAATTAATAATACATAATTACAGAATTTCCATTAATACCGTTTCCTTTATAATTCATCGAGAGAACAAAAGCATCCCTTAGAAAAACAATCAGATAAACTTTTTATTCCCTTCCCCTCCCCTTATATAAAAAAAGAAAAAAAGTTCAAACTCTTATAAAATTCTCCATATTCTTCATTTATAACATCTTCAAAATTCTCTATCGAAATTAACTTAATTTTATTAAACTCTTCTCCCTCAATGTATTTGTACTTAATTTTCTTCTTCTTCTTCTTATCACCTTTCCCCTCATCTTCCTCTTCATCTAATTCAACATCCTCAATTTTTGACTTATTATCTTCTGTGATATCATCCTCTTAAAAAAGAAAGAAAAAAGAGAAACCCCCCCAAAAAAAGAGAAAAAAAAGGAGAGAAAAAACCTCCTAATTCCCTCTCAATTACAATCAGAAAACAAAAAGTGTTAAAAAAAATTATTTATTTTAAAAAAATAATTAAAAAAAACCTTCACTTCTTAACCCAAAAATTAAAAAGAAAAAAAAAACAGGTCGGAGGTCACAACTACCTCCTCCTGTTTAAACCGCCCAAAGTGGTAACTCCCCCAAAATATTGGGTGTGAGATAACTCACAGGTAGCTGATGACTTCTGGAAACTAGTGCCCACCCAGTTCCCTCTCCCAACTCCCATTTCATTAAACTATCATCATTATTTAAACTATTTAAACTCTTCTCAAAAAAAAGATAAAAGATTTATTTTTTTAAATCAATGTTACCACTTCGGTCACCATTGCTTCCATTTCTTTTAAAAATCTGGATCCCATCTTACATCTCTACTCTCTTTGGAGACCTTGAAGGACTACATCGTTCCTGAAACTGCATGATTGGTAGAGACTGAGCAAAGTCCATAACCTCTTTAGGATTGTCAAAGAACTTTGGCTACTTTCCATCCTAAAAAATCTTCAGTACCGCAGAATACCTGAATGTTGCCTTGTGTCTTTTTTTCCACAACCGTTCTTTCACAGAATTAAATTCGCAACAAACATAATTTCTTGACTCAAATCTTGATAGAAGAAAACAGGATTATTCTGAACCATCAAAGGAGATCTATTTTGCTGGGCATTTCTAGTAACCGTACGTAAAATTGTCTCTCTGTCACAATAGTTCAAACAACGGATCAAAACAGATCTTGGATTCTGTCCTGAAAAAGATTTTCTTCTTAAAACTCTATAAGCACGTTCCAGTATTAAACCTTCAGGGAATTTATCCTGTCCTAACACTCGTGGAATCCATTCAGTAAAAAATTTTCTTGGATCTGGTCCTTCTATGCCTTCTGGCAAACCAACAATTTTCACGTTGGTCCGTCTAGATTGATTCTCCAAATAATCAAACTTTTTTGCTAAATTTTTATTTTGGATCTGCAATGTTTCAATTATTCTATTTTCATCTTGCAGTTGATCCTGTGCATCGACTAAACCTTGATCACACATTTCAAATCTTTCAATGGTTTCAAGCTTAAAAGCTCCATTAATGACTTCCGCCATCGCATTAATCTTGGAAATAAACAGGTTCACAAAATTAGCTAAGTGACTCAATACAGAATACATCTTATTTTCAAGATCCTTAACAGACATTTCAACAGAAGTAGATTCATGCATAATGGGGTCTTGCTGTTCCTTAGAGACCACGGGATCTTCTGTCCCTTCCCTTAATTTAGTATCTTTTCTAGCAGTTTGACTTCGTATAAAAATCCCTCTCAAAGTCCCCCCAGCAATGCCAGGAGACTGAAGATCAGAGTTATCTTTAAGGCAAATCTCTTTAATCATCTTCACTGAATCGATGTCTGGAAAAACCGTTGTAATTGAAGATGAATTTTGCAGCGCCACCACTGTAGCAGTCGAATGACAGCTCTTTAACTCTCCAGCTGGTGGCGCCCCAGCTGATTCAACTGTCAAAGACTGAGTAACAGCACTCACGGTGGCCGTTGTGTGAAATACTGGCACCCGTCCAGCTCCTTGGTCCGAAAGCTGTTGAATGCGACCTTCTAAGAGCCTCACCGGCTTAAAACGGAGCTTCAATGCCGAACTCTGCACGTCCTCCTCTGGATCCATTCTACGCTGAGTCCTGGCTTCTTGTAAACAAGTAGGCTCAGACAATTTTGGAAAATGTAGTTTTTTAACAGTCTGTTGATGTTTTCTTTTACCTTTTTTTTTTGCATATAAACCATTAGGCACTAATCCAACACCTCTTATTATTTATAAACTTTTAAAAGAACTTTAACGGGCACTTAAAGACAAAACAATAAATCAGAGTCAGGAGAGGTCTGGAAGGCACATCTGTTCCCTACGCCATCTTGCCACGCCCCCCATGGAATAACTCCTGAAGAACATCAAACTCAACTGGCAGAAAAAAAATCCAGATTTATAATTTCTTTCAAAAACAGGAAGTCCTGCAGTCTGCATTCAGCAAACTTCTAATCACTCTCAAACATGAAAAAATTCATCCTGTCTACAATGGAACAGTCTCCCAATGATCTAGCCACCATATTTAATTAAAATAAATACCAATGAAAGAATTTCTGACCATTTATCACTTTCTATTGGTGAAACCTCTTTTGCACAAATTGATTCACAGCATTAGGATGATGGCAGTAAGGTTGCCACTGTTGCACACCCAGGAAGAGCAGGGCTTTTCAGTACTTCTCTGAAGGGTCCAACTGTCTGGCCATCCTGCTCAATAGTCCCAGGTGCAAGTTAAATTGCCTTGGAGAATGGGGCAAACGGTTGTTTTTACATTGGAAACCCTTTGAGGTCCATATCCAAGGTGGCAGCACCAACTTTCAGCAGCAAACAACAAGTTATGGGTACTGTTATGGGTTATATTATATTTTATATTATATATACATATGTTTTTAAAAGATATAGATTATGGAGGGTTTAGTGCAGGTGACTTCACAGATACTTACACTTCACATCTCATTTAAAATGCAAGAGCTTTGCTGACACCAGACATTCAGGCTCTGTGACTTTGCAGAGACAATGGAACTGCTTTGGAAAGAATTTCAAAAGCAGGTGCAAATGGAGAAGTCCGACTCAAGTGCTGATAAAGATCTTTTAAGGATTGGGTTAGGACCCTTGGGAGAAGTTGGTTTTTAAAAGCAGAGAGAAAAAAAAACAGGATTTCTCTTAGAAAGTCAGTTCTGCAAGCTGGCAGCTCATTGAAAACCCCATTTTGAAGCCGGGTTGTGAGTTCTGAGTTCAGACTGTTGAAAACCCTTCTGGTCTTTACAAGAGGAAATGGCTGGCTAGAGTGTTTCTCCTGATATAAGGGAAACAAGAGGAACTCTGTGGTGACCTGGAAGAAGAGGTCATCATTTGGAAAGCCCATGATGGGACAAGTTTCTTTGGCAAGACATTGAAATGACTGATTGGAGGAAATCAGTTTGTGTGTGTCGAACAAGCAACAAATCTCTCTCTGAAGCCAACAAGAACCTTCCTGAGCAGTAACCATTTGCCTTTAAGCACCAGAGCCTGGTGAAGGTTCATAAATGTTAAATTCTGTGCACAGTAAAAGAATTGCCTGATCCAGTGAACTTGGAGAAATGAGAAGTGAATGATTGGGCTATTAAAGCAAAGAATTTTCCTGAACATTTTCACATTAAATACATGTGCACTTAGAATTAGAAGGGGGTTAAGTTAAGTTAAACTTTAATTTGATCCTATTTTTATGTTTAAAGAAAATTAAAAGCAACTTTTGTTTAAGTAATCATTTGTCTTGGTGAATTTCTATTGCTGCTAGGTTTTGGGGTCCTCTGGGCTTGTAACAGTACCAAGGAAGCAGTGGGTCAGAGCAGAGTCCAGGACGGGAAAACACTCCCCCTCCCCCCCCCCACCCCACCTGGAAGAAGCTCTGAAGAGAATCCTACATTGAACCAGGTCAGCCTGAGCTGAGCCAGGGAAATGCATCCGGAGAGACTTTAGGTTAGCACATGGAGTGCATGCCAAGTACATGCCGAAAGTCTCACACCAGGCAAAAGGGTGCTGGTGACTGGTTCTGGGAACCAGAAGTCAGATCCAGGACTTGTGAAGGGGCAATGGCAAGTGGTTGTAGCAATGAGATCCAGGTCACTTGATGTTTCTCAAGGGACCCTTTCTCCTTTTGCTTCTCCTTATTGTTTTAATGGTGCAGGATTGATTGGTGACTCTTCATTCGTCTTGGCAGGGCAAACAAAGGAAAGATTTCATGTATTTTGTATACATTGAATCAATCATCTGTATGACCACACAAAACTAACATTTGAAAGGATTTGATAAATGCCTACACAAATGCAACCTCTTTTATAAAGTCATTTAGATCTATCTGCCACACTCAGGTCCTGTACATTCCAGTGTTGAAATGAAGGAATGATTCATACAAACCGCACATTTCTATGGAATAGTGGGAAAGAAATCAACAGCTCCATCTGCTGGAAGAGTTGGTTTCTCTTGAATCTTTGCAGTCATTTAAAAAAAATCAATGTTGCTGGATGTAAAAGTGAGACACCTGGTAGGGTTTTCTGAGATCTGAAGAGCTGGGGGGTGGGTGGTGAGGGGAGGGGAATGAAAGGGGCAGAAATGTTTGAAAGCAAAAGTTCAATCTCCAAAGTTGTTACAGTTTAATAAAATTTCATTAAGATTGTTGCAAAAAAAAAGCAGATGAAATATGTCCCCTCCATTTTCTATTTTTAATTTTGGATCTGAACCTTACTCTTGTCTGCCATCTGCCTCTATCAATTCCTGGATTGTTTTTGCAACAGTGTGATTAACCCCAAATAAACTCAACTGAAACACACTGTTATTAGGCTGCAGGAACTTACTAAAATTCTTTGAAGTTCCTTATTATACTGGTTCTTCATTGAACTGGAATGCCAGTGACAAGACTGGTTTCTCCAAATTTGCCAACCCTCAATATTATCTTTGGCATATAAATCTCCTGAGATGTTTTAAATCTAAGAACATGCATAGATTATGAATATTTAACTTGACCTACATTTGTAGAACTTGATATTTCATGATTTATTTTTACATTAGGATAAATTTTGCACAGATGTGAAAGTTGATATTTCAGTTAACAATTCTGCCTCAGAATTGCAGCCACAATTGAAGTTATAAATGGCGTCTGACATTGGTATGGGCATGTGTTTCAACTGTTCAAGGTTGCAGTATGTGCCAAAACGATCCAATGTGTGTCTCTAATTGGTTGCATATTATTTGATTTTCTTTTCATTTGTCTGAATGGAATTATTCCACTGAAAATAAACCAAATTGAAACAAAATTGCCATGTAAACAAATTAGACTAGCATTGGTTTACTGTTACAATTGATTCTAGTTTTCCAGTTTTCGACAGCCCTTGATAAATGGCCCATTTCTCTGCATCCCCACATGCAGCTTGCTCATTATTTTTACCAGTAAACCAAATGTTGGTGAATAAGTTTTATTCCATGGTAATAGCAAGATATTTGAATTGTTTCTCAAATTCAAATTAAGTCTAGTCACAGGAGAAAAAAAGGAAGCAAAATCATCGCAAACCTACTGAAAATCAGACAACGGAGGGAAGATTTCACAAGCAGTGGTGTCAAAAATTTGCTTTCTACCTCTCCATACCATAGAAAGTTCAAGTTAGCTGGATTCACACCAGCTGGTTCTGAAAATTTCAAGAATAAAATAAATGGCAGTTCTTTAGTGAACCATGCATCCCCAGCTAATTGAGAAATTACTGGCAGCCATTTTTTTTTCACATTAGCCCAGATGGCAAGAAGTGACATTTCTTGCTACTGTGATAGACATCACTTCTGCCATGTCAAGTCCACATCCATCATCCAGGCCCACTGCAGGATGGAATTTCCCCCTTCCCCTCATTCAAGATCACAGAGGCTAAATGCAGCACAAATGACATTCACTAACAAGGGAAATAAAGAACTAATCTGGGATCTACAGATACCGGGGCCTCCGCCTGCCTCACTCTGCCGAGGCCGGGGCCACCGCCTCACCCTCGCTTCTGCCAGGACCGGGGCCTCCTAACATACCCCTAACATATAAATATAGGAAATGGCAGGCGGAGGCCAACAGGTTGGATTGCGACCAGGTATGGTCCGACCTAGGAGGGGAGGCAGGCCCCTCCATCCTGGGTAAGAAACCTGCATAGGAGAAGGCCACTCTGATATAAAACCTATGACACAAGGAACTCGCTGCCACGTCCCAGCTTGCTTGGCCACGGCACACGAACCATGGGTGTAAAGGGTGGGGCCAGTACTGCGCACACTGCACTCCACCTAAAAGCTCCTTTGCGCAGGACCGACGACATGTCCATGTCCTCCCACTCTACGTCCTTCCCCTCAAAAGATGCTCACTCAAGCTAGCATGCTGGAACATCAGAACCATGCTAGACAAGGCTGACAGCCACCGACCTGAACGTCGGTCTGCCCTCATCGCACATGAACTCCTCAGACTTGACATTAACATAGCCATTCTCAGTGAAGTCCGCCTTACAGATGGTGGCAGCCTCCAAGAACGCGGCGCGGGCTGCACACTCTACTGGTCTGGCAAGCCTATGGATGAATGACGCCTATCTGGTGTAGGCTTCATGGACAAGAACTCCATTGCCTCCAAACTCGAAAACCTCCCGACAGGCCACTCGGACCGGATCATGTCCATGCGACTCCCTCTTCAAAACAAGCGTCGCAACACCCTCATCAGTGTTTATGCTCCAACCCTCCAGGCGGAACCAGCAGAAAAGGACAAGTTCTACACTGATCTGCGCAACCTCATTCAACGCACCCCTACAGACGACAAAGTTGTCATCCTTGGCGACTTCAACGCTCGTGTCGGCAAAGACTCCGAAACCTGGCCAGGAATCCTGGGCAAGCATGGTGTCGGCAAGTGCAACAACAACGGGTGCCTCCTGTTGGAGCTCTGCGCAGAACAGCGGCTTGTCATTACAAACACCCTTTTTCAGCAGAGGGACAGCCTTAAGAATACCTGGATACATCCCCGATCCAAACACTGGCACCTCCTGGACTACGTCCTGGTGCGAGAAGGAGACAAACGAGATGTGCTCCACACCAGGGTCATGCCCAGCGCGGAATGCCACACTGACCACCGGCTTGTTCGCTGCAAGCTCAACCTTCACTTCAAGCCAAAGTCCAGGAACAGTAAAGCCCCCAGAAAGAGGTTCAATGTTGGAAACTTGCAGTCAGACGAAGTGAGAGGAAACTTCCAGGCAAACCTCAAAGCAAAGCTCGACGATGCAATCCGCCTCACGGACTCGTCCCCTGAAACCCTCTGGGATCAGCTGAAGACTGCCATACTGCAATCCATTGAAGAGGTACTGGGCTTCCCCTCCAGGAAAAACAAGGACTGGTTCGACGAAAACCACCAAGAAATCCAGGAGCTGCTGGCAAAGAAATGTGGTGCCCACCAGGCTCACCTTGCAAAGCCGTCCTGGCCAGAGAAGAAACGAGCCTTCCGTCGCGCATGTAGCCATCTTCAGCGCAAACTCCGGGAGATCCAAAATAAGTAGTGGACTAGCCTCGCCAAATGAACCCAGCTCAGCGCGGACATTGACAACTTCAGGGGTTTTTACGAGGCTCTAAAGGCTGAGTACGGCCCCTCACCCCAAGTCCAAAGCCCGCTGCGCAGCTCAGACAGCAAAGTCCTCCTCAGCGACAAGATCTCCATCCTCAACCGATGGTCAGAACACTTCCAATCTCTTTTCAGTGCCAACCGCTCAGTCCAAGAATCCGCCCTGCTCCAGCTCCCTCAACAGCCCTCAAGGCTAGAGTTGGATGAGGTCCTCACCCGGGAAGAGACATATAAGGTAATTGAACAATTGAAAAGTGGCAAAGCAGCAGGTATGGATGGAATCCCCCCCAGAGGTCTGGAAGGCTGGCGGCAAAACTCTGCATGCCAAACTGCATGAGTTTTTCAAGCTCTGCTGGGACCAAGGAAAGCTACCTCAGGACCTTCGTGATGCCATCATCATCACCCTTTACAAAAACAAAGGCGAGAAATCAGACTGCTCAAACTACAGGGGAATCACGCTGCTCTCCATTGCAGGCAAAATCTTCACTAGGATTCTCCTAAATAGAATAATACCTAGTGTCGCCGAAAATGTTCTCCCAGAATCACAGTGCGACTTTCGCACAAATAGAGGAACTACTGACATGGTCTTTGCCCTCAGACAGCTCCAAGAAAAGTGCAGAGAACAAAACAAAGGACTCTACATCACCTTTGTTGACCTCACCAAAGCCTTCGACACCGTGAGTAGGAAAGGGCTTTGGCAAATACTAGAGCGCCTCGGATGCCTCCCAAAGTTCCTCAACATGGTTATCCAACTGCACGAAAACCAACAAGGTCGGGTCAGATACAGCAATGAGCTCTCTGAACCCTTCTCCATTAACAATGGCGTGAAGCAAGGCTGCGTTCTCGCAACAACCCTCTTTTCAATCTTCTTCAGCATGATGCTGAAACAAGCCATGAAAGACCTCGACAATGAAGACGCTGTTTACATCCGGTACCGCACGGATGGCAGTCTCTTCAATTTGAGGCGCCTGCAAGCTCATACCAAGACACAAGAGCAACTTGTCCGTGAACTACTCTTTGCAGACGATGCCGCTTTAGTTGCCCATTCAGAGCCAGCTCTTCAGTGCTTGACGTCCTGTTTGCAGAAACTGCCAAAATGTTTGGCCTGGAAGTCAGCCTGAAGAAAACTGAGGTCCTCCATCAGCCAGCTCCCCATCATGACTACCAGCCCCCCCACATCTCCATCAGGCACACAAAACTCAAAATGGTCAACCAGTTTACCTATCTCGGCTGCACCATTTCATCGGATGCAAGAATCGACAACGAGATAGACAACAGACTCGCCAAGGCAAATAGCGCCTTTGGAAGACTACACAAAAGAGTCTGGAAAAACAACCAACTGAAAAACCTCACAAAGATTAGCGTATACAGAGCCGTTGTCATACCCACACTCCTGTCCGGCTCCAAATCATGGGTCCTCTACCGGCATCACCTACGGCTCCTAGAACGCTTCCACCAGCGTTGTCTCCGCTCCATCCTCAACATTCATTGGAGCGACTTCATCACCAACATCGAAGTACTCGAGATGGCAGAGGCCGACAGCATCGAATCCACGCTGCTGAAGATCCAACTGCGCTGGGTCTCCAGAATGGAGGACCATCGCCTTCCCAAGATCATGTTATATGGCAAGCTCTCCACTGGCCACCGAGACAGAGGTGCACCAAAGAAGAGGTACAAGGACTGCCTAAAGAAATCTCGGTGCCTGCCACATTTACCACCACCAGTGGGCTGATATCACCTCAAACCGTGCATCTTGGCGCCTCACAGTTCGGCGGGCAGCAACCTCCTTTGAAGAAGACCGCAGAGCCCACCTCACTGACAAAAGACAAAGGAGGAAAAACACAACACCCAACTCCAACCAACCAATTTTCCCTTGCAACCGCTGCAACCGTGTCTGCCTGTCCCGCATCGGACTTGTCAGCCACAAACGAGCCTGCAGCTGACGTGGACATTACCCCTCCATTAATCTTCGTCTGTGAAGCCAAGCCAAAGAAGAAGAAACAGATACCCAGTGAACTATACTGAATATTGAGGGAAATTAATGCTCATATTCAGTATGAATCTTATTCTCTGACATGCTGAAGAAGTACGACAACTTCAAACCCTCAATATTGTTCCAGGTCTTACTTTACAGGTACATAAAAGAAAGATACTAAATTTCAAACTTTGTGACATCTTTGAGTGTGAATGGAGACCCAGAATAGTCACAAAATACAAACCAAAGAAATACAGGTAGTCCTCGACTTCCGCCAACCCGCACATATGACCAAAATTATTTTTTTTTAAAATCTTTATTAAAAGTACTGTATAAGTACATATTTTGTATTTAAAGTACTGTATACAGTGGTCTCCGCTCCCCATTCCCTGCAGCAGTCCAAAGTCTCCGTTCTCTGTCGGCAGCCAGAAATCTCCTTTCCGAGTGGCAGCTCGAGGTCCCCGTTCCTCAACTTATGACCAACCCCAAGTTACAATCAATCCTTCAGTCCCCATTACAGTAGTAAGTCTGGGACTACCTGTATTACAAATACAAATCCTCAAGTTCAATCCTGAAGAAATAAAATGCAGTGTTTTATCAGAGTTTTAGCTGCCATATAATCCTCTGAATATTCATCTTTCATTACCTCTACGTCATTTGCATTTACCTTCCACCTTTTGTCTCAACTTCTGAATATCCTCATCTGTCATATGGGAAAATTTGCAATTTGCACCAAAATCACACTGTCCTGCAGAGAAAAAAAATTGAAATCAATAAAAGTATAGAAGATAAATTGATAAAATAAAAAGGCAAAACACTGGAAGGACAAGGTACAGTGTGACCGCGAAATATAGGAAAACAAAAGTTTCTTCATCTGAGCCTCACTGGTAGGTCCCAAGTAGATAAACCAGATCTGTCAAATCAGATATTTTTTACTCAAGGTGTATCCTGCTTTTCCTACAATCTATCCCAAAAAAGTGATTTTGCAGTGTTCATTTTCACACAACATTCCGGCTAAGACTGGACATATGACCACCTTCTCTAATTCTGCTATTACATGTTTGTAATCAGACAGATGCAATAGTTTCTACGATTCACAGGGAAGTATTTGATCCAACTGCAATGCCTCTCTATATCAGAATTAAAGTAGATCAACTACATCTCCTCACCCACTCTTTAAAAAAAACAAGTGTTTAATGGGAGAAAATCACAAAATCTTTTTCAAAATTTAGCAAGAAATCAGAATTGTGATAAATGGATAAGCTTGAAGTACAAATATCTCTGAAGCACACACAATAGACCTGAGACAAATACACTGAAGCAATGGTCAAGAAAGCCCATCAATGCCACTATGTTCCTGCATGTTCTCCTTGTCCCTGGATGTAAGATGCACTGCTAAAGAACTCTTGCTGGATGCATCACAGCATGCTATGCGAGTTGCTCTGCTCAAGGTCATAAGCTACTGAAGGTAGTGAATGCATCTCAGAACATGGTGCAAACTTCCCTCTCCTCCACGGATTCCATCGACATCTCCTGCTGCCAAGGAAGAAGAAGCCATTACACCACAGACACACACTTGTCTCCCTCCTCCTACTGGGAAGAAAGCTCAAGATTGTGAAAGGGCACATCAAAAGGCTTAAAGACAGTTTTATTCCTCACAGCCAACAGAATCCTGAATAAATCCTACAATTGTGTACCTTGCTTGGTACTAATTGATCTTTATTTTCATTGTAACACTATACTCCATTCATTGTATTCTTTACATGGCTGTATGTATGTTATATATATTGCAGAAGAACTCTTCTAACTGTACTAGATATAATGTGACAAATGAACATAAACTCAATGCAAAAAGTTAGCTTTCAGATCATCAAGGCTCAAAGTAAAAACATAATGCTGGAGAAATATAGCAAAGATATTTATATAGCAAAGATAAAGGTACACAACAAATGTTTTGGACTTGAGCCCTTCATCAAAGTATGCATATGACTAGGGTTGGACTAATTTTAAGTTAGACTATTAATATTGTGTTACAATTAATGGGGGGGGGGGTTATTTTGTTTAGTTTTCTGATGTAATATTGTAATCATACCTTTTTAAATTCTTTTTTTCTATTTTTATTTAAATGTAATTCTTTATTGTATTCATGTTATAAAATTTTAAATAAAGTCTTTAAAAAAAAGGTATGCATATGACTCAAAGCACTTCTTTATAAAAGAAACTATTTAAATCATGTTTATTTTCCAATTTCTCAGTTCTTATGAGAAGACATCACCCTGAAACATCAACTACTTTTCCTCCTCTCTCCAAAGATGGTGCCTGACCTGAGTATTTGTAGTTTATTTTTGCTTCAAAGCATTTGGGAATCCAACTACATGTTCAACTTATCACCCAAATTTAATCACCATCACAGTATCTGTAATGAATAGCCAATCTGCAGTATCACATTTACATTCCCTATGACAAAATTATACTCCCTCTGTCAAAAGAAATCCAAGAAAATCTTGGTGAAAGTCCAAAAAAGGTTTCCAAATCTAATGAGTCAAAAACTTATTTGCATTAATTACCTTTCTGACATCTTCATAACTTCATGACAATATAAAACTTACATTCAAAAATAGGCTGGGGAATTACTCAACTTCACAATGTCAGTTTCCTTCAATTACAAATAGAACCTTCCTTGAGCTCAAAACACCTTCCCTACAATCACAGGGATTTTAAAGGAGAGCTAACTTTTCTGCAAACCTCCCCAAACATGGCTCATGCAAGGAGCAGCTGAGCCAAACCAACAGGCTCCAATTCAGAAACCAGACTAATTTGAAGACCCCAATCAAAGCACCAACTGCAATAAGTTTTACAAAAGTAAGTACCTCTGGGTTATGGATTTTTTAAAATTAACCAACTTTCTGTTTTCTTTTGCAGCAATTTCAGTTGGATAGCTACTGTGAAATGTTGGGAAAGGTTTCTATAAATCTATAAGAATATTAATTTGTGTGATATTTGAGAAGGTGGCAAACAACTGCTTAAACCATTGGGTCCTTCTTAGGAAGTTACTCCCAAGGTTCTGTAGAGTTGGGATATCTACAATTTAGACCCAGAAATTATAAATAAATAATGGTTAAGTCAAGATGGTGTGCAACTTTGGAGAACCTACAGGTGGTGGTGTTTTCATGCACTTGCTGTCTTTGGAACTTTTTTTTTTAAATTTTTTTTATTTTTCACACTATGAACCAGACTGACCAAAATACACACAAACATTTCCCTCTTGAATATACACAGTCTCATTTTCTCCCCTTTTCCCCCCTCCTTGATGCACAGGTAACATTTCTGGGAGATATTGTCAAACACATTGCATTTACTTACCAGTCTTGCTGAAAAAATACAATGCATTGGTCGTTATTAATAACGACCACTAAAAATTAGTATTTAATATGGAGACATGTCAATGTTAATCTTGATTGATGCAAACACAAATAGAAAACAGGAACTTTAATAAATATATTGGCTTATTCAGAGATGATGGGACATTGTTTATCATATTATTCTATCTAGTTCTTGTTCAGTGATTAGAATTATGAATGCAAAGTACATAAGGGAAACAACATAGCTATAGTTAAAAGAAAACTAGATAAATAAATGAATGGGAAAGAAATAGAAAAGTGCTGTAGCATGTTATTTCAGTTGATCATCAATTGAGTTTCTATTCAATCGTCCCCTGTGATGTTGATGGCAGAAAATAAGGGATGATAATACAGATGAATGTCATAACTTTTGCTCGTAACTTGAGGAAGGGCTCAGGCCTCAAAACCCAGTAGCAATATAAATTCACCAAGACAAATGGTTACTTAAACAAAAGTCACTTTTAATTTTCTATAAACATAAAAACAGGAATAAACTTTAACTTATTACTATTAACTTAACCCCCTTCTAATTCTAAGTGCACATGTATGTTATGTGTGTATGAGTTCAGAAAAGTTCTTTGATTCTCAGTCCAATCTCACTTCTCATTCCTCCAGTTCACCGGTATCAAGCAATTCCTACACTGTGCACAGAATTGAACATTTACGAATTTTCACCAAGCACTGATGCTTAAAGGTAATTGGGTACCTCTCAGGAAGGTTCTTGTCGGTCTTCAGAGAGAGAAATTTGTTGCTCATTGGACACAAATGATTCCTTCTGATCAGCCACTTCAGTGTCTTGCCGAAGAAACTTTCCCATCAGGGTTTTCCAGATGATAGCCTCTTTCTTTCAGGTCACCATAGAGTTCCTTTTTGTTCCCCTTATTTCAAGTGAAACATTATACAGCCAGCCATCTCCTCTTGTATGGACCACAATGGCTTTGACCAGGCTGAACGAAGAACTCACAACCCATCTTCAAAATGGGGTTTTTCCACAAGCTTGCCAACTTGTCATGTTCCAGTCCCAGCTGCTGGGTTTTGAGGCCTGAGCCCTTCCTCAAGTTACGAGCAAAATTTATGACATTCAACTGTATTATCATCACTTATTTTCTGCCATCAACATCACAGGGGACATGACTGATAGAAACTCAATTGATGATCAACTTAAATAACATGCTACATCATTTTTCTATTTCTTTCTCATTCATTTATTTATCTAGTTTTCTTTTAACTATAGCTATGTTGTTTCCCTCATGTACTTTGCATTCATAATTCCGTAGAACTGTAAAACTGAATTTTCTCTCTCTCTCTCTCTCAGAGAAAACCACCTGACCCTCTTAGAACAACAAACTACATTCAGACAGACTGCGGCACCAGACCCAATCTTCTGAGTCTGTTCATCTGTTGCTTTCCAAAACAATAATCCATTACCCCACAGCATGTCCAATTAACACCTACTTGTGAAGTTCTATAGGCATTCTTCAAAGTTTTTGCAAAGACACTCAGAGCCTGGATTGTCTGGCTTGAGCAGAGCTCCGGCATTTTAAATGTGACCTGAGATGCAAAGAGTTTGTGACCTACATTAAAAAACCAGCCACAATTTATACCCTTTTAAACATATCAATATACAATACAAAATATAGCATAATCTGTCACACAGCATCGCATATTTTTGTGTTTCACCACATTTATGGGCTTACCTGACTGTAGAAACTTTCTGCAAGGCTTTTTGGCAAGTTCTTCCGCCAAGATTGTGGCACTATCTAAAAATAATTTTTAAAAAACCGAAGATATTATTTTAAGCAGTAACTTTTAATGAGAGTTTAGTTTCCAAAAGAAAACAGCGTAGTTTATTACATTTTATTTCTGTGATATTTGGATGTCTATAATTGGCAAAAGCATTCTAAACAAAAGACAAAAATTGCTTTTTTTCCATAATGCTAGTTTTGCCGCTTTAGTTGCCCATTCAGAGCCAGCTCTTCAGCGCTTGACGTCCTGCTTTGCGGAAACTGCCAAAATGTTTGGCCTGGAAGTCAGCCTGAAGAAAACTGAGGTCCTCCATCAGCCAGCTCCCCACCATGATTACCAGCCCCCCACATCTCCATCGGGCACACAAAACTCAAAACGGTCAACCAGTTTACCTATCTCGGCTGCACCATTTTATCAGATGCAAGGATCGACAATGAGATAGACAACAGACTCGCCAAGGCAAATAGCGCCTTTGGAAGACTACACAAAAGAGTCTGGAAAAACAACCAACTGAAAAACCTCACAAAGATAAGCGTATACAGAGCCGTTGTCATACCCACACTCCTGTTCGGCTCCGAATCATGGGTCCTCTACCGGCACCACCTACGGCTCCTAGAACGCTTCCACCAGCGTTGTCTCCGCTCCATCCTCAACATCCATTGGAGCGCTTACATCCCTAACGTCGAAGTACTCGAGATGGCAGAGGTCGACAGCATCGAGTCCACGCTGCTGAAGATCCAGCTGCGCTGGATGGGTCACGTCTCCAGAATGGAGGACCATCGCCTTCCCAAGATCGTGTTATATGGCGAGCTCTCCACTGGCCACCGTGACAGAGGTGCACCAAAGAAAAGGTACAAGGACTGCCTAAAGAAATCTCTTGGTGCCTGCCACATTGACCACCGCCAGTGGGCTGATATCGCCTCAAACCGTGCATCTTGGCGCCTCACAGTTTGGCGGGCAGCAACCTCCTTTGAAGAAGACCGCAGAGCCTACCTCACTGACAAAAGGCAAAGGAGGAAAAACCCAACACCCATCCCCAACCAACCAATTTTCCCCTGCAACCGCTGCAATTGTGTCTGCCTGTCCCGCATCGGACTTGTCAGCCACAAACGAGTCTGCAGCTGACGTGGACTTTTTACCCCCTCCATAAATCTTCGTCCGCGAAGCCAAGCCAAAGAAGAAGTTTTGGGAACTTTTGACAGATTGATAACATTACATCTTTAGTGTATTCCCTATTCCTTTCCCTCACAAAATTTTGAATGGCATCTTTAATGTCCTGTGATTATTTTTCATCCCTGTTCACTTTGAAAAAAATCACAACAAACTTGCGAACCCACACCAAATAAAAGAAGTGAGTGCAATTTATTGTTTGCTCATCCCCTCACTCCCTTGAATCTACAGCAGGTGGCAGTAGACACGATGGAAAATGGTCCCCGAAGAAGTCAGTGCTGCAACAGATCTACCTCTGTTCATCAGGCGTAACAGTAACAAGATGTCTTTTTTTTAAAATCAAGGTGTACATACACTTATTATAGATATTCTCCAAGAGTTATAAAAATGTTTAACACTGCCACAGCCACAACCTATGAAAAGATAGATTAAACAAATCAGATGCAAAGGAGCAATGATAATATAAAGTTCAAATTTATTGTCAGAGAACATAGATGGCATCACATACAACCCTGAGAATATATTGCATTATGAGCATTCTAGGGAGTAGTAATACATTCAAGGCCTTGAGCATCACGTGTCTAGCATGCAAGCACAATTCATAGCATCAATAGACTCAGCAATCAAATCCAGTGGAACCCCTGGTACCTGGAATTCAAGCAACCAGCGGTTTCAAGCAACAGGCAAAAAAAAAATTGAGGAAAGTAAATTTTAGAATTCAAATAAATAAGAATAAAATAATATGTAAAAGAGTAACACAAAAACTTTTGGTGAAAATGGAAGTAAATATTCAGCCAGCAGAATGCCTTGGTCATCCTTTGCTCATAGAAGCTATATGAATAAAGTTATGTGAAAGAGCAATGGCGTTGCCCAGAATAGAGAGTTGGTTGATGCCACTCATCATTGGGGTGACGCTCTTAAAGTGTCTCCTTATCCCTGCTGAGTAAGATTTACCTTGGTTAGAGGCTTTATCTGTAAACTTGGAAGGGGGGGGGGAAATAATCAAAAATGTTATTGTTCATCTTTCAGGTGGCTCTGTGGAGTGGGGTAGAATCTGTGAATGCAGCAACAGTTAATTGTTTTATGACTGAAAATAAAGTAAAATGCTTTAAGATTTATATATTCATTCAAGACAAGATTGTTCAGTACAAGTACAGTATAGTACAGGGGTGGCCAAACCATGGCTCACGAGCCACATGCGGCTCTTTGACCTTTAATATGCGGCTCACTGCCAGTCTCTCCTTCTCGCTCGCCCGACTCGCGCTGCCGGTCTCTCCCCCTTACCCGCCTGTCTCGCGTTGCAGGTCTCTCCTTCTCACCCACCCAACTCATGCTGCCGGTCTTCCTCGCCTGCCCAACTCGCGCTGCCGGTCTCTCCCCTTCGCCTGCCCGATTCGTGTCTTTAATAGCCTGATATCTGTAGCATTGTATTTTAGTCATAAAAAATGATTATGACTAATTTTGTAAGATGAAAATCTGATTAAAATATCTCTCACTTTTTTGGTTTACCTTTTTTAACATATTTGTGTCTTTGTCATTATTGAAATTAATACAAATGAACAGTTTAAAAACTGCATGCATGAATAAATATTATTGCATTTAATATGCATATAAAATTTTTGTTACAAAATATGTATGTAACAATAAAAATGTATGTGTGAATTTTATTCTTGTCTTGCAGTTCTCAAGCATCTGAGCTTTATCGTTTGTGGCTCTTACATTAATAAAGTTTGGCCATCCCTGGTATAGTATTTTTGTTTTTGTATTTCATACTGTTTATTCTTAATGTAGGTATATTAGTTAGGCATTATAAGATTAAGTCTCAAGCAAATGAAAAATGCACTTATCCGCATCTACCAATTCCCATAGATGGTAGATACCAGAGGTTTACTGCAATGCACAGCAGCAAGACTAACCACTTCTACCCATGGATGCTGTCTGATCTGCTCAGTTCCTCCAGTATTCCTTTGTCTGCCAACCTTGCACAAAACAACTTTTTAAAAATGAACAGGCACTCAGAATGCAATAACATATTTGTACTATGCAAATGAAGGAATAAAACAACTTCCATTTGCATACAAAAACTCAAGGAATAGTAAATCTTCCAAACTATATTACAGTACAACTTTCCAGATATTAGAAATCAAAAAATATAGAGTCCAAAATAACAACTGGAAATTTCGATTGAGCATCTGCAGCATCTTTCTTTTTGAACAAAAGATCAATTTGGAGGAGGTATAACTGAGGGAGATCTTTTGTTTTTCTACTTATCCTATTACTACCCCTTTTGTTATTTAATATTTCCTATCATAGAATTTCATTTTGTAAAAGTGCACCTTTTCTCTTTAATTAATCCCAGTTCTGTCATCTGGCTTTGTCTTTGATGGGGACAGGATCATGGTCCTGACCATGCTGTATGTCTAAAAAAGTTGGTAGCTTGATTTGGTGAATGATTAGATTTAGTATTTACATAATTTTATTAATATTGTAAACATTATCAGACAATTCATAGTAACAAAGTTTTATACCAAGCCACAAAACCAACAGTTGCTGGAAATCTTTTTGGAAGTGTAGAGGAATGGGAGAAACAAATTGATAACTAAAATTCCAGGTCTAGCCATTTGGAAGTGACTAAGCATGGAATAATAAAACTTCAGTGCTGGGGAGGTCACAGGTCAATTTGATCACAGTAAGGATGAAAATTTTACAACTGAGGTGTTGCCAGATCAAGAGGTAATGTTTGCTAGCAAGGTCAAAGATGCTTCTGTGCAACAAAGAAACAACACACTGGATTTCCTGGGACTTGGGTCTGGTTTTGATGGGGCTACTATAGCAGTTTTATGACATCCTGCAATTCTCTGTACACGTGTATGTGTTTTTGTTTCAATGACGACTGTCCGCAGACTACTTCATGATTAGAAATACAGAGGCCTCACTGCAAGATACAAACCATGGCAAAGGTGATATGCTTTGGATCTTGGGCAGTTCCTTTGCTCTTCCCATCACTCTGATACAGGTTAATCTTGGTCTCACCTGTCAACAAAACCGTTTTCCAGAATTCTGCAGTTTCTTTTAAATACTTCTTTGCAAACTGTAATCTGGCCATCCTATTTCTGTGACTAACTAGTGGTTTGCATCTTGCAGTGTAGCCTCTGTATTTCTTTTCATGAAGCCTTCCATGAAAAGTAGTTATTGACATATCCACACCTGCCTCCTGAAGAGCGTTTCTGATCTGTCAGACATACATTTGGGGATTTTTCTTCATTATAATGAAAATTCTTCTGTAATTAGCAGTGGAGATCTTCCTTGGAATACCAGTCCCTTTGTGATTACTGAGCTCATCAGTATGCTCTTTCTTCTTAATATTCCAACCTGTGGATTTTGGTAATCCTAAAGTTGGGCGATGTCTCTTCCTGTTTTATTTTTGTTTTTCAGTTTCATAATGGCTTCTTTGACTTTCATTGGTACAACTCTGCTCCTCATGTTGAAAAATGACAACTACAGACTTAGAAGCAAGCCCAGCTCTCTTATACCTGCACCAATGAAGTAATTAAACATACCTGAGTACTCACAAGCACCTGTGAAACCAAATGTCCCAAAAATTAAGGTGCCCTGAAATGAGGGGACAATGCACTGTACACAAAGTGCTGTCATTTCTATATCATCAAACCAAAATGTAAACAATTAACCTTGAATAAAATTTGGAATGTGCATTTTAATTACATGGGAATTATTTGATTATTAATTTAAAACAGTGGAGCACTGGGGCAAATAAGTTAAAAAAATCTGTCTCAAACATTATAGAGGGCACTGTATGTGCAGCACCTTCCTCCCAATGGTTCTACATTCTTGTATCTAGGAATAATCAAGCAAGTGAATGATTTTATGACTGGAAAGAAGGATATAACAGGATCGCTCTGAGGCTGGTATTTGAAATATTAGCTTTTGTCTGTATAATGACAAAGTAAAATTTCAAAGTTTGTTTCTAGAACAAATAATAATATTGTAAATTTTTGGTAGTAGAATGGACACAGGTTCGTCAACAGGGCAAATACGGTGTATATTAAATTTAATATTTCATTTATGCAAAAAAGTTGAAATATTGTGTATCTAATTCCAGTCTTTATTTTGAAGTGTCACCCCAACAATGGCAAAAGTTTTTCCCAGGCACATTTTCTCACTAAACTCCTGGCATTCCTTGGCAGTTCTTTTATGTTTGCTTTCAAGAGTACCAATGAGAATCCCTGCAGAAGCTCGCGACCTTGTGATATCTGTGTCTGAGGCCAACATCAGAACATCCTTCAGGAGGGTGAACCCTTGTCAGGCTTGATTGTATACCTGGCAGGGTATTGAAAATCTGTGGCCAACAAACTATCTGGGGCATTCAGGGACATCTTCAAACTCTGACTGCTACAGTTGGAGGTTCCCACCTGCTTCAAAAGGCCATCAATCATCCCAGTGCCCAAGAGAAGTGAGCTACCTCAATGACTACCACCCAGTAGCACTCACATTTACATTGATGAAATGCTTTGAGAGGTTGGTCATGGCCAGATTTAACTTGTACTTTGGTAAAGATCTGGACCCATTGCAATTCGCCCTCCGCCACAGTCGCTCCCCAGTAGATGTAATCTCACTGGCTCTCCACTCAGCCCTGGATCACCTAGACAACAGCAACACGTACATCAGGCTGCTTTTCATTGACTGGCAGCTCAGTTTCAAAACCATCATACCCTCAGTACTGGTCAGCAAGCTCTAAAACTTAGGCCTTGCAGCTCGCTCTGCAACAGGATCCTTGACTTCCTCATCAGAAGACCACAGTTAGTGCAAATCAGATATAACATCTCCTCCTCAGTGGCAAAAAAAAAAACACAAGCGCACATTAAGGAAGGGTGCTTAGCCCACTGCTCTACTCACTCTACAACCATGACTGTGAGGCTAGACACAATACAAATGTCATCTTCAGATTTGCAAATGACACCATGGTCAACAGCAGAATTATAGGTACTTCAGGAGATATATCAGCTAGTTGAGTGGTGTCTCAACAACAACCCTTCTGCTCAACATTAACAAAAACTAGGGAACTGATTGTCAACTTCAGAAAGGGGGATCCAGGAGAATGCAAATTGGTCCTTCATTGAAGGGTCAGTAGTGGAAAGGATAAATAACTTCAAATTCCGGGGTGTCAATATCTCTGTAAATCTATCCTGGGGCATTTATGTCGATACAATCGCGAAGAAAGCTCGCCAGTGGCTATACTTTGTCAGGAGTTTGAGGAGATTTGGTATGTCATGAAGACTACAGATGTATCATAGACAGTTTTCTGACTGGTTGCATTACTATGTGCCAATGCACAGGACAGGAAAGAGGCTATGAAGAGTTCAGCCATGGGGCATTAGTCTTCACTCTGTTAAAGGACATATATATTAGAGGCAGTGTCTCAAGAAAGTAGCGTCTATCCTA